>NC_056452.1:22191206-22531206 GCF_018296145.1 Oncorhynchus tshawytscha | reverse complement strand
AATAACCAGGTTTGTGCTTTAGCAAAGGAGAGGCTGACATCTCAGAGCCCACGGGGTATAAATATAACTATTCTCTAGAGACCGTGTGTTTGTGTTTGTATGTGTGTGTGTTTGTATGTGTGTGTGTGTGTGTGAGTGTGTGTGTGTGTGTGTGTGAGTGCGCATGCCCTGTGGCTTAGTTCAGCTGACAAAGTTCTTTTAATTCTTTCGTCAAGACCGACACACCGGGCCCGGCCCCCAGGCAGCTCTCTCTCTCGTTATCATTGTCCTGCGTTATCTGAAGTGGGAAGAGAGAAGGAGAAAAAGGAGAAGAGCGAGGAGAGTAGGATTATGACATTTTATCCACAGAAAAGTATAATTACATGTACATCAACTTTTCAAAGCGCTGGTAGTGCGTTCAGATTTGTATCACCTGAAGCACACCTGCGTTTCAGCATGCCTGCGTCTCAGTCTGCCTGCGTCTCAGTTTGCCTGCGTCTCAGCTTGCCTGTGTCTCAGTTTGCCTGTGTCTCAGTTTGCCTGTGTCTCAGTTTGCCCGCGTCTCAGTTTGCCTGCGTCTCAGTCTGACTGCGTCTCAGTCTGCCTGCGTCTCAGTCTGCCTGCGTCTCAGTATGCCTGCGTCTCAGTATTCCTGCGTCTCAGTTTGCCTGTGTCTCAGTTTGCCTGTGTCTCAGTTTGCCTGTGTCTCAGTATGCCTCAGTTTGTCTCAGTTTGCCTGCGTCTCAGTTTGCCTGTGTCTCAGTATGCCTGTGTCTCAGTTTGCCTGTGTCTCAGTATGCCTGTGTCTCAGTATGCCTGCATCTCAGTAGGCCTGTGTCTCAGTATGCCTGTGTCTCAGTATGCCTGCATCTCAGTATGCCTGCGTCTCAGTATGCCTGCATCTCAGTTGGCCTGTGTCTCAGTATGCCTGTGTCTCAGTTTGCCTGTGTCTCAGTATGCCTGCATCTCAGTATGCCTGCATCTCAGTATGCCTGCATCTCAGTATACCTGCATCTCAGTATGCCTGCATCTCAGTATACCAGCATCTCAGTATACCAGCATCTCAGTATGCCTGCATCTCAGTATACCTGCATCTCAGTATACCTGCATCTCAGTATACCAGCATCTCAGTATACCTGCATCTCAGTATGCCTGCATCTCAGTATACCAGCATCTCAGTATGCATGTGTCTCAGTATACCTGCATCTCAGTATGCCTGCATCTCAGTATGCCTGCATCTCAGTATGCCTGCATCTCAGTATACCTGCATCTCAGTATGCCTGCATCTCAGTATACCTGCATATCAGTATACCTGCATCTCAGTATACCAGCATCTCAGTATACCAGCATCTCAGTATACCAGCATCTCAGTATACCAGCATCTCAGTATACCAGCATCTCAGTATACCAGCATCTCAGTATACCAGCATCTCAGTATACCTGCATCTCAGTATGCCTGCATCTCAGTATACCTGCATCTCAGTATACCTGCATCTCAGTATACCTGCATCTCAGTATGCCTGCATCTCAGTATACCTGCATCTCAGTATACCTGCATCTCAGTATGCCTGCATCTCAGTATACCTGCATCTCAGTATACCTGCATCTCAGTATACCAGCATCTCAGTATACCTGCATCTCAGTATACCAGCATCTCAGTATACCAGCATCTCAGTATACCTGCATCTCAGTATACCTGCATCTCAGTATACCAGCATCTCAGTATACCTGCATCTCAGTATACCTGCATCTCAGTATACCTGCATCTCAGTATACCAGCATCTCAGTATACCAGCATCTCAGTATACCTGCATCTCAGTATACCTGCATCTCAGTATACCTGCATCTCAGTATACCTGCATCTCAGTATAGCATCTCAGTATACCTGCATCCAGCATCTCATCTCAGTATAGCATCTCAGTATACCTGCATCTCAGTATACCAGCATCTCAGTATACCTGCATCTCAGTATACCTGCATCTCAGTATACCTGCATCTCAGTATACCTGCATCTCAGTATACCTGCATCTCAGTATACCTGCATCTCAGTATGCCTGCATCTCAGTATACCTGCATCTCAGTATACCTGCATCTCAGTATACCTGCATCTCAGTATACCTGCATCTCAGTATACCTGCATCTCAGTATACCTGCATCTCAGTATGCATGTGTCTCAGTATACCTGCATCTCAGTATGCCTGCATCTCAGTATGCATGTGTCTCAGTATACCTGCATCTCAGTATACCAGCATCTCAGTATACCTGCATCTCAGTATACCTGCATCTCAGTATACCTGCATCTCAGTATGCCTGCATCTCAGTATGCATGTGTCTCAGTATACCTGCATCTCAGTATACCTGCATCTCAGTATACCTGCATCTCAGTATACCTGCATCTCAGTATACCTGCATCTCAGTATACCAGCATCTCAGTATACCTGCATCTCAATATGCATGTGTCTCAGTATACCTGCATCTCAGTATAGCTGCATCTCAGTATACCTGCATCTCAGTATGCCTGCATCTCAGTATACCTGCATCTCAGTATACCTGCATCTCAGTATGCCTGCATCTCAGTATACCTGCATCTCAGTTACCAGCATCTCAGTATACCTGCATCTCAGTATGCATGTGTCTCAGTATACCTGCATCTCAGTATACCTGCATCTCAGTATACCTGCATCTCAGTATGCCTGCATCTCAGTATACCTGCATCTCAGTATACCAGCATCTCAGTATGCCTGCATCTCAGTATGCATGCGTCTCAGTATGCCTGCATCTCAGTATACCTGCATCTCAGTATGCATGTGTCTCAGTATACCTGCATCTCAGTATGCCTGCATCTCAGTATGCATGTGTCTCAGTATACCTGCATCTCAGTATACCAGCATCTCAGTATACCTGCATCTCAGTATACCTGCATCTCAGTATGCCTGCATCTCAGTATGCCTGCATCTCAGTATACCTGCATCTCAGTATACCAGCATCTCAGTATGCCTGCATCTCAGTATGCCTGCGTCTCAGTATGCCTGCATCTCAGTATACCAGCATCTCAGTATGCCTGCATCTCAGTATGCCTGCATCTCAGTATACCTGCATCTCAGTATGCATGCCTGCATCTCAGTATGCCTGCATCTCAGTATACCAGCATCTCAGTATACCATCATGCATCTCAGTATACCAGCATCTCAGTATACCTGCATCTCAGTATGCCTGCATCTCAGTATACCTGCATCTCAGTATGCCTGCATCTCAGTATACCTGCATCTCAGTATGCCTGCATCTCAGTATGCCTGCATCTCTGTATACCTGCATCTCAGTATACCTGCATCTCAGTATACCTGCATCTCAGTATACCTGCATCTCAGTATGCCTGCATCTCAGTATGCCTGCATCTCAGTATGCATCTGTCTCCTGCATGTATTTTTATCTTGTGCTCGGCTTCAGGTGATGGAAATCTACTACCAGCGCTTTTAAAAGTTTATGTTATTATACTTTCCTGTAGATATATCGTCTCACATTCCTACCTCCAAAAGCACCAACCACACGGACAACCAGTGAAGTAGGTTCAAATATAATTTTATTCAATATTCTGGCTTGTAGTGGTCATGAGAGGAAACTTTCCTGATTTAAACACTCATTTCTTCCCAACGTTCAATGCAATTCAAGTCAGGTTTCCAGGCAAGGATGGAAGTAAATGTAAGTAATTACAACTTCCTAACAAATCATGCAAAAGAAACGACAGTTAAGAGGAATATGTTAGTTAATGTAGAGATACGATTCTACATGTTTTTGGGTCATATGAAAATGGCTATTTAACAGGCTAGCTGACTAGCTAACATTAGCCAGCTATTTATCTTGCTTTATGGGCGTTTGACATTTTTTTATGATTTGTAATTTGTGATGTTTAATGTTTTAGGGACTCCTGATCAAACCAGCAAATCATGCTGTCATCATGTTAAACTTAGTGGGTGTAAATGTGTCAGGGCATGGAATCTACGAGGTGTCGAAAGCATTCCACAGGGATACTGGTCCATGTTGACTCCAATGCTTCCCACAGTTGTGTCAAGTTGGCTGGGTGTCCTTTGGGTGGTGGACCATTCTTGTTACACACAGGAAACGGTTGAGCATGAAAATCCCAGCAGCGTTGCAGTTCCTGACAGACTCAAACTGTTGTGCCTGGCACCTACTACCATACCTTTTCAAAGGCACTTAACTCTTTTGTCTTGCCCTTTCACCCTCTGAATGGCACACACACAGTCCATGTCTCAATTGTCTCAAGGCTTAAAAATCATTCTTTAACCTGTCCCCTCCCCTTCATCTACACTGATTGAAGTTGATTTAACAGGTGACATCAATAAGGGACGATAGCTTTCACCTGGATTCATCTGGTCAGTTAATGTCATGGAAAGAGGAGTCTATGTCATGCAATGTTTTGTACACTCAGTAATATATGCATCTTCTGACAAGATACAAACATCTCATCTAGCCTGAACAAGTCCTCTTGACTGAATGAATGACTGTATGATTGGTGGCTGTAACTCTCTTTGTGGAGTAAGGTTTGTTGCAGAGGAAGGTGTGAGACTGGATCCTCTCAAGGAATCTTTCTCCCTGTTGAGTTTTTCCACGGTGCTTCTTCTTCTGATCCTGGCTTCTGGTGATTCTGATCAACACCATCCATGGTGCTGATTATGTGTCACTAGTGCTATTTGGTTGGTTGTTCATCTTTACCATTCTTCACATGATAGTCACCACATGGTCTGCCACTTGTGTCAAATATAAGGCACACAAATGTAAGCACAACATGCAAGAATTTCAAAGATTTTACTGAGTTACAGTTCAGTTAAGAATCAGACAGCCAGTCAGTATCTGGTGTGACCACTATTATGGAAGAGAAATTAACATTCAATTCTCTGGCAACGGCTCTGGTGGACAATCCTCCAATCAGCATGCCAATTGCACAATCTCTCAGAACTTGAGGCATCTGTGGCATTGTGTTGTGTGACAAAACTGCACATTTTTAGAGTGGTCTTTCATTGTAATAATCATGCTGTTTAATCAGCTTCTTGATATGCCACACCTGTCAGGTGGATGGATTATCTTGACAAAGGATGTAAACAAATTTGTGCACAATATTTGAGAGAAATAAGCTTTTTGTGCGTATGGAACATTTCAGGGATCTTTTATTTCAGCTCATGAAACATGGGACCAACACTTAACATTTTGCTTTTATATGTTTGTTCAGTGTTATTAGTGAAAATATATCTACGGAAAACCATAGCCTTTATAGCTGTAGTACGTTAGCTTGTCTTCAACCATGAAACATGCAGAGAACTCCACCTAGTGGAGGTCGTGCATCCTCACCACTGCCCAGGAGACAGATACAGTATATAATGCCATACATTGTCAGTCAGTCTAGTTGTACACAGGGGCGCAACTTTAGTTTTAGAAGTGTGGGGGACATAATTATTATTATTTTAAAAAATGTATACAGGCGGATGAACACTCCAAACAGACAACCCGACCGCTCGGAGGCGTCCGTATGGTCCTAAAGCCTTGTTTTGTATCACATTCCAATGATAAAACTAGGGGGCAAAAATGCTATTTCAGAATGTGGGGGGGGGCATGTCCCCTCTCCCGTCCCCAGTGAAAGTTGCAACCCTGGTTAAACACATAGATGAATTTACTCCTCACGCTGTTACAGTCATGTTTAGTCATTTATTGAGGCACTTACACAAGAAATCATACAATACTGTTCACGTGTCACATTCTGGTCTCTGTAAACACATTAAAGGTAGAGGGTAAAATACATTCTGTTAGTTAACTCACTGCACTGTCCATTAGGAAAGACACTATGGAAAAACATCACTTAACCCCTAAAGATAAAGACAAAGGCTACCCAACAGGAGTCTGTATGAAACAGTGATTTAGGCAAGTCAGTAAACCTTGTGTCCAAGTCACTTGATAGTGTTAAACGTTGCTGTTCAAACATTTTAAAGTTTAATTTCATTACAGTGTGGCACATTTGTAAGGCTATTAAATAGACAATACAGTTATCTAAAATGTATGTTGAATTATGCAGAAGAGAGAGATTGTCTGACAACAAAGTTACAACTGGTCGAGTCCAAGTCTGAGTCACCACTGGTCGAGTCCAAATCTGAGTCACCACTGGTCGAGTCCGAGTCTGAGTCACCACTGGTCGAGTCCGAGTCTGAGTCACCACTGGTCAAGTCCAAGTCGAGTCACGAGCCATGAAAATCGTGACCTGTGTCCGAGTCACCAATGGTCGAGTCCGAGTCAAGTCCGAGTCCAAGTCCCAAGTCACCACTGGTCGAGTCAAGTCCGAGTCCTGGACTAGAGTACTACAAAGCTACATAAAACAGCAGAGAAGCCTCACGCAAAACTCTACAGAGCAGCAGCATGGTGGAGACACACTGTAGACCTAACGTCAGAAAAGTAAACAGAGTTTAACTCACTAGAATATATATATAAATACGTACATTGCTGAGAGGTGTTGTGCAAACTCCCAGTAGACTCATATAATCAAGAGCTGGGTTGATGTCAGTGGGCAACGTTCAGCTAGCTTTGACTAGCTTCTGCTACTTCTGAATGTCCAGAGCATTGATGTATGAATTGAATGACCGTCACCTGGTAGGTGCGAGAGAGCGATCAGTTTGGTTAAATTAAGGATTACGGTAAGGATTCAGCTGTGTCCGTGTGTGTCCATCTCTGTGTGTGTTGTGCATTTGTGCGTGAATGTGTGTGTGTTTGTTACCCAGCCCCCTCATGAGGTGTCACACTCTCCCAGGGACAGATGATCTCCTTCACCTGCCCTCCTCCTCCTCCTCCTCCCCTTCTCGACGCCCCCCCACTCTCCTCCTCATCCTCTGAGTCGATGGGGTAGATGCGACACTCTGGAGGGATGTCCACCTTGATCTGGAAAAAACTGAAGGAACGAGGAATGAGGAGGGAATGAAGGGATGAGGATGCATAAAAGGTGTGTGAGCTTACTCTCTGTGACTCACTTGGCAATGCGTCTGGGCGGGGCTTGGCTGGGCTGCTCCGTGCTGATAGGCTGAACGCGGCTGCTGGTCCCGGCGGGGGCAGGACATTTGGGTGACAGGCTGGCGAATACCGTGGAGGAAGTACAGCCCCGCCTCAACAGACGGCCCAATGAGAGAGCCATACGGGAACGAGAAGAGACAGCTGTCCCCCAGCACTCAGGGCCCGCCTCTACCCCCTCCAGCCCACCTCCTCTTCCTTCCTCCCACCTGCGTTCTGAGGCGGGGGTGCTGTCTATGGTTACGCTGATGGGTGAAGGGCAGGTGGGGGTGTGGGGGAGACGGAAGGGGAAAGGGGGTGAGGCCGGGGAGGAGGAGGGGGGGCCGGAGTAGACCGCGAGGTGGGGGACGGGTGCTGTAAAGCGACACAGCTGTAGGGGTTAAAGGTCAGAGGTCAGATATAGGGTCAGGGGTGTGAAAGATCACTGAGGTCATACTAATACATCGCACACAGGGATGGAGTGGTAAAAATGAGTAAACGCTGAACACTGGTAAACTGTAGATGAAGGGTAGCATGGATTGGTCTGGCCCTGTGACAGGGATGACTGAGTTATCTGTGAGTTCTGTTATGGCATTATGGACAGTGATGGGCACAGTGACTGGATGACACAGTGAAGATGACATGACAGACAGATATGGCTGGTAATTGATGCTTTATTGTATAGATGGTGCAGACATGTAGGTTACAGTAATGACATACAACATATGTGCCATTCCACAAATAGACTGCCTTTAGGGGACTGGCTTTTCTTCTACATTCTATTCCACCAAATTTGAACATTCTATCATTACTAGCACAGGTTCCAACTTCTCAATAAACGTGTTACATCTCAAGGTCAAATTAAGAAAGCATGGCTATAAAAGTGACTATTGACAGGGTTGACTGTAACAGGGTTGACTGTAACAGAGTTGACGATTTCATCTTAAATCAGCCATAACTCCCATTGTTACAGGGGGAATGGACGCTTGCTGTGTGCAACCGGGAGGAACAATCACAAAAAATAGAATATTTTTTAAACATTTCTAGCCTATCTAAAATATATATACAAAAGTATGTGGACACCCCTTCCAATTAGTGGATTTGGCTAATTCAGCCACACCTGTTGCCGAGAGGTGTATAAAATCGAGCATGCCATGCAATCTCCATAGACAAAGATTGGCAGTAGAATGGCCTTACTGAAGAGCTCAGTGACTTTTAACGTGGCACCGTCATAGGATACCACCTTTCCAATAAGTCAGTTCATCACATTTCTGTCCAGCTAGAGCTGCCCTGGTCAACTGTAAGTGCTGTTATTGTGAACTGGGAAATGTCTAGGAGCAACAACGGCTCAGCCGCGAAGTGGTAGGCCACACAAGCTCACAGAATGGGACCGCCGAGTATTGAAGCACGTAAAAAATGTCTGTCCTCGGTTGCAACTCTCACTACTGAGTTCTAAACTGCCTCTGGAAGCAACGTCAGCACAAGAACTGTTCTTCAGGAGCTTCATGAAATGGGTTTCCATGGTCAAACAGCCGCACACAAGCCTAAGATCACCATTCACAATGCCAAACGCCAGCTGGAGTGGTGTAAAGGTTGCCGCCATTGGACTCTGGAGCAGTGAAAACACGTTCTCTGGAGTGATGAATCACGCTTCACCATCTGGCAGTCCGACGGACTAATCTGGGTTTGGCAGATGCCAGAAGAACGCTTCCTGCCCGAATGCATAGTGCCAACTGTAAAGTTTGGTGGATGAGGAATAATGGTTAAGGCCCCTTAGTTCCAGTGAAGGGAAATCTTAACACTTACTGACTTCATTGTCCCAATGGAGACATGTTGTTGCAGTGTCACGTACACGTTTAAAGAGGTGTTTAAATACAAAACAAGATTGACAACACAACTTTCATAACAGTTACATACCAATAAAACATATTTAAGACTATACATATAAAGACTAGCCTGCTGGCCTTACTGAGTTGATAGGAACATTAGCCCAAGCTATTTAGGAGGGAAATCACACCTGGCACAAATGATTGTCTAGTTCTGTTTTTCCTGCTGAGGGGTGCCCTATACCTGCGCCCAGAGGGGAGTAGTTCAAAGTCCAGGTACAGGGGGTGGCTTGGGTCTAATTAAAAACACCAAAGAATGCCACCCAAACGCACACCACACCAAACGTCACACACACTGCAGGATGCAACAGAGCTGTGTCCCCTGTCATCATAACACCACAGCATACAATGACATTCTAGAGAATTCTGTCTTTCCAACTTTGTGGCAACAGTTTGGGGCCCTTTCCTGTTTCAGCATGACAATGCCCCCGTGCACAGAGCCGAGGTCCATACAGAAATGATTTGTCGAGATCGGCATGGAAGAACTTGACTGGCCTGCACCGAGCCCTGACTTCAACCCACAGCAATGTTCCAACATCTAGTGGAAAGCCTTCCCAGAAGAGTGGAGGCTGTTATAGCAGCAACGGGGGGGACCAACTCCATATTAATGGCCATGACTTTGGAATGAGATGTTCAACGAGGTGTCCACATACTTTTTGTCATGTAGTGTATCTTTGGGTAACAGGGTTGATGTTCTCAGTTTTCCACCACAAAACACCAGAAAATGGCCAGAAAAAGTAGAGCCATCTCAACTGCTATTAAATGTTCAATGTTTCTTCAAAAAAGGGAATACTGTTAACATATTAACACAAGAGTTGAGTTCACGTTACAGGGTTAACCCTGAGGGACAAATTAAGAGTTTATTTCCAAAATGCTATATATATCCATAACAGAAATGTTGGTAAATTAGCTTTTATTGTTTGAAGAACTTGAATGAGTGAGATTAGTGGAAAAAACACACCATCTAATCATGGCATGGGGTTGTTCAATGACAGACATGTCTTTAAAAAAAAATCATCTGTCACTTGATGGTTTCATTTCAGAGACAAATAATCATGTTTTTTGCGAAATGCTATAGATCTGCCTCACTCTCAGAGAAATCAGTAGTACTGCTAGGTTTTACACAGTAATAATATATATCCTCCTCACTCTCAGAGAAATCAGTAGTACTGCTAGGTTTTACACAGTAATAATATATATCCGCCTCACTCTCAGAGAAATCAGTAGTACTGCTAGGTTTTACACAGTAATAATATATATCCGCCTCACTCTCAGAGAAATCAGTAGTACTGCTAGGTTTTACACAGTAATAATATATATCCGCCTCACTCTCAGAGAAATCAGTAGTACTGCTAGGTTTTACACAGTAATAATATATATCCTCCTCACTCTCAGAGAAATCAGTAGTACTGCTAGGTTTTACACAGTAATAATATATATCCTCCTCACTCTCAGAGAAATCAGTAGTACTGCTAGGTTTTACACAGTAATAATATATATCCTCCTCACTCTCAGAGAAATCAGTAGTACTGCTAGGTTTTACACAGTAATAATAAATATATCCGCCTCACTCTCAGAGAAATCAGTAGTACTGCTAGGTTTTACACAGTAATAATATATATCCGCCTCACTCTCAGAGAAATCAGTAGTACTGCTAGGTTTTACACAGTAATAATATATATCCGCCTCACTCTCAGAGAAATCAGTAGTACTGCTAGGTTTTACACAGTAATAATATATATCCTCCTCACTCTCAGAGAAATCAGTAGTACTGCTAGGTTTTACACAGTAATAATATATATCCTCCTCACTCTCAGAGAAATCAGTAGTACTGCTAGGTTTTTAATAATATATATCCTCCTCACTCTCAGAGAAATCAGTAGTACTGCTAGGTTTTACACAGTAATAATATATATCCTCCTCACTCTCAGAGAAATCAGTAGTACTGCTAGGTTTTACACAGTAATAATATATATCCTCCTCACTCTCAGAGAAATCAGTAGTACTGCTAGGTTTTACACAGTAATAATATATATCCGCCTCACTCTCAGAGAAATCAGTAGTACTGCTAGGTTTTACACAGTAATAATATAGATCCTCCTCACTCTCAGAGAAATCAGTAGTACTGCTAGGTTTTACACAGTAATAATATATATCCTCCTCACTCTCAGAGAAATCAGTAGTACTGCTAGGTTTTACACAGTAATAATATATATCCTCCTCACTCTCAGAGAAATCAGTAGTACTGCTAGGTTTTACACAGTAATAATATATATCCGCCTCACTCTCAGAGAAATCAGTAGTACTGCTAGGTTTTACACAGTCAAATTTTAAAAAATAATTCAATGTAGTAATATGAGATCTGTATGTAAAACATTTGACATTTTAGTTATTTAGCAGATGCTCTTATTTAGAGCAATTGACAGTTACTCAATTTATCTTAAGATATCTAGGTGAGACAACCACCTATCACAGTCAAATACAGAATACGAACATTTCATTCCAGCTAAATAATGGATTTATACCGTATGGCAAAACTTCTTAAAAAAAAAAAAATCTATTAATTAAACAACTTAGAACAGTAATATTGTACACACAGGAGGGCTCCCATAAGCAACCATTTCTGATTAAACAAAAACGCAAATTGTGAAAAATTGGTGGGTATAGCATTTTGGAAATAAGCCCTTCAAATGTAAATGAAATGAATCACATTAAATAAGATCTTTCCCTAAGCCACAAAAGAACTAGGACTGATGGTGAAAACTTTGGGAAGATCTTGGGGTTAAAATCTTCCTAGAAGTTGGACAAACATGACTTGTGACATGCCAAAATGGGAATTTTCAGTTAAAACACAATTTATTTGAATGAGAAAACACTGCTATTGGCATTGTTTACCGGGGTTTATGTACACACAATGTCTGAGGGACATAAGATGCACTCTATTGGTGGAACAAAACGCAGATATGTCCCTATAGGTGGAACATGACGCTGAATGACATTGAAAGAGAATGAGGTGAGAGACGCAGGTACCGGTGAGACGCAGGTGAACATACCATCAAGACTAAAACACTGTCACCTGTGACATTTACTATGATTTTCTACAATAATGTGAACAGAAAACACTTACTAACTTTACATGTAACGGTCTGTGGACAGTCAGACTACGGTTCTTCTAGTATACAGTTCATAGAAATTCAAAATTGCACATTCTAATTTCAAATCTTCACAAATCGTCAGCGCTGCTGTCCTCCAAACTATTTTTTAAGATAGCAACAACATTGATTCATTTTCATTGGGTGTGTAGCCTATGTGTGTGTAGTTGTGCTTCTAGAAGTGTGTGTATTTATGTCAATGCATGTGAGTATGTCTGTGGTCTATTTTTTGGGTGGGGGCACCTCCTTGCCCTTGTTGCTGAGTTTACTCATGACCTGTGTGATGTCCACAGGGCCACTGGTGGCCATCCTGGCTCTCTCCTCCTTCTCCTGCTGGCGGACGATGATGGGACTGATGCTGGGACGACGCTTCCTGGCATTGGCCTCCAACTGGGACACACTGGAGAAGGGAGGTGGCGGAGAAAGAGTTATTACTGTCCTTACCATTACAAGTCTTTCCGTCTCTGCATTGAGGGAGATGGGCACGACAGTCCAGACAACATGTCAACTGTACTGACACACGGCACTGACCTGAACCTGTGTTGATCAGGACCGATGGCCCTCTTCTGAGTGTCCTTAAACACTGGAGACTTCAGGTACCGCCCATAAGAGTCCTACAAAAACACACTTAGATACCTGCTGTATGTGTATTGACAGTTTTACTCCAAAATAAGTTAGTCGGGAATGTTACATCATGGCGGCCATTTTGTGTTTGATTTCTCCAGTTACAGCAGGCAGAGGGCCAGTAGTATTAATGCGGTGAAACTGACCTTCTTCATCAGCATGAAGATGTGTGTCTGAGCTGCATCCAGTACGTATCTGTGAGGGTGTTTCAACCCTTTAACTGTCACCTCCATGGTCTTCCCGTCAATGTTGATCCACCGGGGGGCGCCACGCGCCAAGAAAGTCCTGACCAGAGACATGGTGAATGAGAGTGTGTGAGTGAATGTGTGAGTGAGTGAGACTGTGTATGTATGTCTTACTTGTAGACCTGCTGGGCCTTCTCGTTCATGGTAGCAGCCGTTCCCCACTTCAGATCCTCACATGCCTCCCAGAATGCCAGGTTCTCACCTGTCAATCAATCAGTCAACCAAACAAACTTGATAGAACAACCCCTAATAGAACAAGTAGATGCACCTTCAGAAGACCCAGATGGTTGGGTGTCAAAGGGACTGGTACGTGACTGCCTAGAATTCACTATTAGGTGTTTATATAATATTTATTTAATCGGGTTAGTCTCGTTGAGATGAAAATCTATTTTTTTTAAAAGAGAGACCTGGACCAACATAGAATACCATTGTTGTAATGTTTTCACAATGTGGTCATAACGTTGTATCGACATACCGCTGAACTCCTTCTTGAGGAAGAGTCTAAAGTCATCTCTGCCTCGAGGGTCAGAGAGCAGCTCCCCGAAACTGAACGTCCACCTCTCCACACGCATCTTAGTAGGAATATCCACACTGACAGACACACACACATGAATGTCCACGTATTGATAGTGTATAAGTTAAAATGATACTATTTCTGTCCTACCTGTTGTTATAGAATGTAAGTTGAACAGTTGGGGATCAGACTCACTTGGCCATGTTGAGCAACCAGTACGTGACATCATCGGTGATCCAGGGGTTGCTAGGGAGACAGGGGGCTAGGAAAGGGTCGTGCTTATTACAGGTGACGGAGTATTTCACCAGACTGGAGAAGAGAGAGAACACACACACAAACAACTACAACCATGTTGGAGAGAATGGAGAATGATGCTTTTTAGCACCTTGTCATACAAATGTTTTCACCATTTGAGTTCAGCTTTTAACCATGGGTGTGTCAAACGTGATGAAATGTAATCTGGACGTACGCTCCGATAGAGACAGACGACTTGACCCTCGGCCTCATGATGGACTGCTGGGTAAAAATCATCTACAGGAAACAGGAAAAAGGAAGTGGTCATCAACAGACAAAAGGAAGGAGGAACAGGTCATATGTAAATGGAATAATTATGTTAGGATATAAAATGTGGTTACTAACAATTCTTCTGAAGAAGTCTGAAGTTTCTTTCTGGAAAATAAAACAATGATTTGGTTATATCAAAGCAAATCAAAATCTAATTTATTTGTCACATACACATGGTTAGCAGATGTTAATGCGAGTGTAGCGAAATGCTTGTGCTTCTAGTTCCGACAATGCAGTAATAACCAACGAGTAATCTAACTAACAATTCCAAAACTACTACCTTATACACACAAGTGTAAAGGGATAAAGAATATGTACGTAAAGATATATGAATGAGTGATGGTACAGAGCGGATAGGCAAGATGCAGTAGATGGTATCGAGTACAGTATATACATATGAGATGAGTATGTAAACAAAGTGGCATAGTTTAAAGTGGCTAGTGATACATGTATTACATAAAGATGCAGTAGATGATATAGAGTACAGTATATACGTATACATATGAGATGAATAATGTATGTAAACATTATATTAAGTAGCATTGTTTAAAGTGGCTAGTGATATATTTGACATCAATTCCCATCAATTCCCATTATTAAAATGGCTGGAGTTGAGTCAGTGTGTTGGCAGCAGCCACTCAATGTTAGTGGTGGCTGTTTAACAGTCTGATGGCCTTGAGATAGAAGCTGTTTTCCAGTCTCTCGGTCCCAGCTTTGATGCACCTGTACTGTAGCAGAATGGCCAGCTACGGTCACTTTGTTCCGTTAGACATAAAGTAATAATGCGGTATTTATCACTACACTTAATGGTTTGTGTGTGTGTGTGCGCGTGTGTGTGTATGTGTGTGCAGACGGAAGTACTCTTCAAAGTTGAAACCGTAAAAGAGAAGAGAACCTGCAGAGAGAAAAGAGAAGGGGGATATCCTGTCAATTCAATCAAATAGAAATCAAATGAAGGGTGCAATATGCAATATCTTCAGTTGAAGTATGAGATTGGATTTGGCTAACAGTCTACAGGTGTGGTGTGATTGCTTGACAGAGAGTCCAGATGTAATGTGGGGGCAAGTAGAAGGGTGTGTACCTGTATCTAATGTCAGATTACCACAGTTGAAATCCTCTTATCAAATATAAGCAGCTTGAATAGAGCCGTGCTAGGTCACAATGACAAACCTGTAGTTACAATACACCCTCAGCATAAGCAGGCTAATCTACACACACACGACTGACCTGTTACCTCCTCTGCGTTGGGGTCTACCATGCGTTCTAGTCCGTAGTCCATTGCACTGACGGTCCCTGGCTACAGACAGACAGACAGACAAAAAAAGTGTCATGTGCACGGTATGATAATATGATTTGAGAGCATGGTGTGTTGTTCTGATGATTGGTATAAGACTGAGAAATTAGCTAGGCCCCCTACCCCTTTGCCCCTAATGAGAATATCCAGCATGCATCATTCTCTACCCATGATTCCTCATTAGCAGCCTGTCTGTCTAGACAGAGGTAAAGGCCAAAACTCCTACCTGCAGAGACACACATCATCTCACCCAAAGATATATTCACCTGTCAGCAGAATAGTGTCTGATAATAGATCTGATCATATTTACTGTCTGATGAATTCAGTTTGAAGACAGGATTAACCATTTACTGCAGTGGGCTAAATCAGGGCCACACAGAGTGTTTCTTGGTAGTCTTAAACAAATCTACTTTGAAACAAAAGTATACACCTCACACACATAGTTATGGGTTTAAAGAAAGAACACACCTGTGCCATGTCAGATATAGAGTTGAAATGTATTACATTTTGAGTTTGCATCCCAATACTACACTATATATACACATCACAGAAGACTGAAACTTAACAAAACCGTTAGAAACATAGAAACACTGGATTTTTTCTTTTTAAATAAATGTTAATTAATTATGAAATTATGAAAACTATTAACATTCCACCCATGAAGACACTAGGTCATTTGACTGCAGAAAAAGGCTCCCATACAACAGTTTACTGGGACTCTCATTGGCATCAGAGTATGATATAGGTACAGTGACACAATTTTTTAAACATGACTTAAAAAACATAAGCCTATGCATCATTAACCAATTAAAAACAGTTCTTAGCGATGAGGTTTGTACAGTAAGCTATAGGCCCAATACATTATCACTGCATGTTGGCTACGCTTGAATTGCCCTTCCATTGTTCTTGTCAGACCATTTTGAAATTATATTTCAAACTTTTAGGTATATGAAAGGAGATACCTAGTAATTTGCACAACTGAATGCATTCAACCAATAGATCATTTGTTGCATTACTTGTGAGGCAAAGCTGACTGAGCATAATAATTAGCTGCATCTGATGGTCAGTCTGAGGGGAGGGAACAGTGGTGAGGCGACCTCTCACCCGACTCCCCGTCCCACCTCTCTCCCTCCCTCCGCTGAGAACGGGGGACACAGTCTTCCAGCTGATAGTGAAACTTAAGTCGCACTGCATTATTTCTGCACCAATTCATGTTGTTACTCCTATGACCAGAGAAAGGTCAATCTTCCCTCGATATAAAAAGAAAAGACACAAGCCGCTAATAATGACAATGCAAGCTTATCGGAACACTTTGCCACACTCATTCATCACAGTGCTGGTTGTAGCGTGAGTGGAAGTAGGGAGAACAGATCATTCATTGCAGCTGCAGTGCTGGTTGTAGCGTGAGTGGAAGTAGGGAGAACGCACATTTTATGGCTTAAAAGTGTTTAACAAAGTGTTGACAGTGCTCAATAATAACTTCATGTGAGATTTCAAAACTTTTAAAAGCATGATTAGAGAGAGACTGAATGAATACGGCAAAAAGCTGCTGTTTTTATGAGTAAGTTCCTGTTTAAGTTCTTATTCATTCAGTCTCACATGATCAACTTTGCTGTGCATTCAAAGTTTATTTTTACAGTCTGAGGCGAGGAAACTGTGCAGACACGGTGATCTGAGCTATCTCACTGGTCAGCGATAGGTCTATAAGTGCACTTGATTTATTCTCGGGGCCTGCAGGTAGGCAGAGTTCTACCTTCAGACACATCCGTTAGGGCTGCTGAATCAAATGCACCTATCGCCAACAGTACTAGCGCTGCTGAATCAAGTGGGCTGCTGAATCAAGCACACCTATTGCCAATCAAAATAAATGCAAGGCTTTATCGTTGGGTTTTTTACAGAAATGTTTGGTGATCGACTAGGAATGCCTTGGAGTGTGTGTGTGTGTGTGTGTGTCTCACCGGAGGTCTGTGTACAACCCAGTAGGCTCTCTCCTGGCAGTCAAATACCGCACGATCAGGCTTCTTCCTCTCCTTCCCCGCCCTACACACACACACACACACACACACACACGTGAGTTAGAGGCCTGATAAACAATCTATGTTCCCATGTAAACAGTCTGTGGATGAATGGATGTTAGTGTAGTCGGTTTCTGCCAGACTAACCTGTACTGTTCTTTAGCCTGCATCACAATGAAGTCCCATTTATGGTTCATCCACTTGTGAAGGCCGTTATACTGCTCCTGAAGAGAAAACACAGATGTGTGTTACCACTTAGACAGATGTGGGCCTGTGTGTGTGTGTGTGTGTGTGTATGTCTCTCACCTGTTCATGAATCTCTAGAACTCCTTTCTTGCGGATGTTTCTCTTGGCCAGGTAGATTGCTGAAAAATAAACATGATTTTATTAGTTTTTTTTTAATAACTTAAACTTATTCATGTGTGGCACGTTGCGCCACAATATTGTTTTGAACGTTCCTTTTAGGACTGAGCATTCTACTCGATGCATCGTCATTGAGCGCTGATAAAGATTTATTCCAAAGTGCAGTACTTTGGCCTGAAAACACTATGGCATTTCTAAAGAAGGCGAATAATTCGTAGGAAAACCTTTTGTCATCATTTCGATGTCGCCAGATTGACTTAAGTTGCAGTATAACGTTAGCTAGCTAGCTAAGATTGAGGGGAGACTTCCAGATTTTAGCTAGCTAACGTTAGCAATGCTAGCCATTTTTTTATTAACTTTGCTAGCTAATGACAATATTGCCATCTGTCTAAAGTAAATTTGACAACATGATGATTGTTTCCTACTAAATATGTGCCTACTTTACCAACGTCATCATATTCCCAAGCCCCTATAGTGTAATTTGGACTAAACAGTCATTAGCCCTGGTTTAGAGTCATTAGCTCCCGTTCTACTTTTGAGCATCAATATGGCTGCTCCATCTGTAGAACATTGTTTAAAAATAGCAATGACGCGACCGGGTGATGAAGGTGCAACACACGAATATGTCCACAATGTAAGTGACCTAACAATAAAGAAAGCTTTAAAGCTGCAATATGTCACTTTTTGGGCGATCCGACCAAATTCACATAGAAATGTTAGTTATAGATCTGTAATTCTCATTGAAAAAAAAAGTATAAAAAGTGGTAGATCTGTTCTATGTGTGCTACTTCTATGCTTCAAATTTAGTTTTTTGCATATTTTATTTTGAGTTTTGTACACCAGCTTCAAACAGCTGAAAATACAATATTTTTTGTTATGGGAAATATATTTCACCGCGGTTTAGATGGTACAAAATGATTCTCTACACTATACTTACTGGTTTTGTCACATAAACTGAAATTAGGCAAAGTATTAGAATTTTGTCAACCAGGAAATTGCGGCGAGGTTTCTGCAAAGTGCTCCTTTAACTATGTTTGTCTCGTTGTGTGTATCTCACCATAGTCTGTGTCCTCTACAGGCCACTGCTGGGCCGGCCAAAAGTATGGTGTCTAAGAGAAGACAAAAAGCACAGAGGTTTGGCATAGAGTTAGGCGTATGGGGTTGGTTAAGGTTTATAAGGTGTTGTCGTGGTTACCTGAAAGCGGTAGAGGGCTGTGTCTGGTTTGATGACTAGTCGTTTATGATCCTGGAGGGGATAGATGTACCCAAACGCCACCAACATGGTGCCCAGAGCCCACGCTTCTACACAGACAGAGAGAGAGACGGGGGGGGGGAAGCGAGAGACAGAGAGAGAGAGGGGTAGAAGGAGCGAGAGACAGAGAGAGAGAGGGGTAGAGAGGGAGGACATGAGAGAGAAAGAGAACCATAATTCAAGAACGTTCTGTGCATGTCTGAGAAGAAAGCTCTCTTACCTTCTGCCTCTATAGTGTAACGGTTGGCTAGCCATGTCACGACATCCTCACCTGGAAAAGGTTGCAACAAACATCACAACTACTATAGAGATATGACATCACATGTATGACATCAGATGGACACTTTCATTGATGGTACTCCGTAATATAAAGAGGGTGTGGAAAGTAGAGGAGAGAGAGAGCGAGAGGAGGATATTAGAGCGACAGAGAGATAGACACAGAAATAGAGAGAGAGAGAAAAAAAAGGGAGAGTAGAAAGAGACTCTGCCCACAGGACATTACATGTGGAGTCTGTAAATGCCAGAGGCCTCCCTCTGAGAGAAACTACTGCTGAGACAGTCAATATACTGAGAGGGGAGGATGAGACGGGAGGGGAGCTTCTATTTTGCAAACCAAATTTCCCTAAGGAATTCTGGGTGTTCTATTCTATTCTATTCCAGTCTGTTCTGTTCTATTATTTACCAATAATAGAATACCAGAAATGGACCAGGCTGAAGTGGCGTCATTAAAACTCAAGAGTATAGGTTCTTCATCAATCTCTCTCTCTCTTCTTTCTTCTCTCGCCCTCCTTCACACTATTCTCTCTCCTTCATCATCTCTCTCCATCCTTCTCTCTCTCTATCTTTCACTCTCTCATTGTCTCTCCCTCCATCATCTCTCTCTCCATGCTTCTCTCTCTCCCTCCATCATCTTTTTTGCCTTCATTCTCTCCCTCCTACACTCTCTCCCTCCCTCTGTTTCCACTCACTCTCCCTCTCAGTAAGAGGTTGTCATGGAGATAGAATATTGAGCTCAAGACATGGAAAAAAATAGGAGTTACCTAACCTATGGCAACCACTATCAATCCACTGAGTGTGTTTTCTGTGTGCTTCTTTGTGTGTGTGTGTGTGTGTGTGTTTACCTGTGATAGCGTGCGGTATAGTAGTGATAACCAGTTTCTGGGGTTGTGACTTGACTCCAGTCTTTGGATCCTGCATCTCCAGCATCACAGCCTCCACCTGGATGACAACAGGAACACAGGTTGTAAAGACAACAGATCACTAACGGCATACACCACTACAGAGGCAGGTCACAGAGACAACGTGTTGTCAAAATAATAGGTTACCATGACAGTAAGACAGACAGTCAACAGGTTACTATGACGAGACAGGTCAGAGCCATATAATTACATAATTCTATTACTTTTAAGTAGTACTATTACTATTAAATAATAGGACGTCTGTGCTTTGTAGTTATGAGACAGGTTATTGGGAGGACTGTGAGGACGGAGACAGGGAACACAAACAAGCATATACACGCTATGTGGAGGAAGGACTCTGTTCCTCTTAATGTTTGGAGAACCAGTGTGTTTCAGCAAGTAGGGTTCTGTCTGTCTGTCTGTCTGCCTGTTTTGAACCCAGCTACCAGTGTGTCTCAGTCAGTCTTGCAGTGTAGAGCTATATCCCAGTCTGTTTTAAACCAGCCTGCTCTGGCCTGTCTCTGACTGATATGAAGGGGCTTTCTGACAGACCAGTGTCTGTCTGAGGCTTTGATGTCATGTGACAGTAACACCATCCAGTTAGGTTCAGCCAACCACAGCGGACTCTCAGCACCCCCTGGACACCAACTGTCACTGGGCCAAACAGAGCTTGTAAATAGGCTAAACATCATAGTCTTGAGTTACACAGAGAACCCCGTTTTAGTACCCTGTTGGTAACAAAAGCAGGTACAACAAGCACAGTCCCAGCTGGAAAAGCACTAGGATCTGTCCTCTCCATACTGCTACTGTCTGGATTAACTGGTTGATGGTGGTGCTGTTAATACTAATCAGACTAATGCTGACCACGCTCACTGACCGCATCAAGCAATACAATGCTAAAGAGAACAGCGTGTCAATCAAAGTCAAAATAAAGATACCAGTAAGTGAAAGGCTGTTCAAAGTAATTTGTTTTAACACATTGAGAATAGGTGATCTCGCTCTCGTTTGACTGCGTAGCTTTCGAGATCTTGCAGTCTTCTTAGCACCTGCGAAACAACTAAACATGACCGTCATAATTCCCAGGCTTTCCTGTGAATTATGTTTTCTGATAACTGAGTTTTCAAATTGGCCATTGTAAGAGAAAATGGCATGTTAGGAAAACACATGTAGATGTATTATTATCATATAGGTGCATTGGGTTGACAGACATTGATCGAATAATGTCAGAAAAACAGAACTGCCCACCAACGTCTATTTTTTTTAAAATTACATTTAGTGAAATTGTCGACTGACGTAAATTGAACGTGAAATCAACAAAAAACGTCCCCATGCCATTGGATTTAGGTTAAAAGTTGGATGAAAATAATGCGCAATTCCACTACGTTTAAGACTTTTTTTGCGAATCCAATTAGTTTTCAACGTTGATGAACGTTATGACATGTTGGGGGTTGAAATTAAGTGGAAACAACGTTGATTCAACCAGTCTTTGCCCAGTGTATGAAGTACGAACAGACGATTTTATTTTAAGAACTAAATATAGCAAGACAGCCTAGATGTCTGCGGTGTGTAGCATAACCGTATCATAATTTCTGATAAAGCTAACCTACCTTTTTGAGACATGCCATCCTCGGTCGGAACCTCTGTCCATGATCCCGTACATTTCTGATGGTCATGTTGTTTGCTTTCCTCCTCTCTTATTCGCTATGATAACGCCAATACTGAATTAATTTAGCCTAATATTTCTCCAGCCAAAGCGAAGATGCTGGATGCGAGTGAATAAGCAAGCAGTTTATCAATACAATGAACAGCAGCAAGCATCCATAGGGATGGAGAGGGATTGCGTATCAGCCAATCAGGGCACTGTTCTATATTACCGCCAGTGATTTTACCTGCCTGTCACTGCCTGGGTTTTCACTAGCTTCTATAGCTACAAAGTCAGATTCCACAGCCACGAAGTCAGATTCCACAGCCACAAAGTCCAAATTGGCCACAATGGCGGAATTTGTTGTAATTTGTTAACAGTGTGGTCAAGGTTATGTTTAAAATGCAATTTTAAGAAGATAAATTGTAGAAATGTGCGAGGTTTATGACTTTGTGGCTATAAAAGCTAGTGATGACCCACAGACTGCGTTATAAGAGTTACCGGTCACGCTCTGCGTTTACGCAACAGTGACCGCCAGGTGATGACATTGGGTTATAAATCTCAGTCTACATGCTTCATGATTCAAATATGATTGTAATTTGGCAGTGTTGAATTGTTCTGTTAAATGTTAAATGAAGCATATAATGTGATGTGAATAATAAGGTATTTCAATGCTATAATTTTAGGCACAGCTATTTTCTTTCATTTGGTCAACTTTGGTAAAACATTTGGTTTAATTGAGGATTTAAAAACGTTTTATCAGGGCAAAACTGCATGTTTTATTGAAAATACAAAATCACATGGTTGAGTGATGATATAAGGTATTCGTTTAGCATAGCAAGAAAGGCATTATATACAACATTTGTTTACTGTATACTACAGTGGAGGCTGCTGAGGGCTGGACGTCTCACAATAATGGCTGGAATGGAGTGGATGGAATGGCATCGAAGCATATGTTTAATGTATTTGATACTATTCTACTTATTCCACTCCAGCCATTAGCATGAGCCCGTCCTCCCAATTAAGGTGCCACCAACCTCCTGTGGTATATTTAAGCAATAAGGCACCTCAGGGGTTTGTGGTATATGGCTAATATACCACAGCTAAGGGCTGTATCCCCCCCCATGCAAGACACAACATGGAGTGCCTGGATACAGCCCTTAGCCGTGGTATATTGGAAATATACCACAAACCCCCGAGGTGCCTTATTGTGAATATAAACTGGTTACCAACATAATTAGAGCAGTAAAAATACATGTTGTCATACCCGTGGTATATGGTCTGATATACCACACCTGTCAACCAATCAGCATTTAGGGCTCGAACCACCCAGTTTATAATATATTGTCAAAGCACACTTCCTGGTTGTAGAAGAGAGATGGGCTTGGCCCTCTATGTGTGTTTATTTGTATCTCCATTAGCTTTTTCAGAAGCAGCAGCTACTCTTCCTGGGGTCCACAAAAAAAACATGACAAGATAAAAACACTCATACACTGATAGTCACACAAATAATGTGCGTTTGTGTGTGAACGAGCTGCCTAGCGAAAGAGGTGTGTCACATGTAGTACACAGAACTGGAATAATTATATTTCTACAGTGTAGTCGCGTTTCCGCGCGCCTCACATGCACGAGCAAACTCTCCCGTGTATCGATGAAGCTGGTTGAAACATGGCGGACTTCCTGCCGACCCGATCCGTGCTAAACCAGTGCTTCCCAGTTTGCCTGCTTTCCAGCACCGAGGTTGAACAGCTGAGGAAATCTAAGGAGATTGACAAAAGTCTTTCCCGAGACAAAACCTACGCGGAACGACTAGTAAAGATACTTTTACTGGGCGCGGGCGAGAGCGGCAAATCCACTTTCCTCAAACAGATGAGGATCATCCACGGGCAGGACTTCGACCAGCAAGATCGTGAAGAGTTCCGGGCAACAATTTACAGCAATGTTATCAAAGGTAATTAGGGAGAACGTCTATGGGACTAAAAAGCTACGAGTTAACATTCTGGACTCTTCTTTCGAGCCAAAGTGAAAGTTGAGTGTTAAAAAAAACCTTTTGGGCGAAGTTTACATTCTGTGTATGCGTGGAGCTGCTCGATGAAATTAGCAGCTAAATTAGTTAGCTAGGGATTTAACGTTAGCTTCAGAACTACAATTAAACATTCAGTTTAGTGGATGAACGCCAGTGTTGTTTATGACTAACGTTGTCGGCTAGTATGAGAGTGTCTCAGCTTTTAATGTAAAAGGGCCATTTTATGTTATAACTAGTTCAATCCGATGCAGACAGTGATGCAAAAAGGTCATTAGGGTGCCTCTTTTAAAAAGTGTTAAGTTACTTCCTGCTGTCAACTCTTCAGTGGCGAAGCTGCATATAAAGATGTCTGAATTCGGATGACATCATTGTTTTACCACTGTACTCCACTATGTGTCGGTATTCACGTCATAATAGAACTTCCCCCTCGACCACGCCCACAAATTGGGAAAAACAGACGCTATTCCACATTGACCCCCATTGTAAAACATAAATAAAAAGCCTACTTAGTCATCCATAGGTAATTCTACAGAAATAACAAAATATGCAGAAAAGCTGTCAAATTCCCAACCTACGGTTCGGAATGCTCCCACATAGGGAAATACAGCCTGCGAGAAGAGCCATGTGGCTTTTAGCGCCAACAGACGCTGACTGAGACACAATATTTTGCAGACCCTCCAGGATTTCGTGATTTAAAAAAACATGTATTTATGTGTCCAAAAATTGTTGATTTTTGCAGCAGCATTTCTGAAATTCTGCCATACATTTTGCAATGTTTTTTTTCACGTTAATTTCATTATAAAGTCATTTGTGCTCAGTTTTAGGAGGATTTTAAGCAGAATACATAACTCAAAAACGATTAGTTTTGTTTATTTTCGTGAACAGCAATTTTTCTGAACAAAAAATGTGTGGAAACTAGCTCAGATTTCATATATATATATATATATATATATATATATATAAAAAAAAAAAATTTTTTTTAAATGCATGCCCCCTTAATCTGTAAATAGTATAAAAGATTAAACTAGGACAAAATAAACACCTGGGGTCCAATCTGCATTTAAGACATTATCTCAAGTTCATCTTCCATGAAAACAATTGGAGACAAATTTATCTTTTCGGCTGTTTCTTTTTGCTGTTTCTTTTTTTGAACAAACGCAGCTCTTTTTCTGAACATAAGAGGTGGGGGGGGTGACCGAGGGCCTAGCTCATCTAGTCCTATATCTCAATGTAATCCTCCATTTCATCCTCTCTATCCTCCATATCAATTGCTCCACTGCGGAGTCGTTGGTTGTGGTACAGTACGTTTTACAGAGATTTTAAAACGGAAAAGCTGACACATTTCTCTGTGCTTTGAGCAGCGCTCTCCATGGACAGACTGGGGAAAGCAGAGTGCCGACCACCCTACTAAAGCCAAGGTCAGCGGAGTAAAAGTTTGAGTAATACGCCACTCACCTTGATTCTTTCAGCGCTTGTCACAGTTTTCCCTGCTACCACTTCAGGCATGGTGATCTGCCGCTGCTGTGCAAACTGTTCTGACATTCTCATGTGCTTTGCTGATTCCAAGTGACTGTTGATTGTCGACTTTCTCTTGTGTTCCAGCATAATGTTGCACGGAGTTCAAAACAATTTCTCCCCACTTTCATGTAAAACATTTGGAAATTGTTTTGCACGGTCTTTAGCTGTTATTTTTGTTGGCAAATGAGATTGTTCATTTGTGCTGCCTGTCAGCCATCTTTGCAAGTGAATACGTTGACAGGCCAGGGGGAAAAACTTTGTTGACGTGGTCGGATTGGGCCATTTTCCACGGTAACAGTGCAGTAGTTGGTCAAAATTACTAACCCGCTTTTGATTAATGCGCTGAAAGTACGGGGATTCGTCAAAATTGCGAGGTCTCGCGTAATAATAGGCACTGTTTTGTTGATTTTTGCATTGAATTATGCGATCGCGGAATCCTGGAGAGACTGATTTTGGCTTCCCATTGTGACCTAGCTAAGCGGCTCTGATACCACCTTCTGTGAGAGTGCACCTCCCCACAATTCCCAAACAGCGTGTCCTCTATTCATTTAAATGTGTTGACATTTGGAGAAATTGCTTGAGCTGCGCTCAGAATTAGTAAAGTATGAAAGCCAATGGTCCAATATTCTAGAACACTGCTGTACGTATGTGTACTTGTTTGATACTCTGATGGACCCTTAAGGCTATCTGAGATTTTTAGGAGAGAGAACTAATTTATAATAAATAAATAAAAATCGGAAATATCACATTTACATAAGTATTCAGACCCTTTCCTCAGAACTTTGAAGCACCTTTGGCACCGATTACAGCCTCGAGTTTTACTTGGTATGATGCTACAACCTTGGCACACCTGTATTTGGGGAGTATTCTCCTCTGCAGTTCGATCAGGTTCAAGTCCGGACTCCGGCTGGGCCACTCAATAACATTGAGACTTGTCCCAAGCCACTCCTGGGTTGTCTTGGTTGTGTGCTTAGGGTCGTTGTCCTGTTGGAAGGTCAACCTTAGGCCCAGTCTGAGGTTCTGAGTGCTCCGGAGCAGGTTTTCGTCAAGGATCTCTCTGCACTTTGCTCAGTTCATCTTTCCCTCGATCCTGAGTAGTCTCCCAGTCCCTGCCACTGAAAAACATCCCCTCAGCATGATGCTTCCTCCACCATTCTTTACCGTAGGGATGGTATTGGCAGTGGTGGAAAAAGTACTAAATTCTCATACTTGAATAAAACTAAAGATACCTTTTAATAGAAAATGACTGAAGTAAAAGTGAGTCACCCAGTAAAATACTACTTGAGTAAAAGTCTAA
Source organism: Oncorhynchus tshawytscha (assembly GCF_018296145.1). Lineage (NCBI taxonomy): Eukaryota > Metazoa > Chordata > Actinopteri > Salmoniformes > Salmonidae > Oncorhynchus > Oncorhynchus tshawytscha. The sequence goes on along the minus strand of NC_056452.1, from coordinate 22,504,616 downwards.
AAGTAGTTTGTTTTAAATGTACTTAAGTATCAAAAGTAAAATATTTTAAAAAATTGACTAATAATAAAAAAAAATCCTTATTAAATAAACCAGACAGCACAATTTTCTTGTTTTTCTTATTTACGGATAGCCAGGGTCACACTCCTACACTCGGACATCATTTAAAAACAAAGCATTTGTGTTTAGGGAATCCGTCAGATCAGACTCAGTAGGGATGACCAGGGATGTTCTTTTGATACATGTGCGAATTGGACCATTTTCTTGTCCTGCTAACCATTCAAAATATAACAAGTACTTTTGGATGTCAGGAAAATGTATGGAGTAAAAAGTACATCATTTGTTTTAGGAATGTAGTAAAGTGAAAGGTATCAAACATATAAATAGTAAAGTACAGAGAGACACCAAAAAACTACCTAAGTAGTACTTTAAAGTATTTTTAAAGTACTTTACACCACTAGGTATTGGCCAAGTTATGAGCGGTGCCTGGTTTCTTCTAGACGCAAAGCTTTGTATTCAGGCAAAAGTTCCATCTTGGTATCATCAGACCATAGAATCTTGTTTCTCATGGTCAGAGTCCGTTGGGTGCCTTTTGGCAAACTCCAAGTGGGCAGACATGTTCCTTTTTTACTGAGGAGTGGCTTTCATCTGACCACTACCATAAAGGCCTGATTGGTAGAGTGCTGCAGAGATGGTTTTCCTTCTGAAAGGTTCTCCCATCTCCACAGAGGAGCTCTAGAGCTCTTTCACAGTGACCATCGGGTTCTTGATCATCTCCCTGACCAAGGCCCTTCCCCATTGCTCAGTTTAGCCAGACAGCCAGCTCTAGGAAGTGTCTTGGTGGTTACGAACTTCTTCCATTTAAGTATGATGGAGGCCACTGTTTTCTTGGGGACCTTCAATGTTAATAAATGTTTTGGCACTCTTCCTCAGACCTGTGCCTTGACACAACCTGTCTCTGAGCTCTACGGACAATTCCTTCGACCTCATGGCTTGGTTTTTGCTCTGACATGCACTGTCAACTGTGGGACTTTATATAGACAGGTGTGTGCCTTTTCAAATCATGTCCAATCAATTGAATGTACCACAGGTGAACTCCAATCAAGTTGTAGAAACATCTCAAGGATGTTCAAAGGAAACAGGATACACCTGAGCTCAATTTTGAGGCTCGTAGCAAAGGGTCTGAAAACGTAGGTAAAAATAATAATAATCAATAAAAACCTGTTTTCACTTTGTTATGGGGTATTGTGTGTAGATTGATGAGGAACAACATTCATTTAATCCATTTTGGAATAAGGCTGTAACATAACAACATGTGGAAAAAGTGAAGGGGTCTGAATACTTTCCAAATGCACTTTAACTCCACTCACTTCTTCTGTGTAGTCCGTTTTGTTTGTGTGGTCTTGGCTAGCTTAATGTCCGGTCGGTACCTAGATAGCAATCACTCACGTGACTAACGTTAGCCCTGTCATGAAAAGGGGCATGAGGGAAGCCCTACGATAAAGGCAATGTTGAAAAGTAATCTTTAGACATGTTTTCCTTATGTAGTTTTGTAATGAACTAATTAACAAGCAGACAACAAGAAAATTGCATTTTGAAAAGGGTCAAGTTATTTTCCCCCAAAGGCAGGTGTGCCACAACATTCTATTGGAACCCAGAAAGAGTAGCTGCTGCCTTGGCAACACCTGATGGGGATCCCTAATCAATACAAATACTGAACAAAAATATGAACGCAACATTTACAAATATTTTTGTGAGTTACAGTTCATATAATTAAATCAGTCAATTTAAATTTCATTGGGCTCTAAGTAATGGATTTCACGTGACTGGGCAGGGGACAGCCATGGATGTGCCTTGGAGGTCATAGGCCCTCCCACTTGGCTGCCAGGCCCACGCACTGTTTTGAGGCCGTTTGGACGTACTGCCAAATTCTCTAAAACGATGTTGGAGGCAGCTTATGGTAGAGAAATTAACATTCAGTTCTCTGGCAACAGTTCTGGTGGACGTTCCTGCAGTCAGCATGTCAATTACACGCTCCCTCAAAACATGAGACATCTGTGGCATTGTTTTGTGACACAACTGCACATTTTAAAGTGGTTATTTATTGTCCCCAGCCCAAAGTGCACCTGTATAATGATCATGCTATTTTATCAGCTTCTTTATTTGCCACACCTGTAAGGTGGATGGATTATCTTGGCTAAGGAGAAATGCTCACTAACAGGGATGTAAACAAATGTGGGCACAAAATCTAAGAGAAAAGATTTTTGTGTGTATGGAACATTTCTAGGATCTTTTATTTCAGCTCATGAAAAATGGGACCAACAAGTTACATGTTTATTTTTGTTCAGTGTATTTAATACCAACTGGTTTTTAAGCTACGGCATGCGATATGGTTCAATACCGACTGGTACTATCCACTGAGTTTTTAAACTACGGCTCGCGACATGGTTCAACGAGCCAATATATCAGCACGAGAGGTAAGTTGAGCCACCCCTTGTTTCTCGGAAACCATACTTAAGCAGTAAGGCAATCAAGGCAGTGTTGTATCATGAATACAGTCACAGGTAAAAGGCATTGTCAACCCGTTTACCTGCGACAGTATTCGTGATGCAACACTGCCTTGCGTGTCTTACGCCTTGATCACCCCTACAGCATCATACCGTTTTGGTACGATGCTGTAGGTGTGATCGAGGCATTGGAATGCTACATTTGCCTTGCAGTATTGCATTGCAGAGGCAGTTTCAGTGTGTTCTGTGTGGTGTGTCGTATCTTTGGCTATGCCAGATTAAGTGATATGACATGCTATTCTGTAAAATCCTTTCTCCGTAATTAATATTACCTGATTGAGCTAATCATGTAAATGTAATTAACTAGAGAGTCGGGGGCACCACAAAATAATATTTATAGAGCTGTCATCTTCCGAATAAACTCTTAAAGACCTAGTAATATTTTACATCAATAGCAGTCAATATTAATCGTCACCTTAATTCAGTCTCATCTGAAAGGTGTAAATTCTTGGTTATCTGCACGAACCCTGGCTAACAAGTTGAATCAGCAATACAAAATTGGGTTTAATTATTTATTTACTAAATACCTTACTAATCACACAGAATTACATATATGCAGAATGAATTATACCTTGATTACAAATTACGTCATAAAGGAAACCGTCCCGAACGGGCGGAACAGATATGACAGCTTGTTACACAAAAGAAAAGGGTCTGGGTTTGAGTGAAAGAGCGGGAAGACTGAGGGACAGGGAGAAGCTGTGCTATCGTAAATACAGTATCTTATGCATTCTAAATTACTGTCCATTTGGAAAAGGAAAATGCAATAAATATTTACTCTGAGCTGCGCTTCGGTAGGTTGGTGGTAGATGGAAGGCCGTGTTGCCAAACCGAGTCCTTTGTCCTTTGAAGAATGTCTCTGGTGGTCAATTGGATACGTTGTATTAACGTCGTTGTGTGGTAGACGGGATACTCTGTCTGTTCTTTCCTAGCCCGCGTTTGCAGCTGCTGTTGCTAACTCAACGGCTAGGAGGTATCACTTCTGTAGTGAATGAGAGTTCAAAGTTCATACCATTCGCAACCAAAGCTCACGCTGAGGTTGGCTTAGTTCTGTAGTTGACATGTTAGTCCTTTTAACGCAGAGGATGCAGACCTCACGTACTTGGAACAGGAGGTTACATTTTCGTCAAGGATTTATATAGTGGAGCGAGAAGGGTGTGTTTGAAAAGTTTTATAACCCATGTCTCTTCACAGGGGCAGGCCACTGATTGAGCAGAGCCCTAACCATATGAAAACCCAAATCTCTCATTTGGAAGCTAAAATTACATTTAATCTCTTCACCGATAATTTTATATTCAAACATTTAAATTGAACAACAATTCCATGTGACTCCGATAACTACAATGTGCAGACTTTCCACTGTAGAGTTTGTCATCCTGTCATTGATGAGATTGGCCCAGATGACAACCAAACTGACATCATATTCATTAAGTTCCACCGCATATGTTAAGTTGGTCAGATCACCACAATATAGTTAATTCCCCCCGACCTTCTGATGTTCCCAGAATCTTTGTTAACCAAGGGGTTTTCAAATGTCACATCAGTAGGGTAGAGAGAGGAAAAAGTGGGGAAGAGGTATTTATGACTGTCATAAACCTACCCCCCCCCAGGCCAACATCATGACATACTTTGGATTTATGGAACGTATACATCAAACTGTATGTGTAGATGGCTTGACAGAAATGGTAGCAGAGAGTAAATGTAGGCAGACAGCAAACCAACTGCCGCTGTACCAAACAAATGCTGGAGAAGAGGTGAAATAATAATGGGTGAGTTAAGATCAATACATCAGATGATTGGGTCAGCAACATGAACATGATATTCTGATAGAACTGTTAGCGGGCATAATAAGTGTGTTTCTGGCGGCCAATACAGAACGGCTTGGAATGCTGCTCTTCCAATGAGGATCCAAACAATCTGTTTTTTTTTTTAAACAAAATTAATCATGTAACCAAATATTTAGGAAGAGGTCATTTCAAGGAGTCTGTGAAGGAAGAAACCACATGGAAAAGTTGGTACGTCCAAATAACTATTTTTCACAAAGTCAAAAGCATTATGATTTCTATACATTCATTTATTGTGTTTATCTAAACCAAAGTAGATGGTTTTATTTGTCAGTTGGGGTCTCTATAAGCTACAATGACATCCCAAACCTAGCATGAATGTCTATCTTTGTAGCTGTGTGGGTTGATATGGTCAAAATGTTTGCCTTGGGGTAAATTGTGCCAATGGCATTTCAATAGGTGTAGACTAGCAGTGAAATGCTTACTTACAGGTCCTTTTACAACAATGTAGAGAGAAAATAAATAGAAATAGTGACACAAGGAATAAATACAGTGAATAACTAATAATAAAATAACATGTATAACATACAGGGATTAACAGTACCAAGTCAATGGGCAGTGTTACAAGGTAATTGAGGTAGCTATGTACATACAGGGATTAACAGTACCACGTCGATGGGCAGCATTACAAGGTAATTGAGGTAGCTATGTACATACAGGGATTAACAGTACCACGTCGATGGGCAGCGTTACAAGGTAATTGAGGTAGCTATGTACATACAGGGATTAACAGTACCATGTCGATGGGCAGCGTTACAAGGTAATTGAGGTAGCTATGTACATACAGGGATTAACAGTACCAAGTCGATGGGCAGTGTTACAAGGTAATTGAGGTAGCTATGTACATACAGGGATTAACAGTACCAAGTCGATGGGCAGCGTTACAAGGTAATTGAGGTAGCTATGTACATATAGGTAGGGTTAAAGTGACTCGGCAACAGGATAGATAATAGACAGTAGCAGAAGCGTATGTTGTGTGTCGTCAGTATGTGTGTGTGTTGGTGTAAGTGTGCGAGTCCTGGTGTGTGTGTCTGTGTGGATAGTCAATGCAGGAGAGTTGATGCAAAAAAAGTGTGTGTTGTGGTGGCAAGGTATGTACTGTGTGTGTGGGTAGAGGCCAGTGTGTACATAGTCAGTGCAATATTTTTATTTTTTATGTATACATAGTATGTTTGCATTTTAATGCATATGTACATTTTTATTGTTACAGAGTAGGTATCATTATGCCCTGTGTATACCTGTGTAAAACACGCAGGGGTCTATCCCCCTTGAGGTTCTTGAAAGAGCAGCCAAGGAAGTGAGAGAAGGGAAGAAGTCCATTGGAGCAGCAGCAAGGGATGAACAAATAGACTGAATGACACTGGAGAGGTACAGAAAACAAACATGTACCTGTTTGAAAGAGGCTGTGATGAGTAGCAGAGGAACACCAGGTCTTATCTGATGACATTGAGTCTGAACTGTATAAAGAGAGGCTGTGATGAGTAGCAGAGGAACACCAGGTCTTATCTGATGACATTGAGTCTGAGCTGTATAAAGAGAGGCTGTGATGAGTAGCAGAGGAACACCAGGTCTTATCTGATGACATGGAGTCTGAACTGTATAAAGAGAGGCTGTGATGAGTAGCAGGGGAACACCAGGTCTTATCTGATGACATGGAGTCTGAGCTTGATAGAGGCGATGACAGAGTAGCAGAGGAAAACCAGGTTTTCAATCCAATTTTATTTGTCACGTGCCGAAAACAACAGGTGTAGTAGACCTTACAGTGAAATGCTTATACAAGCCCTTAACCAACAATGCTTTAAAACCTGTTATGGAGGCTGCGAATTTTCACAGCTTTTTGTTAAAAATCGCGCAACATTTCAGCGTCCTGCTACTCATGCCAGGAATATAGTATATGCATATGATAAGTGTGTGTGTATAGAAAACACTCTGAAGTCTCTAAAACGGGTTAAATCGTGTCTGTGGCTATAACAGAACGTGTTTAGGAGTCAAAGTCCTTCGAAAAACTGTTCACCAAAAATAAAAATAAAATATTCATCCGCCAGTCAATGTATTGTCTAAGGCTGAGGAAAATACATGGAGATCCCCTGTAAACACCTACAGCTTCCACACGATGTCGCCAATGCTGTCATTTTGGGGCTGCTTTATCCTTGGTTTGGTGACGTGTAAGCACTTCCTTTCATCGAGTACACCACAGGATGTTATGAAAGTGAAAACATGGGAGTATGATTTCAAGACTTGCTGCTATCGAATACAGATCGCCCCGTGATCAATTTGATAGATTATTAATGTTTATTAATACCTAAAGTTGGTTTAGATAAGTAGTTTGAAGTGTTTTGTAAAAGTTTATGGGCAACTTTTGTCATTTTAAAAAGTGACGTTGCGTCTTGTAAAGGGGCATTTTTCTGGATCAGACCGGTCTTCAGCAAATCACATTTTGGGTATACAATGACTGATTTAATCGGGAAAAAGACCCAATTGTGTTGTTTATGTGACATATAGGAGTGCCAAGAAAGAAGCTCGTCAAAGGTAATGAATGTTTTATATTTTATTTCTGCATTTTGGGCAGCACCGGCTACCGCAAAATCTGTTGTTTTGTTGACGGTCTGGTATTCTGGGGGTGCATACTATCAGATAATAGCTTCTCATGCTTTTGCCGAAAAGCATTTTACAAATCTGACTTGGTGGCTAGATTCACAACGAGTGTAGCTTTAATTCAGTACCTTGTATGTGTGTTTTAATGAAAGTTTGAGTTTTATCGAAAACTATTAGGTGGCGCTCTAAAATTTCCGCTGATTTGATCCCGCCACAGGGACCTAGTCCATAACAAGTTGTTAAGAAGTTTTAAGAAAAAAAAAAAGAAAAAAATGTAACAAATAATTAAACAGCAGTAGTGAAATAAGCGAGGCTATATACAGGGGGTACCGGTACAGAGTCAATGTGCGAGGGCACCTGTTAGTTGAGGTAATATGTACATGCAGGTAGAGTCAAAGTGACTATGCATAGATTATAAACAGAGAGGCAGCAGTGTAAAAGAGGGGTCTGGGTAGCCCTTTGATTAGCTGTTCAGGGGTCTTATGGCTTGGAGGTAGAAGCTGTTAAGCCTTTTGGATCTAGACTTGGCGCTCCGGTACCGCTTGCCGTGCGGTAGCAGAGAGAACAGTCAATGACTATGTTGACTGGAGTCTTTAACCATTTTTAGGGCCTTCCTCTGACACTGCCTGGTGTAGAGGTCCTAGATGGCAGGAAGCTTGGCCCTAGTGAAGTACTGGGCCGTACGTACTACCCTCTGTAGTGCCTTGCAGTTGGAGGCCGAGCAGTTGTCATACCAGGCAGTGATGCAACCAGTCAGGATGCTCTCGGTGATGCAGCTGTAGAACCTTTTGAGGAAATGAGGACCCATGCCAAATCTTTTCAGTCTCCTGAGGGGGAATAGGCTTTGTCGTGTCCTCTTCACGACTGTCTTAGTGTGTTTGGACCATAATAGTTTGTTTGGTGACGTGGACATCAAGGAACTTGAAGCTTTCAACCTGTTCCACTACAGCCACGTCGATGAGAATGGGGGCGTGCTTGGTCTTCCTTTTCCTGTAGTCCACAATCCTCTCATTTGTCTTGATCACGTTAAGGGAGAGGTTGTTGTCCTGGCACCACACGGCCAGGTCTCTGACCTCCCTATAGGATGTCTCATCGTGGTTGGTGATCAGCTCTACCACTGTTGTCATCAGCAAACTCGATGATGGTGTTGGAGTTATGCCTGGCCATGCAGTCATGAGTGAACAGTGAGTAAAGGAGGGGACTGAGCATGCACCCCTGAGAGGCCCCATGTTGAGGATTAGCGTGGCAGATGTGTTGTTCCCTACCCTTACCACCTGGGGGCAGCCCATCAGGAAGTTCAGGATCCAGTTGTATGAGGCATGGTGTTTAGTCCCGGGGTCCTTAGCTTAGTGATGAGCTTTCAGGGCACTATAGTGTTGAACGCTGAGCTGTAGTCAGTGAATAGCATTCTCACATAGGTGTTCCTTTTGTCCAGGTGGGAAAGGGCAGTGTGGATTGCAATAGAGTGCATCATCTGGGGATCTGTTGGGGCGGTATGCAAATTAGAGTGGGTCTAGGGTTTCTGGGATAATGGTGTTGATGTGAGCCATGACCAGCCTTTCAAAGCACTTCATGGCTACAGACGTGAGTCGGTAGTCATTTAGGCAGGTTACCTTAGTGTTCTTGGGCACAGGGACTATGGTGGTCTGCTTGAAACATTGGTATTACAGTCTCAGACAGGGAGAGGTTGAAAATGTCAGTGAAGACACTTGCCAGTTGGTCAGCGCATGCTCGGAATACACGTCCTGGTAATCCGTCTGGCCCTGCGGCCTTGTGAATGTTGACCTGTTTAAAGGTCTTACTCACATCGACTTCTGAGAGCGTGGTCACACAGTTGTCCGGAACAGCTGGTGCTCTCATGCATGGTTCAGTGTTACTTGCCTCAAAGCGAGCATAGAAGTAATTTAGCTCATCTGGTAGGTTTGTGTCACTGGGCAGCTCGTAGCTGTGTTTCCCTTTGTAGTCTGTAATAGTTTCAAGCCCTGCCACATCCGACTAGCTTCAGAGCTGGTGTAGTAGGATTCGATCTTAGTCCTGTATTGATGCTTTGCCTGTTTGATGGATCGTCGGAGGGTACAGCGGGATTTCTTATAAGCTTCCAGGTTAGAGCCCTGCTCCTTGAAAGCGGCAGCTCTACCCTTTAGCTCATTGCGGATGTTGCCTGTAAATCCATGGCTTCTGGTTGGGGTATGTACTTAGTCACTTTGAGGACAACGTCATCGATGCACTTATTGATGAAGCCAGTGACTGATGTGGTGTACTCCTCAATGCCATCGGAAGAATCCCAGAACTTATTCCAGTCTGTGCTAGCAAAGCAGTCCTGTAACTTATCTGATAACATGGAGTCTGAACTTGATAAACATATCAAGAATTTGCCTTCGAATTGGCACGTAGAAACAACATCACTGTCCCAGACAGCTGGTCAGGACTTATTCCACATTTTGTTGAGTTACAGCCTGAATTTTCTCACTGATCTACACACAATACGCCATAATGACAAAGTGTTTTTTGGAAATGTTTGCAAATGTATTGAAATTTAAATACAGAAATATCTAATTTACATAAGTATTTACACCCCTGTGTCAATACTTTGCAAATGCACCTTTTGGCAGTGAATATAGCTGTGAGTCTTTCTGGGTAAGTCTCTAAGAGCTTTCCACACTTGGATTGTGCAATATTTGCCCATTTATTTTTTATTTTTTTAAATCAAGCAAAAACCTAGCCATGAAGTCCGAGAACTCCGAGACAAAACTGTGTCGAGGCACAGATCTGGGGAAGGCTACCAAAAAATGTCTGCAGCATTGAAGGTCCCCAAGAACACAGTGGCCTCCATCATTCCTAAATGGAATAGGTTTGGAACCACCAAGACTCTTCCTAGAGCTGGCTGCCTGGCCAAACTGAGCAATCGGGGGAGAAGGGCCTTGGTAAGGGAGGTGACCAAGAACACGGTCTGAATGCTAAGCATCACGTCTGGAAGAAACCTGGAACCCTCCCTACGTTGAAGCATGGTGGTGGCAGTATCATGCTGTGGGGTTGTTTTTCAGTGGCAGGGACTGAGAGACTAGTCAGGATCGAGGGGAAAGATGAACAGAGCGAAGTTCAGAGAGATACTTGATAAATTTGCAAACATTTCTAAAGACCTGTTATTGTGTGTAGATTGAGGGGGGGGGGATATTTTTTATCCATTTTAGAAAAAGGCTGTAACGTAACAAAATATTATCGACCCTCGTCAGAGAGTTTCTGTGTATGGTCGTTGTTGTTAACTATCAACTTTATCTGTCCTCTTCAGGTGTGCGTGTGTTGGTGGACGCACGGGAGAAGCTTCACATCCCCTGGGGTTCCCCTGACAACCAGGTGCACGGAGACAATGTGATGTCATTCGACACACGGTCTGTGATGATGGCGAATGGCCAGGTGGAGACGAACGTGTTTCTCAAGTACCTGCCCTCCATCCAGGTCCTGTGGGCCGACAGCGGAATACAACAGGCCTACGACAGACGCAGGGAGTTCCAACTGGTTAGTACACACCCAATGTACACGCCCCCCAGGGTTTCCATTATCCCTCAATTGCCAGCTTATTCATTGCTGGTAATACCAGTCAATGGAAATATATTTGACTGTCATGCTTATCAGGCTACAGGTTCATTTGCATTATTTAGTGGAATTAAATTGGCCTGTGTGTTTTCGTTAGTCATCATGTATCTTATTTATCCAACACAACTGTCACAGCATACAGAGCCTATTTTGAGCGAGATTTTTCCAGCAGCTCCTCAGCTGATTGCCTTTGGTTCCGCAATGAATGTGTTTTACTCCATTCTAAATGCAATTGCGTGTTAAATAGTTTTGGTGCATGATGGGGAGGAAAAAAATAGTTACTATTTTATTCTCAACTGGTAATTGAAGCGCGCCTCCCATTCACCATTCCAGTGCGGGCAACAGTCTATCAGCGTGTCCCATCACTTTACAAATGGAAGCTGGAGGCGTGTCTTACCTTTGCTTCAAAGTAGGCTATAGGCAAAATTCGATCATGGAAATGTGGAGCCATTTCTTTTTTAAAGACTTCATAGGCCACTCAGCTTTAAAGAGCGAGATTAGGGGGTAAGGCCCTGCGAGAGACTACCGTCCTGTACAGATGGTGTGCTTGTACATCAAGCTGCCTCACGCTACAGAAACAGGAGATAGGCGCAGGAGCCTATGAGGAATACATTTGTAATGTAGTGAAGCTGTCTCTTTCATGATCATGTGAAATTTCAATTGCTATGGAAATGCTGGGATGTGTTTTTTTTCTCTCCCATGAACATGTTTAATTGAATTATTATGCAACTATGATGGTGATAAGATATGGATTACAATTATCATCCAGAATATTAAGGCTATACTCACTTCATGTATACTCATGATACACACACACACACACACTCAACCATGCAAATTGTCTGGGTTATTATTTATTTAGACAGCACACATTATAGTCTTACTAATTATCCAGACATCCTATAGAGTGGCAAGGAAAAGTATGTGAACCCTTTGGAAATACCTGGTTTCTGCATTAATTGGTCAAAATGTGATCTGATCTTCATCTAGGTCACAACAATAGACAAACACGGTCTGCTTAACCTACACACAAACAATTATACATTTTCATGTCTTTATTGAACACATCGTGTAAACATTCACAGTGCAGGGTGGAAAAAGTATGTGAACCCTTGTATTTAATAACTGTTCACCCTTCTTTGGCAGCAATAACCTCAACCAAACGTTTTCTGTAGTTGCAGATCAGACCAGCTCAAAGGTCAGGAGGAATTTGGTGGACAGATAGCCTAACATTCTCCTGCAAGATGTCTTGATTAACTTGGGAATTCATTTTTCTGTCTGATAGCAAGCTGTCCAGGCCCGGAGGCAGCAAAGCAGCCCCAAACCATGATGCTCCCTAGAGAGAGAGACAGACAGAGAGAGAGAGAGAGAGAGATGCTGTAGAAAATCCAGGTGCACTTTTGCAAGCTTCAGATGTGCAGCAATGTTGTTGTTTTTGGACAGCAGTGGCTTCTTCTGTGGTGTCTTCCCATTAACACCATTCTTGTTTAGTGTTTTACGTATCGTAGACTCGTCAACAGAGATGTTAGCATGTTCCGGAGAATTCTGTAATCTTTAGCTGACACTCTAGGATTCTTCTTAACCTCATTGCGCATTCTGCGCTGTTATCTTGCAGTCATCTTTGCAGGACGGCCACTCCTAGGGAGAGTAGCAACAGTGCTGAACTTTCTCCATTTATAGACCATTTGTCTTACCAGGGACTGATGAACATCAAGGCTTTTCGAGATACTTTTGTAACACTTTCCAGCTTTATGCAAGTCAGCAATTCTTAATCCTAGGTCTTCTGACATCTCTTTTTGTTCGAGGCATGGTTCACATCAGGCAATGCTTCTTGTGAATAGCAAACTCAAATTCTGTGAGGTTTTTTTTTAATAGGGCAAGGCATATATAGGGCATCTCCAATCATGTCTCATTGATTGTACTCCAGGTTAGCTGACTCCTGACTCCAATTAGCTTTTGGAGAAGTCATTAGCCTAGGTGTTAACATACTTTCCCCAACCTACACTGAATGTTTAAATGATGTAGACAAGACATACAATCATTTGTGTGTTACTAGTTTAAGCAGACTGTTTGTCTATTGTTGTGACTTAGATGAATATCAGATGAAATTTGATGACCAATTTATACAGAAATCCAGGTAATTCCAAAGGGTTCACATACTTTTCCTTGCCACTGTACACTCACTAAATCACATCCAATATCACACACATCAACCTACTCAAATCTACTACACAAATACATCTTGACTCAATTGTTTAACATCTGTGGCATTGGCAAACAGGCAAGGGAATAAAATAAATATTGCTAAAACCAGTTTCTTGAATTCAAAACATCAGACATTTTGTAGCAGTCTTTATATGTACCACAGGAGAACCAAGAAATAAAGCGCGACACCACGGCTGTCGTTTTGGCTTTAATGTCGATCTGCAATAGTATTATGAAAAGACAGGACAGGAACACATCAGTCTCCAATGCACCATGTGACAAGTTGTTCTATACCGGAGCATGAAGAAAGGTAAAACACACATCCTGTCTCACATCCCCAATACATTGCTAGTTGCTTTCAGTGTTACAACCAAGCTACAATGTGAAATCGCCTTTATCCCATTCAGACCTTAGAGGGCTAAAACTACATCTCCCATTAATGCAATGCTAGCATCAGTCGGCAGCTCAGCTAGCTAGCAACAGCAATACTTTTTAGCACTCTGTAAACTATATCAATAACAAAAATAAAACCCTGAAAGTTACGTTTCAATAGTCTCTCACTCCCTTATAACAATATCTACAGCATTAACCTTGGTGTTTTATTTCTTTCACATTATGGAATTCTACAAAGGAGTAATCTGCAACACATACCTTTCTGTGTTTTCTCAGAGCTACGGGTAGTACCAGGGTGTTAGTAGGTGACGTAAGCACCCAGATGAAATAAAATACATTTAATGAAATAAAACCCAATGTTAATATCATTCAGCTACTGTAGCTGCCTACTTAAATTTCCAATATTCCTGTCTGTGGAAATTCTGTAAGAGTTATGTGAAGGCCAATTAGATGATCCGATCACATTCTGTCTCCTATCAATACTTTAACCTTTGATGAAAGAGAGAAAGTAATCAAGACAACTAGCTTGATTAAGTCTCCATGTACATCTCAGTAGGTCAGGGTTTTTTGGTCTCCAAATATCCATAATGTTTTAATGTGTCCATAATATTTGTGATTTCCTTAAGAGCACGGTGATGATAGTATGTAGAGTGATTACCTTTACGGTTCGTTGAGGTACTTAACACCATGATGATTTGATCGTTTGCCTGTAAGTTCAATACATTGGTATAAATATTTTCGAAGCAGTATGGATCATCCTGATTTGGCTAATATTATAGATTAATGAGCCGAATCAGTTTAAAAAAAAAATCCCCTTTCATATTCAAAAGGATCCACTTTCCTAGCGAATCATTCCTGACTATTTGCACATTAGGATCAACATTTTTGTTAATATCACACCTTTCGGGATCCTTTGTCCATGACAAATTATTTCACCATCCCATTCCTTTTCCTACGCAATTTCATCCAAGGATGTAGAGTGAGTTTCCTGTAAACAGTATATGTTATATTCCTTTTCTTTTAGCCATGTAAAGACGGATCTTTTCTTATCTGCTAAGCTGTTACAATTATAACTGACTCCTTATTTCACCCCTTACCCTAACTAGATACTAAATTGGTCTAAATAGACCATAATTAGTGCTTGTAAAGTTACTGCCATAAGAGGCACTATGACAGGCACTATGACAAATTGCAGGAGAGTTAAAATGGCTATTCCATCAAACTTCAAATGATTAGAATAGTACACAACGCAGAACAGAACAACCAGGCTAAGGGTCAGTGGCCCAAGTTCAGACAGAATGGGGGAGTGAGATCGCTATGATCGCCAGAAACTTTACTTTTGGCGTCTATTTTTAATTGTTGCGCTACTAGTGCTGCCTGTTGATGCTCTTGGTGCACCTATCCCTTTAGCGGGATAATTGTCATCAAATTCCGCGGAATTGCAGATTGCCAAATTCAAATTAAATTACTAAAAATATTGCATTTTCATGAAATCACAAGTGCAATATAGCAAAACACGGCTTAGCTTGTTGTTAATCCACCTGGCGTGTCAGATTTCAATAAAGCTTTTCGTCGAAAGCATAACAAGCGTTTATGTAAGAACATCTCTCTCAGTAGACAAAATACTACAAACAGCTAGCAGCCAAGTAGATTGGTCACGAAAGTCAGAAAAGCAATAAATTAAATCGCTTACCTTTTGATCTTCGGATGTTTGCATTCACGAGACTCCTAGTTACACAATAAATGTTGCTTTTGTTCCATAAAGATTATTTTTATATCCAAAATAACGCGCCAAACAAATGGAGGTATGTTCAGAAATCCACAGGCTCGAGCGGTCACGACATCGCAGACACAAATTCCAAATAGTATCCGTAAAGTGCGTAGAAAAATGTCAAATGTTTTTTATAATCAATCCTCAGGTTGTTTTTACAATATATAATCGATAATATGTCAACCGGAATGTAGCTTCTTCCATAGGCGAGAGAAAGAAAATGGCTGTTGCGCATGAAAAACTCTGCTGGCACCCAGCCATCCACTGACGCGATGGGTTCTTTCTCACTCATTTTTTCAAAATAAAAGCCTGAAACTATGTCTAAAGACTGTTCACAGCTTGAGGAAGCCATAGGAAAAGGAATCTGGTTGATATCCCTTTAAATGGAGCGAAGGCAGGCTATGGAACATGGAGCTTTCAAAATAGAAGCCACTTCCTGGTTTCATTTTCCACCGGTTTTCGCCTGCAATATCAGTTCTGTCATACTCACAGACAATACTTTGACAGTTCTGGAAACTTTTGTGTTTTCTATCCTAATCTGACAATTATATGCATATTCTAGATTCTGGGCATGAGAAATAAGCAGTTTCATTTTGGGTACGTTTTTTTATCCAAAAATCTAAATGCTGCCCCTAGTCTCAAGAGGTTTTAACCTCTCTGGCATATGTGGGATGGTAGCGTCCCACCTCGCCAACAGCCAGTGAAATTACATGGCGCCAAATTCAAAACAACAGAAATCCCATAATTAATTAGAATTCCTCAAACATACAAGTGTTTTACACCATTTTAAAGATTAACTTCTTGAAAATCCAGCCACGGTGTCTGATTTCAAATAGGCTTTATGGCGAAAGCACACCAAACGATTGTTAGGTCAGCACCTAGTCACAGAAAAACATACTGCCAAGGAGAGGGCTCACAAAAATCAGAAATAGCAATTAAATTAATAACTAACTGTTGATCTTCATCAGATGACACTCACAGGACTTCATGTTACACAATAAATATGTTTTGTTCGATAAAGTTAATCTTTATGTCCAAAAACCTCATTTGAAATTGGTGTGTTATGATCAGAAATGCATTGTCTCAAACAAACATCCGGTGAAAGTGCAGAGAGCCACATCAAATTACAGAAATACTCATCATAAACATTGATAAAAGATACAAGTGTTATGCATGGAAATATAGATAAACTTCTCCTTAATGCAACTGCTGTGTCAGATTTCAAAAATACTTTACGGCGAAAGCACACCTTGCGATAATGTTAGGCCAGCGCTAGTCACAGAGAACCATCCAGCCATTTTCCAAAGAAGGAGAGGTGTCAGAAATGGCGTTATAAATATTCACTTACCTTTGATGATCTTGATCGGAATGCTGTTCGATAAAGTCCATAATTTATGTCCCAATACCTCCTTTTTGTTCACACGTTTAGCCCAGTAATCCAAATGCATAATGCGCGATCACTTGTTCAGACGAAATGTCAAAAAAGTTCTATTACAGTTCATAGAAACATGTCAAACGATGTATAGAATCAATCTTTAGGATGTTTTTATCACAAATCTTCAATAATGTTCCAACCGGAGAATTCCTTTGTCTTTATAAATGCAATGGAACGCAGCTACCTCTCACGCGTGTGATCAGCTCATGGCACTCCTGCCAAACCTCTGGCTCAAACAGCTCTCATTCTCTCCTCCTTCACAGTAGAAGCCTGAAACAAGGTTCTAAAGACTGTTGACATCTAGTGGAAGCCTTAGGAAGTGCAATATGACCCCATAGACACTGTGTATTTGATAGGCAATGACTTGATAAACTACAAACCTCAGATTTCCCACTTCCTGGTTGGATTTTTTCACGGGTTCTTGCCTGTCATATGAGTTCTGTTATATTCAGACATCATTCAAACAGTTTTAGAAACTTCAGTGTTTTCTATCCAAATCTACTAATTATATGCATATTCTAGCTTTTGGGCCTGAGTAGCAGGCAGTTTACTCTGGGCACCTTATTCATCCAAGCTACTCAATACTGCCCCCAGTCCCAAAGAAGTTAATCAGTCTACTTAATGACAATTTATTCTTAACTAAGACATCATTTATAACTGAATTTTTCCAGTACAATAGGTTCAGCAAATCCCCTTATTGTTTGGGATACATTCAATGTACCTTCAGAGGTCACTCAATATTCATCAATAAAAAATGCAGTTTCTGCCTGAAGAAACAAGGCTAACAAGGGAAATACATGAACTAATAGCACAGGTAGATAGCAATAAAAACGGTACTACAGAGAGACAAAATAAGTTGGAGGAAAAAGAACTGGAGGAACTTATTCAAGAACGATCGAATGTAATCTATTACAAAAATAAAGCAAACTGGATGGAATATGCACCAAATTCTTCCTGAATCTCCAACACAGGAATGCTACCAAAAATAATTTGCAGAAACTCTTTCCTAAAGACAGTCATCTATGATTCTCCAAATGTGACTCATCACCTGGATTCAGTCTTACGTAGCACAATTTTTTTTTTTTTTTTTTACATTATACGAAAGTAGATGCTTAGAGCTACAAAATGGTATGTCATACACTGCATTTGAGGAACAATGGGAAAGTAATTCTGCTTTGTAAGTTGATCAACTTTCAAACTCACTTTTGAGAAAATTGCCTTTGAATGTTTTGCTATCTAGTGAAGAGCTCTTTGTCTATACCCATTCGGCATCGTTCACATCCTCACCCTGCTTTAGCCCCACCCATCTCGCTTTGCTCTCGAAGCGCACACTTGACGCTCTGGCCGATGATTTGTTTACCTCTGGATGACATGAAAACAGCCTAATCACCTCTGCTGTCAACAATTTCATTACGCTTTTTTAGACGTTTACTGACACCGGCCATATTCAACGGGTGTTGTATACGCGTAACGTTAGCTAACGAGGCAGCCAGCCAACATTAGCTAGCTAAACAATGAACGGTGCCAACAATGCCACAGTGCTGGGAGCTAACAACCCATGTTCAATGTTAGCTAGCTAACATTAGGCTTTAACTATAACTGCAAACGGCTCTGGGAAACTAATAATAATGTCAGCTAGGGAGCCAGCCAGCTAACGTTAGCTAGCTGGCTAACCGTACACTTTAGCTTGAAATGAAACCACTTTCTGTCAAAATTAGAAAACGTGTAATATCTGAAAATGTAACGTTAGCTAGCTAACGCTAGACTATCTTACCTGTATACATCGTCATGAATGGACGCGTCTCCCTGTCAGGAATGCCATGCCACGGTTTCTCTTAGTTTGAAGATGTAATCCGGAGACAGGTGTTTGCTCCATCTCTTTAGCTATCATACTTTAATTCCACTGATTTCAAAACTTGATCCTCCAGAAAGTGGGTATCCACACTTATGCAGCTCCATTACACAGTAAAAAAAAAAAAGCCGCGTTCGACAGGATTACCAACACAGACTGACGACATTCTATGGCAAACCAATCCGAACTCCTCTCTCGGCATGTCCAGCCCACTCATTATCTCAGCCAATCATGGCTAGTGGGAAGGTTAACTTTTTTTCTGTGGCTTAACCAACAAGGCTTGTAATTTTAACAATTTTATTCATATTTACAGATGGCACATGAAAGTAAACATATTCAAGAAGGCATTTCTGCCAAAAAAAACGCATGTTGATAAAATATTTTTATGTTCAAACGCTCTCCTGTGAAATCGTGACTTGCGACATATGCCTAGTTTCCTGAATCGTGTCACCAATTATATTTTAAGAGGAAGCTAAATATTTTAAGCAGATGTTCTCTTTTCTGTCTTCTTAATTACTGTAAGGAATTCTTTCCAAATAATAAAAAATAGGAAAATTTAACAAATGTACAAAAAGATCAGTTCAAAGGCCAAATTACAGAGGAATAACTTTGAGACTATTAAATACTTTCAGTCTGGAAAAACCCCAGGGCTTAATGGCATACTGGAAGAGGTATATAAAGCCCTTTTCTTTTATACAATCAAAGCTCCATTTATTAACTTGTTTTAACTACTCCTATTGAAATGGTAGTCTGTTAGGTACTCAGCAGGAAGGTCTGATTTCACTATTAAAACAAGAGTCCTTTTACACTTCAATGTTGTGTAGAAAAAATACTAGCGAAATCACAGCACTCAGAATAAAACGGTTTTAACAGGTATTGTTCATCCTGATCAGACAGGTTTTTTTTTACGTGGATAATACATTGGAGATAATATATAACTACTAGAAATAATAGAACATGAAACATTTAAGAAGCTAGGCCTGATATTTATAGTAGCTTTTTTAAAGGACTACGATAAAGACTGGATTTTATTTATAAATGCCTGGATTTATTTTTGCAATTTCTGTGAGTGTCTTATAAAATGGGTAAAAGTAATGTATAGCAACCCCAGGTGTAAAATAGTAAATAGCAGCGTCTTCTCAGAGTTTTGAGGTAAACAAGGGTGTCCGCTGTCACCATATCTATTCGCAATGGAAATCTAAATGCAAGCTATTATTATCAGATCAAACAACAAAATTAAAGGATTAGAAATCCAAGGCTTAAAAACAAAGGTGTCCATGTATGCCGATGACTCAAGTTCTTTATTAAGTCCACAAACCAGATCCCTGCAATATCTCTTTGAAGAACTTTGCTGAACTCTCTGGACTAAAACCTAATTATGGTAAGTGTACAAGATTACGTATTGGATCTTTAAAAAATACAACTTTCTTTACCCTGTAGTGTACCTAGAAAATGGTCTGATGGTGAAGTAAACATACTTGGTATTCACATCACAAAATATATAAATGAGCTCTCCACAATGAATTTCAGTAGAAAATTTGTAAAAAATAGACGAGCTCTTGCAACCATGGAGAAGTAAATTCCTGTCTATTTATGGAAAAGTTGCACTGATTAACTCCACATCTCAGTTTAGTCACTTATGGTGCTGCCTACTCCTGATTCATTTTTCAAGATTGCAAGATTGAATCCCCGAACAGACAAGGTAAAAATCTGTCGTTCTGCCCCTGAACAAGGCAGTTAACCCACCATTCCTAGGCCGTCATTGAAAATAAGAATGTGTTCTTAACTGACTTGCCTAGTTAAATAAAGATGAAATAAAGGTGCAAAAAAATTAAAATAATAATCGGCGTCCAAAATTACCGATTTCCAATTCCTAATTAATCGGCCATTCCGATTAATCGGTCAGCCTCTGCTCTCTAGGGTAGGCCAACATCCAGTGAGATTGCAGAGCGCCAAATTCAAATACAGAAATACTCATTATAAAAATTCAGAAAAGATACAACTATTTTACATAGGTTTAAAGATTAACTTCTTGTGAATCCAACCACAGTGTCAGATTTAAAAAATGCTTTACGGTGAAAGCATACCTTACGATTATTTGAGAACATCGCCCAGCAGACAAATCATTACAAACAGTAACCAGCCAAGTAGAAGAGTTACACAAGTCAGAAATAGAGAGAAAATGAATCACTTATCTTTGATGATCTTCATATGGTTGCACTCAGAAGACATTCATTTATTCAATAAATGTTCCTTTTGTTCGATAGTCTCTCTTTTTATCCAAAAACCTCAGTTGTTCGCGTTTTCTTCAGTAATCCACAGGCTCAAACGCAGTCACAACAGGCAGACAAATCCAAATTGTATCCGTAAAGAAACATGTCAAACGATGTTTATATTCAATCCTCAGGTTGTTTTTAGCCTAAATAATCAATAATATTTCAACCGGACAATAACGTCGTCAATATAAAAGGTAAATAAGAAAGGCACTCTCTCGGTCGCGTGCATGAAAAAGTTCTGACACGGCAGGATCCACTCATTCAGACTGCTCTTACTCTCTAATTTTTCAGAATACAAGCCTGAAACAATTTCTAAAGACTGTTGACATCTAGTGTAAGGCATAGGAACTGCAATTTGAGTCCTAAGTCATTGAATAGAAATCTACACAAAAAATATCTTACTTCCTGAATGGATTTTTCTCAGGTTTTCGCCTGCCAAATCAGTTCTGTTATACTCAGACACTATTTTAACAGTTTTGGACACTTTAGAGTGTTTTCTATCCAAATCTACCAATTATATGCATATCCTATTTTCTGGGCCTGAGTAGAAGGCAGTTTAATGTGGGTATGCTTTTCATCCAAAATTCCAAATGCTGCCTACCCTAGAGAAGTTAAGAGACATTAATGTAGCTAAATGACTGGGATTAGCGGAACATTTACTACTGGTTACCTATATGCAGGGTTCACACAAGGTGCCTTGAGGTGTTTAAAGTAATTGAATTTTGCACTCCGACACTCAAGTACTGGAATGCCTTAAATCAGAAATTTTCTCAAGTTGGTAACTAAAAAGTACTTTAATTTAAATGAGGAGAACTGAAAATGATCTTATATGAAAAATATTAGAAAAATGTATCCTTGCGAATGAATTTCCAGGCAGACTAGAGTTTTATTTCCTCATGTGTTTTGTGCTCTGGTTGCCCACTCCCCCCCCCCACACACACACACACACACTTCCACTCAGCCAGGCAGGTACAGAACTGACTGATTAGGCACCCCCAAACATCACATTGATAGCTAAAATGCCAGGCAAATGTAGACTCAATCTGGCTGGCAGGATATTGATGTTTATAAATGGGGTTTGCCAGACTCAACCAGGAATGTAGTGTCATTCTGAGCATCGTGGCCCTAATGGGTTATGCACCCAATGCATAGGAGTCTGGTAAATTTCTCAAATGGCTGGTAAATTAAAATCTTCAGATCACTTTGTCCGGATCAACATTTTCCTAACGGAAACCCTGACGAGCGAGCGCGCGCACAGATTGACTGGCAGAGCTGATCTGAAGTAAAAGTGAAACCGAGTCAAGACTAGACTTCCTACTGCTTCCTCTCTTGTCTCTCAATCTCTTTCTGTGTGTGTGTGTATGTGTGTGTGTGTGTGTGTGTGTGTGTGTGTGTGTGTGTGTGTGTGTGTGTGTCTGTGTGTGTGTCGCATGCTAAAGAACGCACATCAGTCTGTTTCCTGTGCAGACCCCAGCTCTCTTGTCTTGACATCTGGGCTTTCCAAATACACTAGGGCTGGGAATTGCCAGGGACCTCAATACAATATTATCACAATACTTGGGTGCTGATTCAATTATTCTGTGCCCAATAGAAATGAATAGTAAGTAATGTATTGTCATTTTGAATCACTTTTTCTAAATAACAATAGAATGTTTCTAAACACTTCTACATTGTTGATGCTACCATCATTGTGCATAGTCCTGAATAAATGTTGAGTAATGAGTGATATTGTACCCCCAAGACATGCTAACCTTTCCCCATTATAATAACAAGGGAAGGTAGAATTTTTGGGGGGAGGTATGATATTTATGTCTTATCTTTCTCACTCATCATTATTCACAATAAATTCAGCATTAGGCTATCTATAATCATGGTAGCATCCACATTAATGTGGAAGTGTTTAGAAACATTCTACTGTTAGTTACAATAAAAGTGACAATAAATGATTTACCATTTCATTTCTATTGGGCACAACATAATGAGAAACGCAACAAATGCATCCAACAGGTTTGTTGTAATCATTGTATGCTATGAACTTGAGACCAAATACTTAAATTCAGACCGCTTTAATACACATTTGAATTTTTCCCAATACTTTCGGTCCCCTAAAATGGGGGGGGGGACTGTGTACAAAAAGGGCTGTAATTTCTAAACAGTTCACCGATTTATGGATGAAAAATACCCTCAAATGAAAGCTGACAGTCTGCACTTTAACCTCATAGTCATTGTATCATTTCAAATCTAATGTGAGTACAGAGCCAAAACAACATTTCTTCCTGTCACAATACTTTTGGAGCTCACAGTATTTTTCTGATTCTTGACCACCTTTCTTCTCTGGCCTCCATTGATTTAGTCACCCTAATCTTTGTCATCCTACAAGTGTAAAAACTCCAATAAGTTTCTAAATGATTATGATATATAAACATAAGGTGTGGACCATTTGGTGATGTTAGAGGAGTATCTACACAATTAACACATTATTTTTTGATTGGACACCTTAATAATAGGCCTAATTAATATCGCAATGCTCAGTCTACTATATCGATTTTTACCCCCATCACTAACTGTTTGTTGGTGAGATTGAGTGTGATCTGGGCTGGAATGTTGATCTGCTTACAGACAGAACACACTCAGTCCACCCAGCATCTGCTGCCCCGCCTGCATTCAACATTAAATACTGGCACAGAAGTTTGGAAGATGACGCCGGAGGGTAGGGCTGCCGTCTTATTGGCTCTTAACCAACCATGCAATTTATATATATATATATATAACTTACTTTGTACATAATGTTGCTGCTACTGTCTCTTATGACCGAAAAAAGCTTCTGGATAGCAGATCTGGGATTACTCACCTCAAATTGGATGAGGAGTTCTTCAATGAGTCGGACGCAGGGAATATACTGAGGACACCCGACCAGGCCCAGAACCCTGCGATTTGCTGGAAAAGGAAGCATACGTTTCACGGAAAGAGATCAAGAATGCCTTGTGAGGATCAAAACGTGAAAGCACGTATATCCTACGAACATTAAAAACTGTAATATCTTATGGTTCACTGAGTCGTGGCTGAACGACAACATTAAGAACACAACTGGCAGGTTATACACTCTATCGGCAGGACAGAACAGCAGACTCTGGTAAGACATGGGGCAGGGGTCTGTGCATATTTGTAAACAATAGCTGGTGCACGATATCTAAGGAAGTCTCAAGGTTTTGCTGCCTGAGGTAGAGTATCTCAAGATAAACTCTAGGTAGATAGTGTGGTCTACATCTTATCTGTATTTTTCACAGCTGTCTACATACCACTACAGGCAGAGGCTGGCATTAAAACCTCACTCAATGAGCTGTATTCTGCCATAAGCAAACAGGAAAACGTTCATCCAGAGGCGGCGCACCTAGTGGCCGGGGACTTTAATGCAGGGAAACTTAAATCTGTTTTTACCTCATTTCTACCAGCATGTTAAATGTGCAACCAGATGGAGAAAAAAACTCTAGACCACCTTTACTACACACAACGAGAGATGCGTACAAAGCTCTCCCTTGCCCTCCATTTGGCAAATCTGACCATAACTCTATCCTGATTCCTGCTTACAAGAAAAATTAAAGCAGGAATTAACAGTGATTCGGTCTATAAAAACGTGGTCAGATGAAGCAGGTGCTCAACAACAGGTCTGAACATACATACCCCAACCAGAAGCCATGGATTACAGGCAACTTTCGCACTGAGCTAAATGGTAGAGCTGCCACTTTCAAGGAGCAGGACTCTAACCCCCAGGAGCTTATAAGAAATCCCGCTATGCCCTCCGATGAACCATCAAACAGGCAAAGCATCAATACAGGACTAAGATCGAATCCTACTACACCAGCTCTGAAGCTCGTCGGATGTGGCAGGGCTTGCAAACTATTACAGACTACAAAGGGAAGCACAGCCGAGAGCTGCACAGTGACACGAGACTACCAGACGAGCTAAATAACTTCTATGCTCGCTTTGAAGCAAGTAACACTGAAACATGCATGAGAGCATCATCTGTTCCGGACTACTGTGATCACGCTATCCGCAGCCGATGTGAGTAAGACCATTAAACAGGTCAACATTCACAAGGCCGCTGGGCCAGACGGATTACCAGGATGTGTACACCGAGCATGCGCTGACCAACTGGCAAGTGTCTTCACTGACATTTTCAACCTCCTCCTGTCTGAGTCTGTAATACCAACATGTTTCAAGCAGACCACTGTCGTCCCTGTAACCTTCCTAAATGACTACCGACTCGTAGCACTCACGTCTGTAGCCATGAAATGCTGGTCATGGTTCACATCAACACCATTATCGCAGAAACCCTAGACCCCACTCCAATTTGCATACCGCCCCAACAGATCCACAGATGATGCAATCACTATTGCACTCCACACTGCCCTTTCCCTCACCTGAACAAAAATGAACACCTACAGTTGGAAGTCGGAAGTTTACATACACCTTAGCCGAATACATTTAAACTCAGTTTTTCACAATTCCTGACATTTAATCCTAGTTCAAATTCCCTTTCTCCACACATAGTGTTGTGTGTTCCTTCCAAACAACTCAACTGTAGTTTCATCTGTTCACAGAATATTTTGCCAGCAGCGCTGTAGAACATCCAGGTGCACTTTTGCAAACTTCAGATGTGCTGCAATGTTGTTGTTTTTTTGGACAGCAGTGGTTTCTTCCATGTTGTCCTCCCATGAACACCATTCTTGTTTAGTGTTTTACGTATCGCAGACTCGTCAACAGAGATGTTAGCATGTTCCAGAGAATTCTGTAAGTCTTTAGCTAACACTCTAGGATTCTTCTTAACCTCATTGAGCATTCTGCGCTGTTATCTTGCAGTCATCTTTGCAGGACAGCCACTCCTAGGGAGAGTAGCAACAGTGCTGAACTTTCTCCATTTATAGACTATTTGTCTTACCGTGGACAGAGGATACTTTTGAAACCCTTTCCAGCTTTCTGCTAGTCAACCATTCTTAATCTTCTGAGATCTCTTTTTGTTTGAGGCGTGGTTCACATCAGGCAATGCTTCTTGTGAATAGCAAACTCAAATTTTGTGAGCTTTTTCTTTTATAGGGCAAGGCAGCTCTAACCAACATCTCCAATCATGTCTCATTGATTGTACTCCAGGTTAGCTGACTCCTGACTCCAATTAGCATTTGGAAAAGTCATTAGCCAAAGAGTTCACATATTTTTTCCAACCTAAATTATGCATTTAATATAGACAAGAAAAATACAATTTGTGTGTTATTAGTTTAAGCACACTGTGTTTGTCTATTGTTGTGACTTAGATGAAGATCAGATGAAATTTGATAACCAATTTATGCAGAAGTCCAGGTAATTCTAAAGGGTTCACATACTTTTCCTTGCCACTGTGTACACACACACACACACACACACACACACAGGCACACATGCTCACTTCACACACTCACAGGAAGACCCATAAATGCTCTACACACACACACACCCACTCACACACTCACGTGCAGCAGTTTTAGGCTGATAGATTAGTATGATTATCCAGGAAGCTAAAACAAATGTCTCTTCTCTGTCTCTTAGGGTGAGTCTGTGAAGTATTTCTTGGACAATGTGGAGATGCTGGGGGAGCAGGTGGGTTTCCTCTTTATCCCTCTTTCACTCTACATCCCCCTCTCCTGTCCTCCACTTATCATTCTTTCCCTCTCCTCCAGAGCTACATCCCCCTCTCCTGTCCTCCACTTATCATTCTTTCTCTCTCCTCCAGAGCTACATCCCCCTCTCCTGTCCTCCACTTATCATTCTTTCCCTCTCCTCCAGAGCTACATCCCTTCCCAGCAGGACATCCTGCTAGCCCGCAAGCCCACTAAAGGCATCCATGAGTACGACTTTGAGATCAAGAGCGTTCCCTTCAAGATGGTGGACGTGGGAGGACAGCGCTCAGAGAGACGACGGTGGTTTGAGTGTTTTGACTCTGTCACCTCCATACTGTTCCTAGTGTCTTCTTCAGAGTATGACCAGGTACACACACAGTGGACACACACTCACCACTAGGGCTGGGCGATTAAATCAATATCAATAATTATCGAGGTAATTACCTCCCTCAACGATATTTATTCTATAATGACGATATAGAATAATTAGGTACAGCCATTCATTTCACCTCTGACGCAGCAGGAACGTGCAGAGAAGT
Organism: Oncorhynchus tshawytscha; assembly: GCF_018296145.1. NCBI lineage: Eukaryota > Metazoa > Chordata > Actinopteri > Salmoniformes > Salmonidae > Oncorhynchus > Oncorhynchus tshawytscha. Next base: position 22,477,897 of record NC_056452.1, on the reverse strand, counting down.
GACAATATGAACGTGCAGAGGTATACGCCCACTAAACACCACTTAGCACCTCGGGTGATGGAGTAGCCACTATTAAACATGAAAAATGAGCGATGTAGGTGAAAACAGTGGTAGTGATGTAGGTGAAAACAGTGGTAGTGATGTAGGTGAAAACAGTGGTAGTGATGTAGGTGAAAACAGTGGTAGTGATGTAGGTGAAAACAGTGGTAGTGATGTAGGTGAAAACAGTGGCAGTGATGTAGGTGAAAACAGTGGTAGTGATGTAGGTGAAAACAGTGGTAGTGATGTAGGTGAAAACAGTGGTAGTGATAGCCATGGAGAAGGAGCAGCTTCCAACAAAGAAATTATTGATAAAAAGGGTTCAACTGTTTCAGTAATTTGGAAGTGGTTTGGCTTTTTGAAGTCCGACAAAGAGCAGAACAATGTTCGGTGTAAATTGTGCCGTAGACAGGTGGCTACGAAGTCTGGTAATACGACAAACCTTTTACAACATCTGAAGCGAAATCCCTCTTTGGAACATGCAGGAAGTTTGAGTTTGCTGCACGGTGTTGATAAACGCCCCTCAAACACCAGCCAATCTAGGGATGTTTGCCCGAAGCAGTCAACACTGACAGCGTTTATGCCCTACAAGCAAACACCGAAAAGACAAAGACATCACAAATGCTATTATGCATTGCATTGCTAAGGACATTAATTACCACAGTCGAAAAGGAAGGTTTCATGATGCTTATCAAAAAAAATATATATATATATTTTTTTTTTTTACCTTTATTTAACTAGGCATGTCAGTTAAGAACAACTTCTTATTTACAATGACAGGCTATCGGAGAGCAGTGGGTTAACTGCCTTATTCAGGGTAGAACGACAGATTTTTACCTTGTCAGCTCGGGGCTTCGTTCTAGCAACCTTTCGGTTACTAGTCCAACGCTCTAACCACGGTTTGTTAAGGCATTCTTGAGTTTGAAGCAGATATGCACCTTTTTAAACATAATTTGATTAATATCGTGATAATTATCGTTATCGGATGAAAAAATATATATCTCGTGATAATTTATTTGCCATATCGCCCAGCCCTACTCACCACACACTCCCTTTGTTTCTCTCACTCACACACTCCCTAATGTATTTATTTTTCAAGGTCTTGATGGAGGACCGACAGACCAATCGTCTGAGAGAGTCATTGAACATCTTTGAAACGATAGTCAACAACCGAGTCTTCCTCGCCGTCTCCATCATCCTCTTCCTCAACAAGACTGACCTCCTGGAGGAGAAGGTCAGTAACATCACAATCACACCAAACACTCTAGGAAGCAGGGTTCACACAAGAAACTAGACTTTATTCGCTTTTCAGAGATAAATGTATTGTTATTGAGGCCACACCAACCTTCAGATTCTACTAGGGCTGACCCCAATTAGTCAACTGGTTCATTGTTTGGTCGATAGGCTGTTGGTTGACTAAGATTTTCACTTATTCACGCTTGGCATTCTCTCAACCAGCTTCATGAGGTAGTCACCTGGAATGCATTTCAATTAACAGGTGTAACTTGTTAATTTGTGGAATTTCTTTCCTCAATGTGTTTGAGCCAATCAGTTGATATTGATTAAAGTGTACAGCAAATTATATTATACAAATGTTATATTTTGCTTTTCAATAAAAACCTGACATGTTGGTATAAGAACATTGTTCTACTTTATTTTATTAGAACTTTACAGGCTAATTTCTATTCTGTTCAAATGAATTACAATCTAAATGTGATTTTGAGCACCATGGGTAAATTTCTCAAATGTCCAGTAAATGTAAATCTTGCCGGTTACGTTGTCCTGTGCCACATTTACCTAACGAAAACCCCACCTTACACATTGAATAAGGGACTGGCACTGACCTATATATACTTGCATTCTCATATTTCTTCAACTTATATCGTACTTCTTGTGTGTTTTTATTCTATTTTCTATTATCTATCTACATTATTATCAACCCTGCATTGTGGGAAAGAGCTCTCAGTAAAGAATTTCACTGTAATGTTTTACACTTGATGTATCCTGTGCACGTGGCGAATAAACTTTGTGTTGATCTGTTCCTGGCAGGTCTCGAACATTTCGCTGAAGAAATACTTCCCAGAGTACACGGGGCCGGACCACAGCCTGCCGGACGTCCAGAAGTTCCTAGTGGACTGTTTCCGGGGGAAGAGAAGAGATGCGACACAGAAGCCCCTCTACCACCACTTCACCACAGCCATCAACACAGAGAACATCCGCCTGGTGTTCCGAGATGTCAAGGATACCATCCTCCACGAAAACCTCAAACAGCTTATGCTCCAGTGACCTATGACCACTAGAGAGGACCTGAGAGGAACCAGCCTCAGAGAGAACCCCAGAGAGGACCTCTTCTCCCGCCTAAAAGAAGACCTGATTGAGGACTGCTCTCACCTTCAAAAGAGGACCGGATTGAGGACCCCAGTGCCTTGGGGAGGACCTTGATGTTCCACTTTTGTTGTTTCAATGGTTTTATTTGGTTTTTACTGCACTGTGTTGAGTGGATGGTCTATAGACTGCTCTGAGGTCAGTTTGACCTTTTAGGAGCCAGGGACATGATTGAACGCTGGATAATAAGCACTGTCCTTGGATCAGTTTTGAAGCCTGCCATGCTGTCATAGCCCCGCTCCTGTCCACTGATCTGAGACCTGTGTGACTGACAGAAACCACAATGCGTTAATACAACAACGTCTTAATAACCCTTAATCACTGTGTGTGTGTGTGTGTGTGTGCGTGTGTGTGTGTGTGTGTGTGTGTGTGTGTGTGTGTGTGTGTGTGCGTGCGTGTGTGTGTGTGTGTGTGTGTGCGCCCTGCGCTATCTGTGTATACCTGTTTTGGCATTAGCTATCATGTAATCAATCATGTCTTTATAGTCAATACATTTTAACGTGTGTATACAGTTTACAAATTTCTACCTTTCTATTCCCAGGTAGTTCACATGTAATTCTGCTGTAAGGACACAACACACACACTTGGACGGTTATCTAGTATTGTTATCTCAGGGTTGGATGGAGGTACCGCTACAAAGGATGTCCTTATTGTCTTATTATTGTAATAAACAGTCTGTCCATAGGGCTGTAGTCTGTCTATACCCTCAAATTCAAATCTGGACCTCCCCTGCTTTTAGATTTGTATTCTTCCCCCTCTAATCAGGGACTGATTTTAGACCTGCGACACCACATGGTTGCAATTAATTATCAGGTAGAACAGAACCAGCAGCACTCCGTATCTCGTAGGGTCAGAGTTGAAAACTCCCGGTCTATAGTGTATATCCCAGGTTGAAGCTTTCTATTTTCTTGTTGAATGTCTTCCTGTGAGAACCTGTTCTGGGACGTATTCACTAAGCATGAAGCGGAAGAAAACGGGCTGAAACAGGGATGTACTATCTGAACTTGTCCAATAAGAAACGCTTGTTTTCTTTTTCCATTGCACAATGTTTTGAAACATTTTTCTACAGTGTGCCCTAACGGACCAGAAAAGTAGAGGGGGCATGTCTCAGACCCTGGGCTACAGTACTTTAATTTGGGGTGCAACGTTCCAGAACTTTCAGGCAGATTCGTATGCGTGTTCATTTCTGTCTGAACTTTCTATAATGTTTTTGCCCCCACGGAACGTGGCCCAGGTTACCACGACAAGTTAAAGGTACCGCCGCCTCCTTCCCTTCCCATTGGTGGCCTTGTAAAGGGACTTGTGTTATTGGTCAGTGAGGTTGTCTGTCTAATGGATGTGATCATGTTTATAGTTGTACAGACTGACTCAAATGTATCTTTTAGTTTCAAATATGACAGATTAGTTTGTTTGTTTTCATGTCCATACTGTAACCTGTTGTTGATGACAATAGTGTGTGTATAGGTATGCCAACACTGTAAGATACGCCACCTCATAGGGCTGAGAGACAGCTAGAGACTGACTCCAGATGAGCGTTTCTCTCCTACCACGTCACACTGCCTTTTATATGACTGTATAAAGATCGACTGTCCTAGTTTCTCTAGCTCCGGAGATTACGTGTCTGTCTTTCCACTGTGCCTCGCTCTGGCCTTGTACAGACTGACGCCTGGGCCCAGTTTCACAAAACCTTTTAGAAGACATTTCTTAAGTGCCATTTTTTTCCCTTAATTTTATATGTATTAAAATGTGCTGTTCCTCAATAAGGTTATTGCAAATGTCCTTAAGTTTCTTCCTATGAAAATAGTTTAAAATACATTTGATTCTTGAAAAGGAAGTTATTGGATTTCTTCTTGTAATTCCAAGATGGCTATAGTAAACACTTGTCTTAAACTCATGGAAGTGAGAAAATAAGCTAATGAAAGCAATTGAACATGTTTATTGATTCTACTGAAACTTTCAGTTGGATTTGTTTTAAATCCAATAAAACATTTTAGACCAGTAATCTCAGTAAGAAATATGCTAACATGATTGCCCTTGCTAGATAGCTCTGTTGCCTAGCGACAATCATCTTAGGAAGATATTTAAGAAGTCCGTTTGAGTTCTTATGAGCTTATTTATTTTTAAAAAGCTTAAGTTTTTGCATAACTTTTGTAAAACTCTGCCCTGATGCCTTAGTTGTAATCTAAAACTGTTTACTTCCATGTTTTAAATGATTAAACAACAAAATCACTGTTTCACGGTTGGCCTTGTCAATGAACATATGTTTCTTTCTCTAACAATCTGCATTTTTTTTTAATATGCCACTAATTTTTACAATAAAACACTTTTTCTAATAAAGTGTGAATTGTCACTTCATTCAGCCCGTAGACTATAAAGCAGCAGTTTGAGTCTGGACCAGAGGCCACCCCAGTGTGCACCTATGTTTATTATCCCGCTCAACACTAGCACACATGACTCAACTACCCAAGGGCCTGACAATTACAGATAGTTCACAATCATTTCAGAAACCCTGGTATAAAGTGCTCCATCAGAGTACAAGGAAAAGCGACAGGAATAAGTGCTTGGACCAGCCTAAGGCTGGATTCCAAACACTTAAAAGACACACACTATCCCCTCAACCCTCAAATTAAGTGTACATTTCTGATGACGTCTGACGAGTACACACTTGCAGGGCAAGGGGCGAGGGAGGAAGGAATGATTTTTAAATGGACCGCCCTTGTCCGGAAATTCGTCACTCGATGATTGTGTTTTCAGCCACCGGTAGCTTGTGGGTGCTTTCTATGCGCTACAGTCAATTATGATTGTATTAACTATTAATATACGCATACTGTATGATAGCTAGAAAATTAATTAGCTAACTAATGTTAGCCTGCCTAGCTACTTCTGAAGGAAAATGTTTTATTTCTACAATTTCCAAAAGCTAACCAAACAAAAACATTACTTTTATGAGATGTTTGTGCCTTCATGTGCATTAGTAGCACAATTTCTAACTTATTTACATTTGTTTTTACTTACACTTGTATGTTGACTCCATATTGACGTTGAGGTTTTAAGTTTTGGCTGACTTTAAAAATATATTTATTTATTTAACCTTTACCTTGGAAAGTCAGTTAAGAACAAATACGTATTTACAATGACGGCCTCCCAAAAAGCAAAAGGCCTCCTGCGGGGACGGGGGCTGGGATTAAAAATTAAAGAAAAATATACACTGCTCAAAAAAAATAAAGGGAACACTAAAATAACACATCCTAGATCTGAATGAATGAAATATTCTTTTTAAATAAATATCAAATTTATCAACCCATGGAGGTCTGGATTTGGAGTCACACTCAAAATTAAAGTGGATAACCACACTACAGGCTGATCCAACTTTGACGTAATGTCCTTAAAACAAGTCAAAATGAGGCTCAGTAGTGTGTGTGGCCTCCACGTGCCTGTATGACCTCCCTACAATGCCTGGGCATGCTCCTGATGAGGTGGCGGATGATCTCCTCCCAGACCTGGACTAAAGCATCCGCCAACTCTTGGACAACGTGGTGTTGGTGGATGATGCGAGACATGATGTCCCAGATGTGCTCAATTGGATTCCGGTCTGGGGAACGAGCGGGCCAGTCCATAGCATCAATGCCTTCCTCTTGCAGGAACTGCTGACACACTCCAGCCACATGAGGTCTAGCATTGTCTTGCATTAGGAGGAACCCAGGGCCAACCACACCAGCATATGGTCTCACAAGGGGTCTGAGGATCTCATCTCGGTACCTAATGGCAGTCAGGCGAGCACATGGAGGGCTGTGCGGCCCCCCAAAGAAATGCCACCCCACATCATGACTGACCCACCGCCAAACTGGTCATGCTGGAGAATGTTGCAGGCAGTAGAACGTTCTCCACGGCATCTCCAGACTCTGCCACGTCTGTCACGTGCTCAGTGTGAACCTGCTTTCATCTGTGAAGGGCACAGGGTGTCAGTGGCGAATTTGCCAATCTTGGTGTTCTCTGGCAAATGCCAAACGTCCTGCACGGTGTTGGGCTGTAAGCACAACCCCCACCTGTGGACGTCGGGCCCTCATACCACCCTCATGGAGTCTGTTTCTGACCGTTTGAGCAGACACATGCACATTTGTGGCCTGCTGGAGGTCATTTTGCAGGGCTCTGGCAGTGCTCCTCCTGCTCCTCCTTGCACAAAGGCGGAGGTAGCGGTCCTGCTGCTGGGTTGTTGCCCTCCTACGGCCTCCTCCACGTCTCCTGATGTACTGGCCTGTCTCCTGGTAGCGCCTCCATGCTCTGGACACTACGCTGACACACAGCAAACCTTCTTGCCACAGCTCGCATTGATGTGCCATCCTGGATGAGTTGCACTACCTGAGCCACTTGTGTGGGTTGTAGACTCCGTCTCATGCTACCACTAGAGTGAAAGCACCTCCAGCATTCAAAAGTGACCAAAACATCAGCCAGGAAGCATAGGAACTGAGAAGTGGTCTGTGGTCACCACCTGCAGAACCACTCCTTTATTGGGGGTGTCTTGCTAATTGCCTATAATTTCCACCTGTTGTCTATTCCATTTGCACAACAACGTGAAATTTATTGTCAATCAGTGTTGCTTCCTAAGTGAACAGTTTGATTTCACAGAAGTGTGATTGACTTGGAGTTACATTGTGTTGTTTAAGTGTTCCCGTTATTTTTTTGAGCAGTGTATATTAATATAGGACAAAACACACATCACAACAAGAGAGACAACACAACGTTACATAAAGAGAGACCTAAGACAACATAGCAAGGCAGCAACACAACATGGTACAAACATTATTGGGCACAAACAAAAGCACAAAAGGCAAGAAGATAAAGACAATACATCACGCAAAGCAGCCACCACTGTCAGTAAGAGTGTTCATGATTGAGTCTTTGAGATAAAACTGTCCAGTCTTAGCGAATGTACAATCATCGCGAATTGAATTGTGAGGTGTTTCAGGCCCGAAGTGAACACAATTGTATTTATTTTTATTTCACCTTTATTTAACCAGGTAGGCTAGTTGAGAACAAGTTATCATTTACAACTGCGGCCTGGCCAAGATGAAGCAAAGCAGTTCGACACATACAATAACACAGAGTTACACATGGAATAAAGAAACATAGAGTCAATAATAAAGTAGAAAAAGTCTATATACAGTGTGTGCAATTGAGGTAAGATAAGGGAGGAAAGGCAATAAATAGGCCGTAGTGGCGAGGTAATTACAATTTAGAAATTAAACACTGGAATGGTAGATGTGCAGAAGATGAATGTGCAAGTAGAGACACAGGTGCAAAGGAGCAAGATAAATACAGTATGGGGATGAGGTAGTTTGATGGGCTATTTACAGAAGGGCTATGTACAGGTGCAGTGATCTGTGAGCGGCTCTGACAGCTGGTGCTTAAAGCTAGTGAGGGAGATATGAGTCTCCAGCTTCAGTGATTTTTGCAGTTCGTTCCAGTCATTGGCAGCAGAGAACTGGAAGGAAAGGTGGCAAAAGTAAGAATTGGCTTTGGGGATGACCAGTGAGATATACCTACTGGAGTGCGTGCTACAGGTGGGTGCTGCTATGGTGACCAGTGAGCTGAGGTAAGGCGGGGCTTTACCAAGCAGAGACTTGTAGATGAAATGGAGCCAGTGGGTTTGGCGGCGAGTATGAAGCGAGGGCTAACTAACAAGAGCGTACAGGTCGCAGTGGTGGGTAGTATATGGGGCTTGGTGACAAAACAGATGGCACTGTGATAGACTGCTTCCAATTTGTTAGAGTGTTGGAGGCTATTTTGTAAATGACATCGCCAAAGTCGAGGATCAGTAGGATGGTCAGTTTTAGGAGGGTATGTTTGGTAGCATGAGTGAAGGATGATTTGTTGCGAAATAGAAGCCGATTCTAGATTTAATTTTGGATTGGAGATGCTTAATGTGAGTCTGGAAGGAGAGTTTAGTCTAACCAGACACCTAGGTATTTGTAGTTGTCCACATATTCTAAGTCAGAACCGTGCAGAGTAGTGATGCTGGACAGGCGGGCAGGTGCGGGCAGCGATCGGTTGAATAGCATGTATTTAGTTTTACTTGCATTTAAGAGCAGTTGGAGGCCACGGAAGGAGAGTTGTATGGCATTGAAACTCGTCTGGAGGTTAGTTAACACAGTGTCCAAAGAAGGGCCAGAGGTATATAGAATGGTGTCGTCTGCGTAGAGGTGGATCAGAGAATCACCAGCAGCAAAAGCGACATCATTGATGTAAACAGAGAAGAGAGTCGGCCCGAGAATTGAACCCTGTGGCACCCCCATAGAGATTGCTAGAGGTCCGGACAACAGGCCCTCCGATATGACATACTGAACTCTATCAGAGAAGTAGTTGGTGAACCAGGCGAGGCACTCATTTGAGAAAACAAGGCTGTTGAGTCTGCCGATAAGAATGTTGTGATTGACAGAGTCGAAATCCTTGGCCAGGTCGATGAATAAATCAAATCAAATCAAATCAAATTTTATTTGTCACATACACATGGTTAGCAGATGTTAATGCGAGTGTAGCGAAATGCTTGTGCTTCTAGTTCCGACAATGCAGTAATAACGAGCAAGTAATCTAACTAACAATTCCAAAAAAAACTACTGTCATACACAGTGTAAGGGGATAAAGAATATGTACATAAGGATATATGAATGAGTGATGGTACAGAGCAGCATAGGCAAGATACAGTAGATGATATCGAGTACAGTATATACATATGAGATAAGTATGTAAACCAAGTGGCATAGTTAAAGTGGCTAGTGATACATGTATTACATAAGGATGCAGTCGATGATATAGAGTACAGTATCAACGTATGCATATGAGATGAACAATGTAGGGTAAGTAACATTATATAAGGTAGCATTGTTTAAAGTGGCTAGCGCAGTAATGTCTCTTATCGATGGCGGTTATGATATCGTTTAGGACCTTGAGCGTGGCTGAGGTGCACCCATGACCAGCTCTGAAACCAGATTGCATAGCGGAGAAGGTACGGTGGGATTCGAAACGGTCCGTAATCTGTTTGTTAACTTGGCTTTCAAAGACCTTAGATAGGCAGTGTAGGATAGATATAGATCTATAGCAGTTTGGGTCTAGTGTCTCCCCCGTTGAAGAAGGGGTTGACCTCGGCAGCTTTCCAATCTATGGGAATCTCAGACGATACAAAAGAGAGGTAGAACATGCTCGTAATAGGGGTTGCAACAATTTCGGCAGATAATTTTAGAAAGAGAGGGTCCAGATTGTCTAGCCTGGCTGATTTGTAGGGGTCCAGATTTTGCAGCTCTTTCAGAACATCAGCCATCTGGATTTGGGTGAAGGAGAAATGGGGGAGGCTTGGGCGAGTTGCTGTGAGGGGTGCAGGGCTGTTGATCGGGGTAGGGGTAGCCAGGTGGAAAGCATGGCCAGCTGTAGAAAAATGCTTATTGAAATTCTCAATTATAGTGGATTTATCGGTGGTGACAGTGTTTCCTAGCCTCAGTGCAGCTGGGAGGATGTGCTCTTATTCTCCATGGACTTTACAGTGTCTCAGAACTTTTTTGAGTTTGTGCTACAGGATGAACATTTCTGCTTGAAAAAGCCAGCCATAGCTTTCCTAACTGCCTGTGTATGATTGGTTCCGAACTTCCCTGAAAAATTGTACTTGAGAACTCTATTAAAAACTGAGGGCTGAGGGGCTTGCGTTGCAAATGTCCCTTGCTTGGCCCTTATTTGAAGTGTTCCTACAATTTTAAAATCCCTTATGTGGGGGGGAATGAATCGTGGGAAAAGCGATTGGAGCCATTTCCCAGTTTGATCACTATGTTTTATTAGTATTATGGCTCACACCGTGGTACTCTATAGGCAGATTTTCATGCAAATATAAAAATCCACATAAAAACAATATGCGCATTTTCCCACCAGAGATGTGTTTCCATCACATTGACTGCGGTTGAATTCCCATGTAGCGAATAAAAAATACAAATTGAATGGGTTTCCATCGCATTTTCAACTGGGGTTTTCTCACCAAAAAAATGTGCGTTATATACGTACACTGGTATTGACACGTGTTGGCTAGCCAACAGTTTGCAGTTACAGGTATAATGAGAATATTATAATAGCCAGAAGAGTAAGATCATTTGTATTTGGCAAAAGGCAGCCAAGCATCGACTATCATGTCACCAGAATAAGAAGATCCTCGGTATTTATTGGAAAGCAGTTTCAAACTCATCAACTTCCACTTTCACTGCCCTGTAAAGTTCATCATAATTTATTTAATCTGTAGCCGAATAAACGGTATTCTTTCACGACGAGTTGTTGTGGGAGAACCGTACAATGTCATCACGTGACTCCAAATTTACTTCGATATGAGAGTTATATTAATATTTGCGCATAAAAGCGTTCACACCGAGATTTCTACAATTCTCGCATAATTCATTTTACCGACACATTTAGATCCCACCTTGTCTAACGTATTTTCTTTACTCGATATATTGAACGTTTACCGACAAAATCTTGTTTCCATCAGGCCTGTTATGGCATGTTTTATCCTACGTACTTTACTCGCATTAAAAAGGTAATCCTTGGTTCCAGTCTCTCTGTTCAGGCTGGAGCTGTAAGCAAAGATGTTTATAAGTAACCCAAGATAGACTACAGCCTCTCGTTTTCAATGGGAACAATGAGTCAGAGTTGGCAGAACAAGCAAGGACGTGGGCAGAGCCAAGCGTTCTAGCGTTATTTGCATATTTTCGTTATGGAACGCCTACTCTGTATTTCGCGTGTGCAATATTTATTTTATTTTTAACCTTTATTTAACTAGGTAAGACAGTTAAGAACAAATTATTATTTACAATGACGGTCTACCCCGGCCAAACCCTTAACCAGACAGCGCTGGCCCAATTGTTCGCTGCACTATGGGACTCCCAATCACGGCCGGTTGTGATATATCCTGGAATCGAACCAGGGTCTGTAGTGATGCCTCAAGCACTGAGATGCAGTGCCTTAGACCGCTGCCCACTAACTAAATTCTCCCTTGCACTCATTCTAAACAACTCAATTTGTAGAAGCTTTGCCAAAGTGTAAAGTCTACAAAAATGTGATGCTAGTGTTTCGAACAGAAAACTGTATTGAGATCAAATGTTTCATAGATGAGAACATTTGCGCGAGAAAAGTGGACTTGCTTTCTAATTTCAAGCGCCTGTTTTCTGTCATTCACTACCGTGCATAATAATTCCAGCGAGTACACGCTCCTTCGCGTTTCATTTGATTTGGCCTTCCCACTTCCGTCCACTGGGCTTCCGCTTACCACCATATTTGGTAGGGAGTGTAAACGCCGAGCGGATGTTTCACATTTATACATCCGGTGAAATTTCTGTCTCATTGTTCTATCTGTGGGTGTAGCTTCCACTAGGGGTCAGCAAAGATCTATTTTTCAACTACCACGCACACTTTCTCTAGACTACGAGATACATTGTTTCGTTTTTACCGTTACAAATCTAACCAATTGCTGTATCGGTAACGAGTGCAATAACAGTTCGTTTAGAGAAAGTACTATCAGACATTTCTAAAGCTTTATTTGTGCTGAAAATATTTTCGATGTGGAATTATCTAGCTAATTTCCTCAGGCGTTTACTTGTGCTACCCAAGGGGTCTTTTCCAAAAGTATTTAGCTGACAAAAATGTTATGGTTGAAACAACGTGTGCACCAAATGTTCCACGCGTACAGTAAAATGACACAAGTTTACATTTCGTCAAGAAGAAGATGATAAGCATTAGAAGATGTTGAAGTGCCGCTGGTTTCGTTCTAGCAACCAACAAACGGCAAGTAAAATTGATTCTACCACTCAAGACTCATGTCATGCGGGTTATGTAAGCCAACATGGCATTTCCCATTGTCAGGAGTACGACTCTGGCTATGCAGACTATAAAAGCCTAATAATGGTCATCAAACTCATTAACACATTTGATTGCGAGAAAAGTAATGCATGTAATACATATTCATGTATAGATTATGTAGAGTTTTTCTCTTAAGATATTAAAGCTAGAAAGTTATTGGTTGAAAATAATTTCATCCTTTGTGTCAAACTCTGTCAGACCATAATAACAACATCATATTTACATCATCTATAATCCTGTCTCTTTTTCCAGCAGTGATGTCATCCTCCAGTGAAATATGCCCGTTCTGTGGGAAAAACTTCAAGAGACTGAACAGCCACCTTCCCAGATGCAAGATGGCTCCGGTCACCACAACCACACAAAGGTCGCAGACCCCCCCTGGCCCAGCTGACCTCATCACAGACAAGAACAGCAAGAAGACATCTTTCTCATCGTCTTCTTCATCACCATCAACAACTTCTACTAAGAGTAAGAAGGCATCATCTTCGTCTCCATCACCAGCGTTATCACCATTGGCAACTACAACCAAGAGTAAGAAATCATCATCATCATCATTGACAACTACTAAAAACAATAAGAAGACACCATCACCTTCCTCATCGTCATCAACAACAACTTCAAAGAAACGGCAGAAGCTCCTTGATGAGACTTTCATTCTCTCCAAGGACAGTCTGGCAAAAGATCCAGCCAATATCCACACAAAACCCAAAGCGATAGCCAAACTCAAAGCAGTCCCTGCCACAGCCCCAGTCCCTGCCACAGCCCCAGTCCCTGCCACAGCCCCAGTCCCTGCCACAGCCCCAGTCCCTGCCACAGCCCCAGTCCCTGCCACAGCCCCAGTCCCTGCCACAGCCACAGCCCCAGTCCCTGCCCAGCCCCAGCCCCAGTCCCTGCCACAGCCCCAGCCACAGCCCCAGTCCCTGCCACAGCCCCAGTCCCTGCCACAGCCCCAGTGAGCACTAAAGCCAAAGCTGCCTCTAAGAAGAAGGTTTCACTGAGGGAGCAGATTGAACTATCCGCTCAGACAGCCAGAGCTGCTGCCACACTATCCCAGGAGCCTTTACCAGGGGCACAGAGTGAAGCAAGACCCTTCTGGAAGGAGGAGGTGGGGAGCAGTTGGGAGGATGGGCAGGGGTCAGGCAGTGGTCAGCCCAGACCCAGCATACAGGACCACACCACCGTCAAACCTGACCGTCTGTACAGCAAGACAATCGCACTGGACCATAACCCAACCATAACCTCTGACCTCAATAAAGACCGTCTACGCAGCAAGACAAGCAACAGGGGACCACTCATGGTCAACCACGTTTCAACAGTACTGGACCGTGTTCAGACCACAACCGCTGATCGCAACAAAGACTATCTGTATAACAAGACCAGAAGACTGCTCACGGTTGAACTCGGTCAAACCTCTGTGAGGACAGAGTCAGCAACAGCCAATCAGAGCGTGACAAGGGAGAAAGCGCCATTCGACACCAGGAAGTATGGCACTGAGCAGAGGATCATGGGTCTGTAGTGTTTCTCTGGTCCTACTGTATTATGACTGCCTAATCCATTGACATCTCTACTCCCTTTAGATGAGACTAGCACTAACTAACTGGTTAACCATTGACATCTCTACTCCCTTTAGATGAGACTAGCACTAACTAACTGGTTAACCATTGACATCTCTACTCCCTTTAGATGAGACTAGCACTAACTAACTGGTTAACCATTGACATCTCTACTGCCTGTAGATGAGACCAGCACTGATTGACTGGCATGTTGTGTTGTAGGTAAACTGTCTCTAGGGGAGGTGAGGCTGAAGGAACTACCTTGCTGGATCGCTACCAGAGCTCCCCGCAACCCCAGAAATGGAGTACAGGCCCTGATCAGCGGTAGAAGACACTCTACACCAGAGATCATCAACTATATTCAGCTATAGGACGATTGTTTTTCATTGAGCGGATGGTCAGGGGGCCGGAACATAGTTACAAATCATTTGTAGACTACAAATTGACCGCAAGAAGTCCAAACAGACATTTGACAAAAACATAATTTTAATCCTTGCTTACATTTGTTTACGATCACATACACTGAGTATACAAAACATTAAGAAGTTACTGGCTACTAAGTTGCTTTGAAAGTAGTGGAACCAACTTTTAATGTACACTGAGTGTACATAACATTAGGAACACCTGCTCTTTCCATGACATAGACTGACCAGGTGAATCCAGGTGATATTGATGTCACTTATTACATCCACTTCAATCAGTGTAGATGAAGGGGAGGAGACGGGTTAAAGATGGATGTTTAAGCCTTGAGACAATTGAGACATGGATTGTGTATGTGTGCCGTTGAGGGTGAACGGGCAAGACAAGATTTAAGTTCCTTTGAACAGCATATGGTAGTAGGTTTTTATCTTTTTAAATGTTTTTTTTTTTTAATATCAGAAAACTTGGTTGCCAAATAAAATGCCAGTAGGGGAACCCAGCCCGACAAACATATACACACATTCACACACAGTGAATCTATTTGGTTATCCCATGATATCTCTTTTAGGTCCATCTACCATCTCTTTCTTTCTCTAGGATGGCAGTGGTACTACAGGAGGTATATAGATGTGAGGAAAGGTGGAGTGGGAGGAGTGGCCATGCTGCTAGCAGGATACTGCGTGCTGGGCTACACCTGGCACTACCCACACATCAGTAAGTGTGTGACTTCAATCTTTCTTTAAAAAAATTGACTGACTTTCTTTTATCTTTATATGTTTACTGACTTGTGTGTTTTCCCTCATTAGAGCATGACCGCTGGAGGAAGTACCACTGAGCCCTGCTGAGTGGTAGGGGTCAAACATAGGGGAAACCTCTTCAATCTGGGAGCGCGCCCCTAGTGGTGTGGTGGAGAAACATTTTCCAACAGGAGACATATTTGACAAGCTGCAGCTATGGCGAAAACGCTTTGGCTTTATACACATATTCTTCTGTGTGGAAGGAGATCAAATGTATGCAGAAGCAACACTGAGGTGCCCAGGGAAATGGTCTCATTTCAGTTTGAAGTTTTATTTCTTGTAGACCTTGTGTACAACTCTTTAAGTATTTATGTCGCATTTGCTGTTGTTTTGTTAACTGTTTATGAAAGGGAAGGATATCTCAATGTTACAGCACGTCTGCTTCTAGGACAAGTTAGAAATGAATTGTGTTCTCTCTAAACTAGTGAGAACAGCATCAAAGCTAATTCAGCACTCCTAAAGGACTCCCAGCCAATCCAGCAAGTGTCACTGTTGGACTGTTTTTGTTTAAACTGACAATGTACTGTGTGTCGCATGCCCTCCCAATCAATGCCTCAAATGATTGAATGTAGTCATGACCAGCCATGAGACAAACTGGCCCAAGTATAGTAATACTATAATAACAAGTATTACAGTGTGTGTGCTTGCAGTATTTAACTGACTGAAGGTTGTACCAATACTACATGTTTGAGAAAGGTTAAGTTTCAAATGAATCAGGCTATGCCCATTTATGATTGTATTCAAAATTAATTTATTGTTGACTTTTCTTTCTGTTGTAGTGAACACAAACTAAAAATGAACACAGTATTTGTAATGATTTCTTTTGGAACACTTCATAGCCAACAGAATACAAAATGTTTTTACATTCTTTTTCTTTACAAAAAAGTATAAATATTGTTTCATTTTTATATATAGATATATATATAAAAACTATACAAATCATGTACAGAGTGAGACAAAAGTAAACAGTGAAAATGGGGGTAATGAAGTAAAAATGTGTCACTCCTTGCCAGAAAGAACCTAGTATATCAACCTTAGGCACTCCTGTGTGAAACGACTGTTCCCCATTAAGTGCACTACTTTTGCTCCACGCCACATAAGCTTGTCAAAAGTAGTGCACTATCACAGGCATAGGGTGTAATTTGAGACATGGGGGTGGTCAGGACCAGGGCTGAAATACAGAGGGTTGACAAGACAACATGTAAAACAGACAGCTGTGTTCTCTCTCTAAAGCCTTCAGTCTGTTCATTCAGTCAATTTATGAGCATAGACACTCCCCTCTCTCTCTCTCCTGTTGATTAGGGTATAATTGTTGGGCGGGACAGGAGGATTGAGTGAAGTGATGGATAGAATAGAGGAGAGGAAAGTTAAGCAGGCGAAGTAATGAGTGACATTCGTCCAGCGTACGTACGCAGAGACATACAACCCATGACCTTCCAGGGTCATTAAATCTCACCATGGTTACAGTGGTTGCGTGTTAACTTCGCTGCTACACACATCCCTAACAACACAAATCATGATTTTAAAAAAATAAAAAAATTGAAGCCAAAAAAAGATAAACAAGGCGAAACATTTCTCCCTCAATCTGAGGAGTTAGTTCCCCCCCAGCACCAATACACTCTAATGAGAGTGAATGTGTGTGAGTGCAGAGGGGCGTCACATACCTTTAAGGTACAAAAGAAAAAATGCCAAATAAGAAAATGACAACTGACAGAAAACCAAAAGCTGCTTGTTTAGTCGTTATATAGACACAGAGTGTGAGTGAGTCTCTCTGGCTTGACTTTACCGTGAAGACTGAAGTAGAAAACACAAAAATATTTGTTGTAGTTTTCCAATCCATCAATTACTACTGTATTTTATGTGTAGGTGTGTAATGTCAGGTGCAAAAAGGACATTTCTTACAAGGCTTCTTCATGTAAACAATTCAAGGACAACGTAGAATTTCTCAGGCACAGAATCATCATCTTCCTCCTCGCTGAACTTCAGCATTGTGGGACGTATCCTAACATTGGGTTTCAGGAATTTAGGAATGTTTGTATAGAGGTCAATGAGAGAGGGTGTCGAATTTGGCCAACAAAAAATGTAATTGGTCATTTCCTTCATGAGGCTTATTTGATCAAATAGAAGTTTTGCAATGGTTAGGTTGTTACAAATGCACTGATATAAGTGGACACACGTGGCATTAATATCTGAGTTGTACCTGTTGTCATAGGATACTGTATATAGAGAACTCTTCGTGGATATAACTCGTTTTAAAGTGGCCATTGGGGCTTCCACCATTTTAAAGTAGCCAACTGGGTGGGGATTCCTATGAGTTGGAAGCAATCGGCTAATGAAGAAGAAAATGTACTACTTTAAAATGGAAATAGCCTCAATGGCGCTGCCCATGCTGTCACAGACGCTATGATGGCACAGATACAGAGATGAGTCCTCCATCTATCTCTATGGCCTGTTATTCACACACGTATCTTCCCTCTCATTGGCTAAAATAGTCCTACCTGATCTCGCCACCTCCCACCTGCCTTCCATCTTAGAGGACATGTATTTCCATTGTTAGAGCAGTCAATCGACTATTTTGTCAATATAATAGACAATCTTTGCATCCTCTCCCCACTCACACCCAACAGGATATGATGTCACAAAGATCATGACACCTGGCTGTTCTACAGTAAATATAATACTGTAACCATAGAAATACAATCTAGATTATATTTCTATGGCTGTAACTAACTCAGAACTGGTTGAAGTGGACTAACAATGAGAGAGAGAGAAGGAGAAAATAAACAACAAACATGTCATCCCTGGAGCGAGCTGAGGGGAAAGGATGGGAGGATGAGAGATGGAGGAATGGAAGGATAGAGTGATGGGCACGTCTGCCTGTCAGTCTCTAACATTCTAGAATGCTGTTGACGGCTGCCTCTAGAACCGAGTCTGTGTCGGGCGGGGTGGAAGGGAGTGGTAGGGGGACCTGGGGGTGAGAGGGCAGGTGAGACAGGTGCTGAGTCTGTTCCGTCCCTGTCGGCACTGCCGCTGTGGCCGTAGCAGCCACGTTTCCAAGGTGATAGTTGCTGTTGTTGTTGTTGCTACAAGCAGCTTTGTTTCCATAGTTGCTATGTTGAGTTCTCTTCAGGTCAATGATACTCTTATAAGAGTCTTTTCCTCCTCCCCCACTACCTCCCCCCGGGTCTCCATAGCCTGACTGGGGGTCTGTCCTGTGAGGGGGGTCTGTGTTCAACCCCCCAACTGACTGTCTATGGCCATGGCTGGACGAGAGGGAGGAGAGAGGGTCCAAGGGGAGGCAGGGGGGAGAGAGGAGAGACGGCTTCACCGCACAACAGAAATCTTCCAAGAAGCCATCTATGGAGAAAGAGAAAGAGACATGATGAAAAATAATGGTCCACAGCTTTTGAATGATCCACATTCCTGCCATTTCCCTCCTCCTCACCTGGGTCAACCAGTATCATACGTTTGTCCTGTGTCAGGTTCTGCCGTTCCTCTTGGTTAAAGGTCCTGTCAATCATCACCATCTCTGAGGAGGGACTGGAGCGCTGCAGGAAGAGAGGGACTTAGCAACATCCTTACAATTTTGAAGATAAACAAGTATTTGTGTGTATGTGCATATGTCCGTGTGTGTGTGTTCTCACCTCAGCCTCCACCATCAGCAGTCGTCTGTATTTGTTGATCATAACCTGGGTCCTCTTCAACACCTGAGTCGCCATCGTCTCAAACTCATCATCCACTGGTACAGACAGAACACAGTGTCACACACACACACACACACACACACACACACACACACACACACACACACACGGTGTAGGGGAGGTTTCTGACCTTGAGAAAACTCTTCCTTGTTGGGCGGAGCACCGTGGAACATGTGGTAGGGGAGGAGTCTGTGCAGTGCGTCGTCCAATGAGGTGAAGCGGGTGATGTCAGGTGACAGAACCCCTGAACGATCCATCGTCAACTGATGTAGCATCCTGCAGACATACACATTGTACACTTGTCGCATACAATCAGTATAAATGCACATGTGGATATACTCACATCTATAACACTGGAGGCTGCTGAGGGGAGGACGGCTCATAGTACTGGCTGGAATGGAGTGAATGGAATGGTATCAAACGTATGGTTTTCATGTGTTTGATATTATTCCATTCCAGCCATTACATCATACCGTCCTCCCCTCAGCAGCCTCCACTGATTTATACGCACAAAACACACACTACTTACATTGCTCCTCTGGTGAGCTGCTGAGGGGCCTGCCTCTTCTGAGCGCTGACCTACAAGAGACACGTCATTTTCATCATCACGCACACAAACACAGACTAACACACAAACACACACGTGTGCAACATGTAGACTACCTGTGTGTTTAGCAGGGAGTCTTGGCTCACGGAGGTCATTGTTTTCACAGCTAGGAGACAAAAAAGGAAACAGAAATCAGGAGAGGGGTTTCTTTATGTCTGTAACTACACACAGACACATAAACTCATATACAAACCTTTGTTTCCAAGGAGGTTGACAAGCTGTGTCTGAGCCTGTGACAGGAAGTGGAGAAGAAAACAACAAAATATTTATAGAAACGAATACAAAGAGGGTAATAATTGAGAGAGAGAGAAAGAGAGAGAGAGTGAGCGAGTGGTAGAGAGTTGTAGTTAGTACCTGTGAGTATTCCTCATCCTGTGTGGCAGTACCAGTACCAGGGAGAGACATGGGGGAGAGGGAGCTGCTGTTCTGAGTCACTGCGAGGCGCTGCACTGGGCTGCACGACACCTGACCCCGAACCCCTGCGGTCGCTGTGCCAACCAGCGTCAGACACCCCTGATTTGATGCCACCTGGATGGGGGCAGGGCTAGTACCAGGAAAAGTCTGCCATTTTTGGGTCATGGCTCCTCCTACTCCCACCTGACTGCCTCCCACCTGACTGCCTCCCACTTGGATCAGCTGACCACCCGCCGTCGCCGTGAAGTTCTGCCCGGTGACAAGCTGCACTGTGTTCTGATTGGCTACCATGGTTGATTGGGATGGGTCTGAGGAGCCATTGTGGTGGACCAGGTACTGCCCTGGGGCCAAATTGGCCTGGACTTGTTGTCCCTGGTTCTGCTGCCCCAGCGGAGAGTGGACCAGGATGGAGCCGTTAGCTGTGTAGTGTCCCTGGGCCGCAGTGTTAACCATGGTGGTGGTTGTGGTCTGGAGTCCCAGGCTGTAGACTGTCTGAGCCCCAGCTTGAAGGGGTTTGGGCTGGATAGGTCTGACCAGGGCCTGGGTGCCCCCTGGTCCTCTCTGGATGATGATGTTCTGCAGGGGGATGTTTTTAAAGGGCAAGCCCACCTGGTTCACCTGGCCCACTTGGGAGGAGGCGGTGAACACCTGCCCCCCTGCTGCTACTCCCCCCATCACCCCCCCGATCTCCCCACCCTGCCGGAGGAGGATCTGTTGGACCCCTCCACCTCCGAAGGACCCCAACACCTGGATGTGCCCCCCTGCCTGGCCGTTGGGCAGCTGGGACACCTGGGATACGCCCTGGAGAAACTGACCACTGGGAAACGCTGCTGTCGCGGTGGTGACCCCGCCGCTGTACCCCCCCGAGACCAGCTGGGCGGGGAATGGAGAGGGGGCCGGAGGGGGAGGTGGTTGGGAGTCTAGCATGGCCTCCTGTTCCAGAGTCTGTTCAGTGATGTCTGCCTCCATGAGAGACTTCTGCAGGATGTCAAAGTGCTGGTCCTCTCCTCCTCCAAGATCCATTCCTCCTGGAGATGCTCCTCCCCCCAGCTCATCCTCGATGAACGATAGGCTGCTGGAAAGCTGGAGGCCAGCCCCCGCTGAATCCTCAAACTCGCCATCTTTGAGGCCAGAGTTAGAACCAGCCTGAGAGAGAGAGAGAAAAATAACACTTTATAACTATAATTGATACTCAAGGTACTCAAAGTGCTTTACATAGTAGTGGGAAGTTCACACTATCCACCATCAGTGTCTATCACCCACCTGGGTGATGCACGCCGACCATTTTTGTGCCAGAACACTCAGCACACATCAGCTATCAGGTGGAGAGGTGAGTGATATATGCAAATTAGGAGGATGATTAGATGGCCACGATGGAATGGGGTCATGGTTGGGAATTCATCCATTACACCAGGGTAAACACCCCTAATCTTATGATTAAGTGCCATGGGATTTTTATGACCACAGAAAGTCAGGACACCTGTTTAATGTCCCATCGGAAAGACTGCACGATAGGCGGGGCAAAGTCCCCTTCACTGCCCTGGGATCTCCCTAGACCAGCGGGAACAGTATTGGCCCTACAACACCACTCCAGCAGCATCTGGTCTTCCATCCAGGGACCGACCAGGACTGATGCTGCTTAGCTTTAGAGGCAAGCCAGCAGCGGGATGCAGGGTGGTATGCTGCTGGCAACTACACAGGTTCCGTCAGTATATAAACCCACTGGCAGCAGGTAAGTAAAGGTTTACTAAGACTCACAGTGTTACTAGTGAAGAAGGTTCCAGCAGAGCCGTACGCTGCGTTCGTCACATCATCCTCCTCAATCTGAAGGAGAAAACACACAGTCACTTCACCTGTATCACAAAGCAGCCTGCTAACTTTATTAAATATTATGTTAGTTTAAATAGGCATGGATGAACTAGTAGACCAGAGGGGGGAAACACTCACAGACTTGTTGGTGGAGCCGTGGAGGTAGTCATTCAATGCCTGCACATCTCTGGAGAGGGAGGGAGCTCGAGTCAGAGACAATCTGATTTTTTTAAATGCAATTTAGTTAACATTTGTAGCCCCTGGGCAACATACTTCTCTGTTCCACCTGCCATTATGAATGCCTTAGTGTTAGATATGTTATAGACTATGTTTGTGATTTAATTGTCAAACAGATTTACCCTATAATATCCAGAAGACGGCGATCGTCCTCATCATCCATGACACCTGGGAGAGGTGAAAGCAGAGAGGGACGAAGTGAGAGGAGGGTTGGATGAGAGCAGAGTGAAGGATGATGTGAGAAAAATTATGTGTAATGGAATGAAGGATAAGTGGAAAATATTCTATTAAGGCTTTTAACTGTATACATTCTGTAACTATGCTAAAAATGCTCAAATGCAATATGGGTTTTTATTCAAACCCCTGTCACTACTCTAGATAGAGGCAACAATTCCTATGAATGCTTATGAGCACTAAAGGATGCAGAAACATTGAGAGTGGGCCAATAAAGAGTGGTGTGTGGTGACAGTTGGTGATGACGCAATAAAACACTCACAGCTTTCTGACAGCGGGCATGGAATCATTAATTAACCACCCTTTATTTTCTGTGCTGGAGTAGAAGGGAGCAGGGTGAGAGAGACAGATGGGAGAGAGCGAGGTTAAGAGAACAGTACGTACAGTATTGCCCCTATCCCTCCACCTAGTATCCAGATTCCCTGAGAGTAATAATATAGGATATTTTAGCAGACGCTCTTATCCAAAGCGATTTACAGTCGTGTGCAAACAACCCATTATTCTGGCGTTGCAAGCACCATGCTCTCTACAGCAGACCGCGAGTGACGCTCCCGAACCCTTCTCCTGCATATTGGTCGTCTCTCCTGTCACCTCCCATAGAATGAAGATGGCCATCGGTGTAAATAACTCCACCCTGTTCAATTTCAAGGTTGTCTGGGAGTTGAACGTTTAGAAAGCATTTTATAGCCAACATTCCACAGAACTAACTCCTATGATGTTGACCTTCGTCTCGTGACGGAAGGGGCCATAGAACAGTGAATAACAACAGTATCATACTATTCTCAAGGGCGAACCTGTTATTTGGTTAATTCATAGAGCCGCAATGGCAGAGTTAAACAAGGTGGGGCTTTGAAAAATGGATTGCCAGTGTAAGGGGCCTAATATACTGTATACTAATATATCCTAATATACTGTGTCCCAATGTGTCCCAATTTTAGACTTATTTTTTTTTACGTATTTGTATCATTCATTCGATGTCATGTCGAATTACAAATCTGATACATTGTGTCCAGTCAGTGATGTAGCCTCGTACTCCCGTATCAGTCTGGAAAAATGTAGCAAGTCTGAAACAAAATGGCGACTCCGCCACCATCTTTATTTGAAAGAAAAGCCTGATGATGAGACTCAAAACAATGCGACAAAGTCTCAGCTACAATTGAGTAGTTCAATGTAAAGGGAATTACACGACTATGGTTAATCAGATTTAACAGGCCGTTTTGAAATGGCGAAACTAGTTGCATTTTGTATAGTTGGGCTGCTAGTTTGTCCTTAACAAAACATGTGGCATACGCAGATAAGCGTGGCACTTTATATGCAGTTCCACCCCCCAAAAAAAGGAAACAAAACAATACATTTTACTTCACAAATTAAACCGATATACGCGCTCTTGGATGGTCCCTTCAAGTATTGTTAGTTAACGAAAGATTAGTTGAAAATAATCTGATGGCGTCGTAGTATGTCGGCTGCGCGTCTAGCTAACCGTAGCTAGCTTTATAATGTCCCTCTGCCCATTTCATCGGGGTTATTTTCTGCCATAGCGGCGAGCTAGCACCACTAAACATTGCATTTATACGTGTCAAATAACGTTTAACTGTCCGAATTCACACGCAGTGTCAAAAAAAAAAAAAAACCTGTGAGTTGGCTTGGAAATATCAAAGATTTGACTAGATAAATTTGGCCGAATGTGGGAAAACGAGCAGCTATAGCTTGAACTCAGTCAGCTAGCTGGCCAATAAATGCAAAAAATAAACACACAATATAGCATTTCCTCTCCCCCCCTTACAACTCGCCCAGTGGTCGGAGTAGGCGTATAAGAAGAGATAGCTAAACCAGCTCATCCGAAGAATAGTCGAAACATTTTTGCTCCAATTGAATTTCGACATGGCAATAACACCCTCCCAAATCTTAGCATTGTGCTGAGTCGAGCCGACAGTCGTGGCACGACGCTCAATCTTCGGCGTCGTTAAACAAAGCCAGTTTAATGTATAGCTTGCTATTTTTTTTTGTTTATGTCATGTCCCCCCCCCCCAAAAAAATAGACTGAATCGACAGACAATGAATCGTATTGGAGCACAACAACAACAACAAAAAAAGCCTGTCCTTCCAGCCTCTAGCTGACGTGCTCCTTCTCTGTTGGGGTAAAAGCGACCACTTGTCTTCTACAGTATTTAACTCATCTGCCAGCATGCAAAACGTCACATTTCTCTCGATTTGCTGAACAGACGTATTTCAAATCGTGGAATTTACTAGAGCGTGGAGATTTCCATCAAGCAGCTCTTGGGGCTACTTATTTGACCGAGGATTTCTTTTTTTTTAACTGGTAAACATCGGCCTGTTCTTGGTTAGCTCCGTTGTCGCCTATTTAGAAACGTCGGACAGAATTCGTTGACACGGTTAAACGGACTAAACAGCGTCGAGACATAAATATTTATTTCGATTAGCATAACATAAAGACGACTGAAAGAAGGCAAACCCTTACTCCTGTCTCACTCTTCTTGAAACCCAATATCTCCATTTGGCAACTTTTAATTTGCTCCCCCCCTCCTCCTCCTCCCTCCCTCCTTTCCCACTCATATATTTTTCTCACTGTCCCTGTTCTGTCTCAGATATATTTCTCTCCACTCTCACTCTATTCCCCCCCAGAAGGAAGGGAGGAAGGAGGTTGTGTGTGTTTTTTCCTTGAAATTTTATCACAAAATTATAATACACTCAAAGGGAAACTCACCGTCATGAAAAAGCAGTGCCTTGTCAACGGGGTTTCCTCGCCATCACAGCACGGGTAGTCGGGGTAGTGCCGCTCCAGCAGAAGGCAGCAACATCAGAGCATTCTACAGATAGCATTGCAATATTCCATAGTACTCACATAGGACAACCAAATAGTTACTAAACTATAAATACTGAAAAACTATGTTCTACCATTCATTATTATTATTTTTTTTTACTTAACAGATACTTAAATTCTCCCATATGAATAGGAAATTGTTTTACTGTACACTTGGCTATTATGAACGGTAGGGGGCCACTAATAGATGCCACACCTTGATGTGGCTGCTTAAGTAATTGAGGAGGAATGACTACAAAGAGATCATCAAAACGAGGGCGTTATTCCGCTCATATACCCTCCAAGGGCATATAGGAGGGCGGTAACAGCTTTAATAAGTAATCTTATTCATAGTGCTGCTCTGTACACCATGTTTCAATAAGAGATTGGGGTCAACTATGTATACCGCAATTCAATCTATTGTGGTGTGAATTCATGTAGGCCTATTTTATTCCATATAATATAGACCCATTTCATAGTATTGCAAACAGTTACAGCTGTCTTCTTTGGACGAGTGAAGTTATTCCTCCCTGCAGAATAATACAATGTTACTGCATATGAAAGTGAGGTGTGTGTGACATTGAGGAATAAATACACTCTTCTACATCTACTGTGAAGGTGGCCCCTGATATACTCTTTAACTATACTGAGATTAATTTTATATTCGCCTCGATTTAAAACCCAGGAATCCTTCCATTTGTTTTCGCAGTAGGGCACGATAGAACATGGGAAACATTATAGATGGATATTTGTTATGGGTTGCAGAAACAATCGTGTATGAACCTGTGGTTTGGCTGACACCAGCTCTCGTGGGCACTGTGGACTTTTGGGTCTAGGTGAGAGTGGGGAAAACGTAAGAAACGCCGTTCCATAACCCACCAATTAAGTGACAGTATAGCCACAAGAGGGGAGGGATTTATCCAATGAGAATGCCGTTTGTTACGAAGCGACATTATCGCTTCCGCATGTGCCGACACAACAACACAAACGAGAATATGGATGTGGAGAGTGGTATTTGTCAGGGAAACGGGGACTCTGGGCCTAGTGAGTTAGGCGTGAAGATCCCCGAGGGGATGCTGAAACGGGAACAGGATAGGCTCGAGGACGTGGAGAGAAAGAAAGAGGTGAAAAAGAGCCAGTCTGTCACGGAGGAGAAGAGCGGGTTCTTCACCGCGACGTTCGGCAGCGAAAGGGCGGCTATCGAGAAGTTACTGGCTGGTTGCTCGGGGGCTACTGACCGTGTCCTGGCCACGAAAACCTTGGAGGAGGTGACTACTAAAACACAACAGCTCCAGAAGTTTCTAAACGACAGCATTGTGTTTTTACCGCAGTACGAGCTGAGACAGGCACAGGTGGCGCTCCAGAAACTACAGAACTCTCTGGCCGAGAAGAGAGATGAGATTCTCCCCAAGAAGAAGTTCGCCTTTAGGTCGCGTGCAGCAAATACACCCAAAGTAGATCCACCTGTCGCGGACCCAGCGTCACCTGTAACACCTAAGGATTCTGGCCGAATTAAAGTGGATGGAGCCATAAGCCCCCCAGAGCAGTGCGGCTTCTCCCACTTTGAATCCCAGGTAAAAGTCCCTAACAAAACACGATTCATTAAATAATTTCTTATGAGAATGCTTGTCTCTAGTCAACTGTGCTGTAGATTCTACTCTTTGAAGGTATGTAGTTTAAATGTCTGATGACCACTGTTTGTCTTTGGCAGGTGCTGACCAAGACAGCGGAGGAGATCAAACAACAGGATGTTCTCCTGACCCACCTGACCAATTGCAAGGTCAGACTCCTGGGATCCCCAAGCACCGTCCACATCAAACACGTCCAGAACTGTGAGATCTTCTCTGGGCCGGTCTCCAGCTCTGTGTTTGTGGACCACTGCACCGGCAGCACCCTCTCCTTCCCCTGCCACCAGCTACGGACTCACCACACTACTGACACACAGGTCTATCTGCATGTCACTAGCCGTGCCATCATAGAAGACTGTCAAAGGGTGTGCTTTGCCCCCTTTGCCTGGTCCTACCCGGGTCTGGACCTGGACTTTAAGGTGTCTGGTCTGGACCGGGAGAGGAACAACTGGAACCAGGTGGATGATTTTAACTGGCTGGCCATAGGGACCCAATCACCTAACTGGTGTGTCATCCCAGAAGCTGAGAGAAGAACTGAATGGGACTCCTAGAGACATAAATAAAGAGCCTGTCAATCAAACAAATGAAGTGTTTTCTTATTTACTAGAATGTATGTCGTTGACTTCAACAATCACTCAGTCCTGATGGTGACAAAGCCTTATGTGACTAATGCTGATGGGTTGTTTCATAATGTCCTGACAGGGTTGACCGTGTGTGTATTTTATATGTATATATATATGTATGTGTGTGTGTGTGTGTGTGTTTACGCATTGCTGCTTTCTCACTACCCTACTCTGAGCAGTACAATTAGAACGTTAACCACAGGTAATGTCACTAACACAGTTTGTTACACGTTCATTTATTCAGAAAGGACCACCTTAGTCTGTTAAAAAAAAATATATATATATATATATATATATAATAGCCACACCTTAATGTTTACAACATGCATTTCTTTCACTGTTCTCATCTGTGGAAGTGGTCTTGGTGAGTGTTAGTGAAAATGTAAATAAAGGGTTTGGTTGACAAACCAATAAATCTGTCAGTTTGTCTTTTAATGGTACATGAAATATTTTACTGA
This sequence comes from Oncorhynchus tshawytscha, assembly GCF_018296145.1. Taxonomy (NCBI): domain Eukaryota; kingdom Metazoa; phylum Chordata; class Actinopteri; order Salmoniformes; family Salmonidae; genus Oncorhynchus; species Oncorhynchus tshawytscha. The sequence continues at coordinate 22,450,283 of NC_056452.1, read as the reverse complement.
AACAGTTTGGGGTGGTTTTCCTGGATGCATATTAAGCCTAGTTCTGGACTAAAAAGCAAGTTCAATAGGGAATCTCCATTGAATGTGTTGTTTAGTCTAGGACCGGGCCTAATCTGTGTATGGGAAACCATCTCTAACTGTTTCTTCCCTTTTCCACATCCTGTTCCCACTTTTCCCAGAGAAATCTGACATGTAGTAGAGGTTATAATCATACTGTACCAGTGACAGTGCTGATCTCTGCCCTCAGCTACTCTAACACCAGTATGCTCCTCTGGTTTCTCTCATAAGTTCTGCCAACTTCTGAAGATGTCATATCAGGTCTGCTGGCCTGTTGTGTGTAACTGTGCAGCTCACATGTGCACCTGCCATCATGTAGTTGATTGAATGCACTGACACTCACATAACCACACACATCTCCCTTCTCTTATATAGTTTACACATCACAATCCCAGCTTTGCTGTGCAATGAAGAGGCCCCCTTTAGAAGTTAGTTGTTGGTCCACCAAACTGCCAGAAGCATTACACAGTTCATTCAGTCCAGACACAAACACCTTCATAGTTAAATCTGCCTGCTTCCTTAATACAGCGGGATATATTACAATGCAGGATCAATGAGTTAGCCAGCGAACTTGCCTTATCATTCTGAAATAACTTTTGTATTTTTGTAGAAATATAAGCTAGAAATGGGCATGGTTTAATTGTCTTACCAGCCCAAAAAACATCTCAGTTTAGCTTTCTTAATGAACCAGAAAATCAATAGTTCTTTCTGGTTGTTGATCCAATTTATCTGATAATTGATCTGATCCTGCTTTGTAGTAGACCCCTCTGATGAGAGACTGCCAGGTTGTTTATGTTGGCTGCTGAATGCAGGTGTAGCTAAGTGGGTCATGGGGAGACTGTTGTAGGAGCTACTCTAAGGATCCGTTCTTCCAGAGTCTGTCTGTCTGTGAGGGGCTTACAGGGTTTTGGTTGTTTTTATTGAATCGTCTCACTGACTCTACACTGCAAACATCCTGCCTCGTCTGAACCAAGGGACCCATGTCAACATCGCAGCACGTCTTAGTTCCACCTACCGGCTCTCTTGTTAACCACTAACCATTAACTGTCCTCGTTTCCGCCCCCCGGTGCGTTCGATCGGGGCGACCGTGGACCATGTGAGCATTCAAACCAATTATGTATCCTGGCAGCAGTTTACGGCCTGGCTCATCTTCTGGAGAGGGATTTCTGTAAATGGGATCAGACTGCTTACAGGGAATTATCATGACGCACCTCCCCTCTGGCTGGAATCTGGAGGATCTTCCTCAATCCTCCTCCAGCCAGTGAAAGGGACATCACAATTAGCCTCACCTGTTGATTTTGACATTTTTGGAGGGAAAGTTTGGGACAGAGGCAAGGGGGAAAAGTGGGAAAAGTGTGACCCTGTGTTCTGTCATCCGTCTGGGTGAGTTTGGTGAGTTTTCTATTTAGGGTCCTGCCATTATGGGAGAGGACCTGAAGTAATAACAGCACTCCTCTTTCCTTACCTCTCCTTCTCTCTGGGATGGATTACAGATCTTTGGCTGAGCTGACACTCCTGCCCTGCTGAAACTCTGCTGCCTGGGACATCCAAAAGAAGGACCAGACCTTCAGACATTAGAGCTATATCTCATCTCAGTAGTGTATTTTCATTTTAGGAATCTCCCTAAATTGCCACCATGGCACTAATGAAGGTCAAGTTTGACCTGAAGAAGCGGGTGAAACTGGCCCAGTTCGTATGGCTGATGTACTGGTTCTCAGTGATGGCAGGCGTGCTGGTCTTCAGCATGGGGCTGTTCTTTAAGATCGAGCTGCGTAAGCGCTCAGAGATGATGGACAACAATGAGAGCCACTTCGTTCCTAACCTACTAATCGGCGTGGGGCTACTGGCCTGTGGGATCAATGCCATGGGAGGCAAGATCTGCTATGACTCCCTGGACCCCAGCAAGTTCTCCAGGTGGAAGCCTATGCTCAAACCCTTCCTAGTCTCCTGTGTGGTTTTCAATTGTCTCCTGGTGCTGACGGCTCTGCTCTGCTTCCTTATGAGGATCCCTCTCCAGTTCACGCTGGCCGAGGGCCTGAAGAACGCCCTGAAGTTCTACAAGGACACAGACACGCCGGGACGCTGCTACATGAAGAGAACCCTGGACCAGATGCAGATGGAGTTCCGTTGCTGCGGCAACAACAACTTCAGGGACTGGTTCGAGATCCAGTGGGTCAGCAATCGCTACCTGGACTTCAGTGCCAAGGAAGTAAAAGAGTGAGTCATGATATTAGCAACAGATCTAGGATCAGTTCTAAAGATCCCTAACCATAGGGATCTTAAAAGGTTAAAATGGAAAACTGACCTGAGATCAGTGTTAAACATAGTGATGTATGTTTTATTTTAAATAAGATGACTCTATAATAGGCCCACACCAACAAATGGTATGAATGGAGATTGTAGAGTTCGTTTATGGGGGAGGGGAGTAGTGTCCACTGTTGTTAAAGGGTGTTCAGTATAAAGGGATTGCAGGTGCGAGAGGGGGGGGGCTAAGTAATATCAAAGGGCCACTTTTTGTTATAAGGTTAAGGAGGGATTACAGGGTCAGTGGATTTTAGATTTTAGTGTTAGAGGTGGTGATGGTGGTGTGTGCATGTGGGTTCGTTTAAAGGATTACTGAACAGTGTCTGGCTTACGGGAGGTGGGGGAAGGAGATTCAGTCTGTGAGAGTTGAAGGGGAATGATTCCGGGGTCTGTTTTGCAGTGTGTCTGGTGTAAGGTGTGTATGGATTCAGGTGTTTCAAGTTTTGGTTTTCAGTGTAAGTGATATCAAGGGTGTAGTTGTGGTTGTCTAAAGGGGAATTGAGTGGCATAAGGCGTACATGCACCCGTGTGTGTGTGTGTGTGTTGTAGGCCTGTGAGTTCTTAGTGGCTCCAACCCTACTTTAATACACCTCATTCAGAAAATCGGACCTGTCTAGTGTCAGCGTTATCAAGCATTTTCAATATTCCCAACAGAGTGTTATTCTATGTCCTTGTTGTTGGGAATGACTGGAAATTATTCATATCCCTGTCACTCTCTCATCTCTGATCCCATCAGACTACTCTTTGCATGACTCTAATTTAGAACTGCCCTACAACTGTCAATCACAGTTGAAACCCTACCGCCAGACCACCCAAAGGCCAAATGCACGCTCCCTGCTACAGAATCAGAGAGATTACTGCTGTCACGGTCAGTCCAGTCAGTCTCACCTTATGGGGATCATCCACATCTACTCAGACGATCAACAAACTGCTTGATTGATTACCTGTCAACTATAACTATGTTGACAAGCCACAACTAGGTTAACTAGCTACTACTGTATATCCAACCATCGATTAGTTAGTATGCACACTAATTCCATTTAGGCAATACATCATCATTCGAAGTAATGGCTCAACCATCAATTTATGAATTGAATTTCAATACATCCTCTGAAATGCCTTCTCAGTGTAGTGGAGGAAAGTCATTCTGAGAGAGATCCTTTGTAAGTGGTGTGCATCCTTATCCTCCATAATCCTTTGTTGTAATTTCTGAGTCCGTGGCAGATAGATGTCTTACCAATGAGGATGTGTGTTCAATGAGAGTTGCTGAATGTTTTTCTCATCTTCAGTGTGCTCATCTGTTTGTGTTGGAGACCGAGATGTAGTGAAAGTATCATAGTTCCTTCCCAATGTAAGCAGAGTTCATTCTTCATTCTCCTTTGGCTCATGCACCTTTTTTTGGAAAGCAAGTGACAGTATTCGTTTGCACTGTTTCTTCACAAATCCAATGTGAGGAGAGGGGCAAACGGGGTTAATCCCATTCAAACAGCATGTGACTGATAGAGCTTCGTGATCCTCTCTTTACCAGGTACAATGTGAACAGATTTCAGCTCTGTCAGAAACAATGCAAGCACTGCAAACCCTTTGTCATGGAAAGAGCACGTAAAAGCAGTGTTAGGTTGTGTCAGGGTTGTATCAGGTCTTTCAGCCTAATACTACCTTTCTAAATACTGGTAGTTCACTAGGACTTCATCACACTTACAATACGTTATGATGGATGGATTGGGTAGGGCTTTTTATATATTACCCTGACCATGACATCTGCCCTTTGCCCTCTGACCCCCAGTCATTTAAGCACTAATGAGTATGGGAAGTACTTGATGGAGGCTACCTTTTCACTCTCCTAACCCCATAAGACCTTGACCCTAACACACAACCCCATAAGACCTTGACCCTAACACTGACCCTAAGCCATAAAACCTTAACCTCTGCTCTTTGCCCTTTCACCCCCCAGTCGTATCGGCAGCAACGTGGATGGGAAGTACCTGATGGATGCTGTTCCATTCAGCTGCTGTAACCCCGGCTCCCCGCGGCCCTGCATCCAGTACCAGGTGACCAACAACACGGCCCACTACTCCTACGACCACCACACCGAAGACCTGAACATCTGGAAACGGGGCTGCCGCGACGCTCTGATTTCCTACTACGGAGGCATGATGAACAGCATAGGAGCCCTGGTGCTGCTGGTCACTATTCTGGAGGTAAGAAAAGATAGTCTGTAGAGCATCTACAGATGGATTATCCAAATAAAGTTTTACCAAATACTCCCTTTCACTCGCTTGTTAAAAGGCATGGGATGTTTTTTGTGATGAAGTTTTAACTGAGAGTTGACAAAGATGCCCCAGATGCCTGGCTAGATCCAGCATTCCTGGCATGGTGTCCTCCTGTACTCTCAATGTACATTTCCACACCTCCCTCCACCTCTCTCATCTCCTCCACCACTTCCACCTCCCTCCATCTCAACCACCACCTACCACCTCCCTCCACTTCCCTCATCTCCCCCCACCACCTCCATCCACTTTCCTCCCCTCCCTACACCTCCCCCCACGAACTCCACCAGCTCCCTACACCTCCACCTCCTCCTTCCACCACCCCCCTCCACCTCCACCTCCTCCACCCCAACCCTTCCTCATGCCTTAGTCATGATACCTGCTTCTACGCCTCCTGCTCTCTGCTGTAGGGACGCAGGTTTACAGAGGTACACACAGACACACACCTGCCAGGTTTACAGCGGTACACACAGACACACACCTGCCAGGTTTACAACGGTACACACAGACACACACCTGCCAGGTTTACAGAGGTACACACAGACACACACCTGCCAGGTTTACAGAGGTACACACAGACACACACTTGCCAGGTATACAGAGGTACACACAGACACATACCTGCCAGGTTTACAGAGGTACACACAGACACATACCTGCCAGGTTTACAACGGTACACACAGGCATACACTTGCCAGGTTTACAATGGTAAGTGTAACGGATGTGAAATGGCTAGCTAGTTAGCGGTGGTGCGCCCTAATAGCGTTTCAATCGGTGAAGTCACTTGCTCTGAGACCTTGAAGTAGTCATTCCCCTTGGTTACCCTCTGCAAGGACCGAGTCCTTTGTGGAGCGATGGGTAACGATGCTTTGTGGGTGTCAGTTGTTGATGTGTGCAGAGGGTCCCTGGTTCGAGCCCGGGTATGGGCGAGGGGACGGACTAAAGTTATACTGTTACATAAACATAGACACACACCTGCCAGGTTTTCAATAGTAAACACAGACACACACGTAGAGGCAGTGGTAGTGCACATGGCTGGTAACGCTTTAGTGGTCTTCTTGTGGGCCATATGGATGCAGGCTTTCACTCCAACCAAACCAATAAAATACCTGAACTTGATTCAGCTTTGGTTTCAATTCTCCTCATTAGGAAGTGCAACTGAGAGCGAGATTTGGGTCTTGGAGGCTTTGATGTGGATGTCTCGGAAGTGTGTGTTCGAACGTTGGAAGCGTTTGCACTTTCACTCGGCCAAAACCGTGCACAGTTACAGTCACTCACCTTTCCAGATAACTTGAAACAATCTGACCAGAGGGGTATACTATGATTTAAGCTAGATCTACTTATCGTTTTCTAATGCTAGCCAGCTTCAGTTAGCTTCACAGTCCAGCTCATGCTTCATTCGTACTCCGATGTGGATATTGCTTGTCCGCCGGCCGCTAACTCTAGCAGGCTTATGTCGTATGTGGCTAGTCGAACACCGAACTCTTCATTGAGACAATGCTGAAACACCAATGTAATGGCGAGTCAGTGCCACATTTTCAATTGTGCCTAAATCAAATTGAAAGAAAAGTTATCTTGCATTTTCAGCAGGCTATGGCGTGAAATAGGCTTGTTGAAGTCTTTATTGATCGTTAATGCCATCTTTGGCCTGTTTGTCAATGCACAAGCACTTTTTTCCCCACACCTATCAATAAAAGCAGAAGTTTCTGTGCAAAGTTTAAAATGCATTCTGTCATTACTAAATGTGTAATGTGATACGTATTTTAATGTAACTTTTTTTTTAACAAACATTTTTTTATGAATAAAATATTGAATCAGTCATGTACCTCAAATGAAAGGGATGATGCAATCTTTGCGAGAGGGAGGGAATCTAATTTCATTGGTCCTCAACTCGCAGCTCAGACACTTCATTCAGGATATATTTGAGCAGGTTAGTTCTGAATGATTTGTAGCCACAGGAATTTACCTGCCTGAAAGGTGAGCAACTTTAGAGGTACCAGCTATCCCGAGTTGAACTCAGAGTTGACCAAAGTTACCTCCCTAACTCCTCAAACTATGTATAGGCCTCAGGTCTGGAATTGTCAAAGTTAGTTTGACGTTGGAAAGCCTATCTCTGGGGCTAGTTAGGGACGTCAAATAATTACACTATGTAAATGGGATAATATTTTCATGTTGCAAATCTTCGAGTTGTTTCGTTAAATGCTTTCAATATTTGTATATGCATTTCTACAATTTATAGTTGGTTTGAGGTTTTTAAGTCATTGAAATTTGGAGATATTGACATTTAAAAGTATTGTCCCATGTACATTGTGTAATTTACTGATGGTTCCTAATGAGTCCCATATGGATATCAAATATCAAACATATCAAATTGACCATGGTCATTAGGATAGGGCCATCTGCAGATGCAATCTGAATTGATAAATACTTGGGTGCTTCCAGCTGTAGGCAGGGTTGAAATAAATCCAACCCAAGGAAAGCTGTTACGGTACCCTTCATTCTGTGACATACCATTTTTTCCTAATTATCTTGCAAATGTCAGTTTTGGACAAGACTGACTCAATGACCAAAATGATGCTATTACACTTTGTTGTAGTCAATTTTGACACAAGAATAAATGTTTCTGACTAATATAGAATATATATATATATAAACCGTTTTCTACCAGAGAAGTTGTTTATTGCCTTCAGTTGCTCCCTTAACTTGTCCTGAAAACCTGGACTTGGACTCAATCTGCTGAAGCTTATCAGGGATAAAAACAACCCCAGAGATCTCCTACCTGGAATAGCCATGGTTACGCAACTGTCTCCATGGTATTACCTTACCTATAGCTTTGTCAGAGGGGTCATACTAGAAAGGATCCCGCTTTTGTCAAATTATCATCATATTTGACTTTTCGTACTAGGTTTGGAGAATTAACGTAGTAGGTTAGGGGAATGTTAAAGTTTGGAAAAGGCTTAGCTTAAATGTAAAAAAAATAATTAATCTACTTTTGACAAAAGCTGGAGCAATTGAAGTTGAAAATTCCTGGTGGGGCCTCCCGGGTGGCGCACTGGTTAAGGGCGCTATACTGCAGCGCTAGCTGTGCCACCAGAGACTCTGGGTTCAGGCTCTGTCGTAACCGGCCGCGACCGGGAGGTGGGTGGGGCGACGCACAATTGGCCTAGCATCGTCCGGGTTAGGGAGGGTTTGGCCGGTAGGGATATCCTTGTCTCCTCGCGCACCAGCGACTCCTGTGGTGGGCCGGGTGCAGTGCACGCTAACCAAGGTTGCCAGGTGCACGGTGTTTCCTCCGACACATTGGTGCGGCTGGCTTCCGGGTTGGATGCGCGCTGTGTTAAGAAGCAGTGCGGCTTGGTTGGGTTGTGTATCGGAGGATGTATGACATTCAACCTTCGTCTCTCCCGAGCCCATACCGGAGTTGTAGCGATGAGACAAGATAATAGCTACTAACAATTGGATACCACAAAATTGGGGAGAAAAAGGAGTTAAAATGTTTTTTAAATAATAATAATCCTGGTGTTTGTGATGCCTGCCGTTTGGTGCGACGCAGACCAGGTGGGAAGCGTGGTGAAACAGAGGAGTCATCGCAGTCCTTTTGAGTCAAAGTCTCTACTTAACAAAGTCATGTTGGGGGGGCAGGTAGCCTAGTGCTTAGAGTGTTGGGCCAGTAATTGAAAGGTTGCTGGATTGAATCCCTGAGCTGACAATGTAAAAATCTGTCGTTCAGCCCCTGAACAAAGCAGTTGTCGTATGCTGAGGCAGTGAAGAAAGTAGAGGAGGATGGGTCAACGGTGAGGATCCCAGTGAGTAATAGATTTCTGTCAGAGTTTCTTCGGTTGTCCGTCATTGTAAATAAGAATTAGTTCTTTACTGACTTGTTAAATAAAGGTTCAATACATGTTTTTTTAATCTTGTTAGAGCTTTTGTGCCGAACCCATTGCACTGTTTCACTTGCAACTTTTATGTTTATGTCGCAGCCGTGTGTAGGTGGGAGATTCCAAGGTGTGGGAAGTGTGCAGGAGGGCATGGGACAGAGGATTGTGTCGTTTTGGTGGATAAAGTTGCGTGTGTCAACTGTAAGGGTGCCCATGTTGTTGGGGATCGGAAGTGTTCGATGCGAGAGAGGCAGGTTGAAGTGGCCTGAGTCAGAGTAGTGCAGAAGCTGTCGTAGGCTGAGGCAGTGAAGAAAGTAGAGGAGGATGGGTCAACGGTAGAGGAGGATGGGTCAATGGAGTAATAGATTTGTGTCAGAGGGTGTTTTGAGCTTCATTAAGGCTGGCTTCTTAGCGTTCATAGAAATGCTTATCAACTGTACCGCAGAGATGGAACATAAAATCACAGAAAATAGATGTTGTGGTGGCAGCAGCAGAGAACTATTTGGGCATACGAGATTTGACCTCAGAAGAGTTACAGGGTGTTGAGTGGTGGTGTCCTGTCCTCCCAGGCCGTTGGCATGGTGCAGGAGCAGATAGTGTCAAAGTAGTGAAATGGGGTATGTCTTTTATTCGGTTCTGTAGGGCTACACAGATGCTACTACATTAGCCTATGCCCGTGAGGCAAACTTATGATTGCTGGTGCCTGTTGTTGCTTACCCTGTCAGTGTGAATCTCTGTTTTTAGCTAACTCTTTGTTTCAGACGGGTTTGATGTGTTGACTTGGAACATAAGCAAAGCTATATTTCAGTTGCTGAATGCTGATTGGTGTCTTCTGTTAGACATGTCATCCTGCGCTAACAGCTGTAGCTATCTCTCTCAGCCCCTGTAGGTTGGTTAATGTGGGGTTAGGTTAAGTTATGGGTTTTCACTTCCAGTACATGAGCAAGTCGCTGAAGCTAGTGTTTACCTCAGGCCAGGTGTAGCTCTTCACCCAGGCTAGCTGTAAGTCTTAGCCCAGGCTAGATGTAACTAATATGTCTATCTCTATCCCCTGTAGGTTATTGTGATGATCGGCCTCCAGTACGTGAATACCTCCCTGTCTAACCTGGCCAACCCAGAGGACCCAGAGTGTGAGAGCGAAGGCTGGATCCTGGAGAAGACAGTGAAGGAGACGTTTACTGACATCATGGACAAGATGAAAGCCATGAGTAAAGGCAATGCAGTGGACGAGGCCGGAGTGGATGGTGTCGCCACGGGCAGCTGAACAAGACACGTTGACACAAACTGAGACCATTCCCACCGAAGGGAAGAAAGGCAGATTGAACAACTCCTTTGTATTTATTACACAAAATACACACATAATACACACATACATGCCCGACACACACAATACTGTCCATCTGAAGGGAAAACTGAAATGGACACAAATGGACTCTTGAGTACATGTCAGCACTTACGATATGTTGAATGTACGAATGCATGAATGTATGTATAAGTCACATTATAACCAATTTCCAATATGCCCTCCCCCACTCCAATACACACAGACTAACACACAATACACACTTTTTCTAACACTCATACCTTTTACACACACACACACACACACACACACACACACACACACACACACACACACACACACACACACACACACACACACACACACACACACACACACACACACACCTCCTCCAACCCCAGCTTTGCTACTCTGCTTCAGTTTTCTTACGTTCTGTATAATTCTGCTCTGTTTCATATTTTATTTTTAGCCCATTTTCTATAAAACGAGGGAAAAACTAAACACCACCCAGTGTCATGAAAATGCATAATGTCAGATGCTTTGCATTGCACTGTGAAAATGCATTTTTAAGAGTATGGTCAGGAAACCAGGTATGTTGTGTTTTATGGATAATGTGGGGCTGGTGGTTGCGATGCAACCCGCTCCCCTTCCCAGAGAGGAGGTTAAAGTGGAAAGGTTAAATGTTAATTTATAGCCCAAGGAATATATGTTTTGGATCCACCTGTAGTGCAGTTTTTTCTATTAGATAATTCATAGAAAATTCCAAAGAAAAGGACTGAATCACCCCAGATATCAACTCTTTAAAGTTCTTAATTTCTAACTTAATTTGAGAGATGGAGGAGGACTGGAGACTCCTGGGCTGGAAGAGGTGGATCCATTTTATGCTAACCGATATTGTTGAAGTTTGGGGGTGAGGGGCTAAAGGAGACGTGGCGGGGGTGAACCAGGGGTGACCCCAAAGTTGAGGACATTTGAGACTGGCAGCTAAACCCCTGGCCTCTGACCCCTGAACTCTGACCCCAGCCGTCTGCTCTGTGAGGTCACTCAGCAGGTCCAATCAGCATTCTCTTATTGGATTATCAAGAGCTACTGTACATACCCACACACTCACAGACCAACTCCCAGGCTACTGTTGTCTTTGTAAATAGTCTAGTATTGATTACATAACTTTTTTTAAACGGTGTAATTCATTTAAATTATTTTATTTACTGTAAAGAAAACGTTTTGCCATGAGAAATCCTTCTGTTTTTCTTTCTGTATGTTGTGTAGAAGGATGATGAGGCCATTGTGTAAATGAAAATGTTAATAAAGAAGCTAGCCCTGTGAAGTAGAGTTGGACATATTGGTGTTGTGTTGTTTCTACTTAAGACTGATCAAAGATCAAACAGCAATGCCTTCTGGGAACTCAGCGGGGTGACTCATTTAGCCAATTGGATCAGGGTAATCATCAGATTATCGCATTCACATGGACACAGGACAACCCTGCACATGGAGACTGAAGGACGAGGGTGTGTGCGTGTGTGTGTGTGTGCGTGTGCGTGTTTGTTCTGTGACTTTAGATGTAAAAGAAATCTAAACTTCGGATCTCTAACATTCTAGGGGTTTTTAGTTGTTAAGCGACCAAAGGATCCACCTACGTTACCAAAGGATCCGCCATTAACTACATTACCAAAGGAACTGCCATTAACTACATTACCAAAGGATCTGCCATTAACTACATTACCAAAGGATCTGCCATTAACTACATTACCAAAGGATCTGCCATTAACTACATTACCAAAAGGATCTGCCATTAACTACATTACCAAAGGATCTGCCATTAACTACATTACCAAAGGATCTGCAATTAACTACATTACCAAAGGATCTGCCATTAACTACATTACCAAAGGATCCGTCTACATTACCAAAGGATCTGCAATTAACTACAATACCAAAGGATCCGTCTACATTACCAAAGGATCTGCAATGAACTACATTACCAATTCCAATGTCGTCATTAAAGCACCTTTGCAAGACTTCCTTGATAAATAAACTAATTTAATCGTGATATTTGATGTCTAATTGTCTATGACATTATATGATTGTCTGTGTCCAGTGGTAAACAGTAAATCCTATAATCTATAAACTGAGGAGACAACCAGACAACGCCAGAGCCCAGTCATTCATCTGACCATTCAATGTCCAACAGAGATACAAAAATGTTGTATCTATAGGCGATCTTTTTACACAGGCAGCCCAATTCTGGTCTTTTTTCCACTAATTGGTCTTTGACCAATCACATCAAATCTCTTTCACAGTGAGAAGAAAAGATCCGAATTGGGCTGCCTGTCTAAATGCATCCTTGGCCGTAATATTTATTATCAGCATTACATCCCATTGATGGCTGAAATGTTTGAGGTAGTGAGGAGGTATTTGGAAAGGCACAATCCTGTACCACAAATCAAGGTTCTGATTCCAGGTCAAGTCAGAGGGGAGACCTATAGAGAGCAGAACAGCAGTAGGTGTTATTATAGTACTGTAAAGGACCAAGTATAATGAGGTTGTGAGTTGGGGCTTGGGGGGTAGTTAGTGGGTGTGTGGAGTATCTAGCTAATGTGTGGGGGCTTGAGGGGTAGTTAGCTAGTGTGTGGGTGACTGAGAGGCAGTTAGTGGTGTGTGGTGCATATGGCTAGTGAGTGGGTCATGAGGGGTAGTTAGTAGGTGTGGGGTAGTTAGCTAGTGCGTGGGGGCCTGAAGGGGGGTAGTTAGTGGGTGTGTGGGGTAGCTAGCTAGTGCGTGGGGACCTGAGGGGTAGTTATCCTGTGAGTAAGGTCTTGAGGGGTAGTTAGTAGGCGTGTGGGGTAGCTAACTTGTGAGTTGGGGGCTTGAGGGGTAGTTAGCGGGTGTGTATGGTAGTTGGCTAGTAAGTGGGGCCAGAGGGATAGTTAGTGGGTGTTTTGTGTAGCTGCAGGCAGTGGTAAAGAGGCCAACAGTAGGTGGTATTTTGGTATTGTGGTTAACCAGCAGGTCTGAGCAGATAAGAGGCCAAAAGAGGCTTTAGATTAGCATCGTTAGACAGCCTTGAGAACAACTATACAGTCCTGGAATTACATCACTAAGGGGGGGGGGTGGTATGAGCTGAATCAGGGGAAAGCGGTACCCACTAAGCAAGCATCGTGACGTCCATTACAATACCTTCTGTTTCCCACAGAGAGCGTTAGATTATATCTGTTCTCTTCTACCTTTCCTAGCTGGATAAGCACCAGGATGTTGTTTTGAAGTTATGAATCTGAATTTAGAGAACTGAATTTAGAGAACTGAATTTTAAAACTGAATCTGAATGCATCTGAAAAATTGAATATATTAAACTTTGGAAAACTTGAAATTTAAATTTAAATTCACACAGGACACCGAATAGGACAGGAGAAGTACTCCAGATATAACAAACTGACCCTAGCCCCCCGACACGTAAACTACTGCAGCATAAATACTAGAGGCTGAGACAGGAGGGGTCAGGAGACACAGGGGGGCAACCCAGACAGGAAGATCACATCAGTGACTCAACCCACTCAAGTGAGGCACCCCTCCCAGGGATGGTATGAAAGAGCCCCAGTAAGCCAGTGACTCAGCCCCTGTAATAGGGTTAGAGGCAGAGAATCCCAGTGGAAAGAGGGGAACCGGCTAGGCAGAGACAGCAAGGGTGGTTCGTTGCTCCAGAGCCTTTCCGTTCACCTTCCCACTCCTGGGCCAGACTACACTCAATCATATGACCCACTGAAGAGATGAGTCTTCAGTAAAGACTTAAAGGTTGAGACCGAGTTTGCGTCTCTTACATGGGTAGGCAGACCATTCCATAAAAATTGAGCTCTATAGGAGAAAGCCCTGCCTCTAGCTGTTTGCTTAGAAATTCTAGGGACAATTAGGAGGCCTGCGTCTTGTGACCGTAGCGTACGTGTAGGTATGTACGGCAGGACCAAATCAGAGAGATAGGTAGGAGCAAGCCCATGTAATGCTTTGTAGGTTAGCAGTAAAACCTTGAAATCAGCCCTTGCCTTGACAGGAAGTCAGTGTAGGGAGGCTAGCACTGGAGAAATATGATCACATTTTTTGGTTCTAGTCAGGATTCTAGCAGCCGTATTTAGCATTAACTGAAGTTTATTTACTGCTTTATCCGGGTAGCCGGAAAGTAGAGCATTGCAGTAGTCTAACCTAGAAGTGACAAAAGTATGGATTAATTTTTCTGCATCATTTTTGGACAGAAAGTTTCTGATTTTTGGAATGTTACGTAGATGGAAAAAAGCTGTCCTTGAAATGGTCTTGACATGTTCTTCCAAAGAGGGATCAGGGTCCAGAGTAACGCCGAGGTCCTTCACAGTTTTATTTGAGACGACTGTACAAACATTAAGATGAATTGTCAGATTCAACAGATCTCTTTGTTTCTTGGGACCTAGAACAAGCATCTCTGTTTTGTCCGAGTTTAAAAGTAGAAAGTTTGCAGCCATCCACTTCCTTATGTCTGAAACACATGCTTCTAGCGAGGGCAATTTTGGGACTTCACCATGTTTCATTGAAATGTACAGCTGTGTGTCACCCGCATAGCAGTGAAAGTTAACATTATGTTTTCGAATGACATCCCCAAGAGGTTAAAAAACGGAACCTTGAGGAACACCGAAATTTACAGTTGATTTGTCAGAGGACAAACCATTCACAGAGACAAACTGATATCTTTCCGACAGATAAGATCTAAACCAGGCCAGAACTTGTCCGTGTAGACCAATTCACTGTGAACCATTAAATCCACCGTGAACCATCAGATCCTCCTCTCCACCCTCGCAGGGCTGGGTGTCTCAGGCTCTGCACACTTATTGACTGCATCCTATGTGGCAGGCCGCTCCTACCAGGGGATGTGGAGAGGATCTGTGTCTGCCCCACGCACTCTCACTACTGGTGTCCCCCAGGGGTCGGTTAGGGTAGGCCCTCTCCTCTTCTCTCTATACACCAAGTCATTGGCGCCGTCCACTCGCTCCTGCAGTCACTCGCTCCTCTACAACCCTCAAACTCAACTCTAGGCCTCGAAGCCAGTTTCATTGCTTTTCTCCGTTGTTTCCCTCTATTCAGGGAGAGATTTAGACCTGGGACACCAGGTGGATGCAATTTATTATCAGGTAGAACAGAAAACCAGCAGGCCACCTCTGGTCTCTTGGCCCTTCCACCCCTACGGGAGGGCAGCTCCGCTCAGCCCAGTCCAAGCTCTTCTCTGTCCTGGCACACCAATGGTGTAACCAATTTCCCCCTGAAGCTAGGACAGCAGAGTCCCTGGCCATCTTCTGAAAACATCTGAAACCCTACTTCCTTAAAGAGTATCTTAATAATCTCATAGCCTTCCCCCTTTCGCACCACCTCCTCACTACTTTCCCCCTTTATTGAGTAAACATCTATGTGTGGTTGTCCCACCTAGCTATTTTAAGATTAATGCACTAACTGTAAACCTTTCTGGATAAGAGCGTCTGCTAAATTACTCAAATGTAAATGAATTCAATTGAAATTGAATGTAAAAACTGTATGCAATATTCCTAAGATTCAGTTTAAAATCATGAAATACTTTTCTGAAATACAATTTTAGGGTTAGGGTAAGGGAAAATGATCTCCTAACCTGCCATGAGAAGTCACTTCTGGCCTTAACTGTATCAAAGTGGCATGTTTGCAGGGAGTCCCATTATGATGTAACTCAAAGAAGCTGTCCTCTGCTGCAGTCTACTGGTGCAGATAGGTACTGCTCTGCTCCCTCATCCTGTCATTCTACAGCAGATATCACTATCCCAATGTCTCCTTTGGTATTCCCCTGGACTTTTGTCCTTTGTTTAGTGATGTCATAGTTTGACCTCTAACCCAGAGCTCTGGGGTCAAACACGTAACCATCAAAGACACAGATAAACATTTTCTGAACTATGTTCATTTAGAGAGAGAGAGAGCCCTCTGCTGTGAGTATGTTTTAGTAGCTAGTCAGTGTCTTGTGTCTTAATGAGAGGGGGTATTGTTTGGGCCCTGCCCTGAATACCCATCACACCGTACCAGGCTGATACAACGACATCACCCAATAACAAACACACACACACACACACACACACACACACACACACACACACACACACACACACACACACACACACACACACACACACACACACACACACACACACACACACACACACACACACACACACACACACACACATATATACATTTAAATTCAGAAGTTTACAAACACTTGGGTTGGAGTTAAAACTCCACAAATTTCTTGCAAACAAATTATAGTTTTGGCAGGTCGGTTAGGACATCTACTTTGTGCATGACATAAGTCATTTTTCCAACAATTGTTTAGACATATTATTTCACTTATAATTCACTGTATCACAATTCCAGTGGGTCAGAAGTTTACATACATACTGTGCCTTTAAACAGCTTGGAAAATTCCAGAAAATTATGTAATGGCTTTAGAAGCTTCTGATAGGCTAATTGACATAATTTGAGTCAATTGGAGGTGTACCTGTGGATGTATTTCAAGGCCTACCTTCAAACTCAGTGCCTCTTTGCTTGACATCATTGTAAAATCAAAAGAAATCAGTCAAGAACTCAGAAAAACAATTGTAGACCTCCACAAGTCTGGTTCATCCTTGGGAGCAATTTCCAAACGCCTGAAGGTACCACATTCACCTGTACAAACAATAGTACGCAAGTATAAACACCATGGGACCACGAAGCCGTCATACCGCTCCAGAAGGAAACGCGTTCTGTCTCCTAGAGATTAACATACATTGGTGCGAAAAGTGCAAATCAATCCCAGAACAACAGCAAAGGACCTTGTGAAGATGCTGGAGGAAACGGGTACAAAAGTATCTATATCCACAGTAAAACAAGTCCTATATCGACATAACCTGAAAGGCCGCTCAGCAAGGAAGAAGCCACTGCTTCAAAAT
Organism: Oncorhynchus tshawytscha; assembly: GCF_018296145.1. Lineage (NCBI taxonomy): Eukaryota > Metazoa > Chordata > Actinopteri > Salmoniformes > Salmonidae > Oncorhynchus > Oncorhynchus tshawytscha. The sequence goes on along the minus strand of NC_056452.1, from coordinate 22,433,512 downwards.
GTCCATAAAAAAAGCCAGACGACGGTTTGCAACTGCACATGTGGACGAAGATCGTACTTTTTGGAGAAATGTCCTCTGGTCCGATGAAACAAAAATAGAACTATTTGGCCATAATGACCATCGTTATGTTTGGAGGAAAAACGGGAGGCGTGCAAGCTGAAAAACACCATCCCAACCGTCAAACACAGGGGTGGCAGCATCATGTTGTGGGGGTGCTTTGCTGCAAGAGGGACTGGTGCACCTCACAAAGATGATGGCATCATGATGAGGGAAAATTATGTGGATATATAGAAGCATCTCAAGACATCAGTCAGGAAGATAAAGCTTGTTCACAAATGGGTCTTCCAAATGGACAATGACCCCAAGCATACTTCCAAAGTTGTGGCAAAATGGCTTAAGGACAACAAAGTCAAGGTATTGGAGTGGCCATCACAAAGCCCTGACATCAATCCTATAGAAGATTTGTGGGAAGATATGAAAAAGTGTGTGCGAACAAGGAGGCCTACAAACCTGACTCATTTACACCAGCTATGTCAGGAGGAATGGGCCAAAATTCACCCAACTTATTGTGGGAAGCTTGTGGAAGGCTCCCTGAAACGTTTGACCCAAGTTAAACAGTTTAAAGGCAATGCTACCAAATATTAATTGAGTGCATGTAAACTTCTGACCCTTGGGAATGTGATGAAACAAATAAAAGCTGAAATAAATAATTCACTCTACTATTATTCTGACATTTCACATTCTTAAAATAAAGTGGTGATCCTAACTGGAATTTTTACTAGGATTAAATGTCAGGAATTGTGAAAAACTGAGTTTAAATGTATTTGCCTAAGGTGTATGTAAACTTCCGACTTCAACTGTACATACACACATATACAGTACACACATATATACACACAGGCGCACAAACGCATGCACCCACACACACACACACACACACATTGTCCCCATCAGACATATAAGACCATCGTTGTTTTGAAGGTTAAATACACACATCTGATTGTTTGGAGGAATGAGATGTGGTGCTTGGTGGGTGGAGATACGTGGTGGGGGAGATGGGGGGGGGACAAGAAGAGGGGAGAAATACGTGGTGGGTGGAGATGGGGGGGGGACAAGAAGAGATACGTGGTGGGGGAGAGATATGTGGTGGGGAGATGGGGGGACAAGAAGAGGGGAGAGATACGTGGAGATACGTGGTGGGGGGAGATGGGGGGACAAGAAGAGGGGAGAGATACGTGGTGGGTGGAGATGGGGAGATGGGGGGGGACAAGAAGAGGGGAGAGATACGTGGTGGGTGGAGATGGGTGGAGGGGGGACAAGAAGAGGGGAGAGATACGTGGTGGGGGAGATGGGGGGGACAAGAAGATGGGGGGGAGAGATACGTGGTGGGTGGAGATGGGGGGGACAAGAGAGAGGGAGAGATACGTGGTGGGGGAGATGGGGGGACAAGAAGAGGGGAGAGATACGTGGTGGGTGGAGATGGGGGGGGGGACAAGAAGAGGGGAGAGATACGTGGTGGGTGGAGATGGGGGGGGACAAGAAGATGGGGGGGGACAAGGGGAGAGATACGTGGTGGGGGAGTGGTGGGTGGAGATGGTGGGTGGGGGGGACAAGAAGATACGTGGTGGGTGGGGAGAGATACGTGGTGGGTGGAGAGATACGTGGTGGGGGAGATGGGGGGACAAGGGGAGATGGGGAGGGGACAAGAAGAGGGGGGAGAGATACGTGGTGGGTGGAGATGGGGGGACAAGAAGAGGGGGGGGGACAAGAAGAGGGGGGAGAGATACGTGGTGGGTGGAGATGGGGGGGGACAAGAAGAGGGAGAGATACGTGGTGGGGGGGAGATGGAGATGGGGGGACAAGAAGGGGAGAGATACGTGGTGGGTGGAGATGGGGGGACAAGAAGAGGGGAGAGATACGTGGTGGGTGGAGATGGGGGAGGGAGATGGGGGGACAAGAAGAGGGGAGAGATACGTGGTGGGGGAGATGGGGGGGGACAAGATACGTGGTGGGTGGAGAGGGGAGAGATACGTGGTGGGGGAGATGGGTGGAGGGGGGGACAAGAAGAGGGGAGAGATACGTGGTGGGGGGACAAGGGGGAGATGGGGGAGGGGGACAAGAAGAGGGGAGAGATACGTGGTGGGGGAGATGGGGGGACAAGAAGAGGGGAGAGATACGTGGTGGGGGGGGGGAGATGGGGGACAACGTGGTGGGGGGGACAAGAAGAAGGGGAGAGATACGTGGTGGGGGAGATGGGGGACAAGAAGAGGGGGACAAGAAGAGGGGAGAGATACGTGGTGGGTGGAGATGGGGGGGACAAGAAGAGGGGAGAGATACGTGGGTGGGGGGACAAGGGGGAGATGGGGGGACAAGAAGAGAAGGGAGAGATACGTGGTGGGGGAGATGGGGGGACAAGAAGAGGGGAGAGATGGGGGGACGTGGTGGGTGGAGATGGAGGGGGGACAAGAAGAGGGAGAGATACGTGGTGGGTGGAGATGGGGGGACAAGAAGAGGGGAGAGATACGTGGTGAAGGGGGGAGATGGGGGGACAAGAAGAGGGGGAGAGATACGTGGTGGGTGGAGATGGGGGGGGGACAAGAAGATGGGGGGGGAGAGATACGTGGTGGGGGAGATGGGGGGGACAAGAAGAGGGGAGAGACGGGGAGAGATGGGGGACGTGGTGGGGGAGATGGGGGGGGGGGACAAGAAGAGGGGAGAGATACGTGGTGGGGGGAGATGGGAGCTGAATCTGAGATGAATATTCTGTCTGTGTAGTGTGTGTTTGTGTCAGATGAATATTCTCTCTGCTCCATGTCTGTGGTGGAGTGAACAGTGGGACAACAGTGTGAGACAGCTGTGGCTGACAAAGACTGGAGTTAGAACAGCTAGTCCACAGAGTCAGAACACACACACACATACAGCCTTGCCAATAACAAGGCATTATTATTCAAACTATACATTAATTTAGCATTTTATTCAAAGAAAAGTGTGTGTGTGAGAGAGAGTTAGAGAGAGAGAGAGAGAGAGAGAGAGAGAGAGAGAAGAGAGAGACCACTTGAATGCCACACACACATCCAGAGATCCCCCAGAGTGACAGAGAGTGAGGTAAAACAGGTGTGCAAACCTCTGATGGAACATTGACAAACAGCATTGTTGACATTGTTACTGCTATCAGCCAATCCAATCACATTGAACAACAGATTCACTACATGGAACAACAGATTGCCCCCAAACAAATCTAAAGGAAATTTGTTCACAGCTCATCCTCTAAGTCTGTGTGTATGTGTGTGTTGTGTGTGTGTGTGTGTGTGTGTGTGTGTGTGTGTGTGTGTGTGTGTGTGTGTGTGTGTGTTGTGTGTGTGTGTGTGTGTGTGTGTGTGTGTGTGTGTGTGTGTGTGTGTGTGTGTGTGTGTGTGTGTGTGTGTATGTGTGTGTGTGTGTGTGTGTGTGTGTGTTTGTGTGTGTATGTGTGTGTGTGTGTGTGTGTGTGTGTGTGTGTGTGTGTGTGTGTGTGTGTGTGTGTGTGTGTGTGTGTGTGTGTGTGTGTGTGTGTGTGTGTGTGTGTGTGTGTGTGTGTGTGTGTGTGTGTGTGTGTGTGTGTGTGTGTGTGTGTGTGTGTGTGTGTGTGTGTACAACTAGAATTCAGTGAAGTGAGGACATTTTGCCGGTCCTCACTTGTAAAAAAAGACATTTTAGTCTTAAGGGTTAGGTTTAGGGTTAGAATTAGGGTTAGGGGTTAGTGGTTATGTTTGGAGGTTAAGGTTAGGTTAAGGGTTAGGGAAAATAGGATTTTGAATGGGAATCAATTGTCCCCAAAAAGTCCTCACAAGTATAGTAAGACATACAGTGCCTTCAAAAAGTATTCATACCCCTTGACTTATTCCACATTTTGTTGTGTTACAGCCTGAATTCAAAATTCATTTAATATTTTTTTGTCATCCATCTACCCACAGTACCTCATAATGACATAGCAAAAACATGTTGAGTCAATAGTTTGTAGAAACACTTCTGGAAGTGATTACAGCTGTGACTCTTTCTGGGTACGTCTCTAAGAGCTTTCCACACCTGGATTGTGCAACATTTGCCATTCATCTTTTCAAAATTCTTCAAGCTCTGTCAAATTGGTTGTTGATCTTTGCTAGACAACCATTTTCAGGTCAAGCAGATTTAAGTCAAAACTGTAACTCGGCCCATCAGGAACATTCAACTGACTTAGGAAGGACTTTAATAAATGGATCACTAGACACTTTAATAATGCCACTTTAATCATGTTCACATATCTTTCATTACTCATCTCATATGTATATACTATATTTTATACCATCTATTGCATCTTGCCTGTGCCGCTCGGTCATCGCTCATCTATATATTTATATGTATATATACTTATTCCATCCCTTTACTTAGACTTCTGAGTATTATGTAGTTGCTGTGGAATTGTTAGATTGCTGTTAGATATTACTGCACTGTCAGAACTAGAAGCACAAGCATTTCGCAACCCTCGCAATAACATCTGCTAACCATGTGTGTGACCAATCAAATTTGATTTGATTTGATTCACTGTCTTCTTGGTAAGCAACTCCAGTGTAGATTTGGCCTTGTGTTTTAAGTTATTGTCCTGCTGAAAGATGAATTAATCTCCCAGTGTCTGGTGGAAAGCAGACTGAACCAGGTTTTCCTCTAGGATTTTGCCTGTGCTTAGTTCCAATCCGTTTCTTTTTTATCCTGTAAATCTCCCCAGTCCTTAACGACTACAAGCATTCCCATAACATGATGTAGCCACCACTATGTTTGAAAATAATCTGTTGTATTGGATTTGTCCCAAACATAACACTTTGTATTCAGGACAAAAAGTGAATTGCTTTGCCAAGTTATTTGCAGTGTTACTTTAGTGCCTTGTTGAGTAACAGCTTGTACAGTCTTCCTTCTTTTCATTCTGCCATTTAGGTTAGTATTGTGGAGTAACTACAATATTGTTTATCCATCCTCAGTTTTCTTCTATCACAGCCATTAAACTCTGTAACTGTTTTTAAATCACCATTGGCCTCATAGTGAAATCCCTGAGCGGTTTCCTTCCTCTCTGGCAACTGAGTTAGGAAGGATGCCTGTATCTTTGTATTGACTGGGTGTATTGATACACCATCCAAAGTGTAATTAATATATTCACTGGGCTCAAAGGGCTATTCAATGTCTACTTTTTTTACCCATCTACCAATGGGTGCCCTTCTTTGTGAGGCATTGGAAAACCTCCATGGTCTTTGGTTGAATCTGTGTTTGAAATTCACTGCTCGACTGAGTGACCATACAGATAATTGTATGTGTGGGGTACAGATATGAGATAGCCATTTAGCATGTTAAACACTATTATTGCACACAGAGTGTGCATTTATTATGTGACTTGTTTAGCAAAATGTTACTGCAGAACTTATTTAAGCTTGCTATAACAAAGGGTGTGAATACTTATCGATTCAAGACATTTCAGCTTGAAATGTTTTATATATATGTAACATTTTCAAAAAACAACACTACTGGGTATTGTGTGTAGGCCATTGACATAACATCTCAATTTAATCCGTTTTATATTCAGGCTGTAACACAACAACATGTGGAAAAAGTAAAGTGGTGCGAATACTTTCTGAAGGCACTATCGCTATGTGTGTGTGTGTGTGTGTGTGTGTGTGTGTGTGTGTGAGAGAGAGAGAGAGAGAGAGAAAGAGAGAGAGATGTGGGGGAGGAGAGACAGAGACAGACGCGAGATGACAAACACGCTGTCTCTCCTCCATAGATTTTCTAAATCTGAATCCAAACTTCGGGGACGCGCAGCTCTCTCTGGTACCACCCCCTTCCCCATTTCGGTCTCTCTCTCCTTATTTCTCCTTCTCTTGCAGTGTGATGTGTGGTCATATGACAGGGTCTGAATACCAACACACTCGACATGAGCGAGGAGGCGTAAACCGGAGAAAACAAGTGGCTAAGTGTGTGTCGCGGACACTGAGAGAGCGTGAGCGGTTACTGGGGAACGCCTATCTGACTGAAACTGCGGAGAAGAAATTAGTTTAAAGCAACGGGGGACACTAACTAACTAACTTTAACTATAGTTTAGGCATATCCAACCCAGCGAAGTTAAAAATATATATATATTTACAAATCGCATCGTGTTATTGCTTTCCCCTTTTCTGAGCGGTGTGTGCCCAAATCTCAGAATCGGAGGAGGCTGGGGCTTGAGGAAGCAGTTTGGACATACTTTTATTTTAAAGTTATCTTTTTTTTGTTGTTAGGCGTCATTCTAGAGCGTCAGCCCTGATTTTGGCTGGTAAACTTGAGTTGTTAGTTTGACAATGGTCGGTGAGTTGAATGAGCAGGTCCGGGAAAGACCCAGACCAAGGCCCAGCCCGGACTACCTAATGCAGTTGATGACAGACCGGAAGGTGATGAGCTCGCTGCCCAACTTCACTGGTATCTTCACTCACCTGGAGCGGCTCTTAGACGAAGGTAAGTGCTTAGGCTACAATGCATATATATTTTTAAATATTTACAAAAAAAACATGATAGGTCTATAATTAGCAGTGGTAGAAAAAGTAGCAAATTGTCATTCTTGAGTAAAAGTAAAGATACCTTAATAGAAAATGACTCAAGTGAAAGTCACCCAGTAAAATACTTATTGAGTAAATGTCAGAAATTATTTGGTTTTAAATATACTTAAGTGTCAAAAGTACATTTGAGCAATTACATGTATTTAAGTATCAAAGGTAAAAGTACAAGTATAATTAATTTCTAATTCCTTATATTAAGCAAAGTAGATGGCCACATTTTCTAGTTTTTTAAATGTATTTACAGATAGCAAGGGGCATGCTCCAACTCAGAAATAATTTACAAACGAAGCATGTGTTTAGTGAGTCCACCAGATCAGGGGCAGTAGGGATGACCAGGGATGTTCTCTTGATAAGTGTGTGAATTAGACCATTGTATTGTCCTGCTAAGCATTGAAAATGTAACGGAGTATGTATGGAGTAAAAATTACATCATTTTCTTTAGGAATGTAGTGAAGTAAAAGTTGTCAAAAATATGAATAGTAAAGTACGGATACCCCAAAAACAACTTAGTACTTTAAAGCATTTCTACTTAAGTACTTTACTCCACTGATAATTTGTTGGTTGATATTTCAACTATGTTGTTTGGTGAGATACTGTGACACACATTAATAAACAGACACACCATAGACATTAAGAGAGACACACCAGGCAGTTGGTGATGTGAACAAACGGACAGTTGTTAGTCTGGGTCGGTGACCTATTGTGCAAGGCGGTGTGAATGTGGCGGCCCATCCCCGGTTAGTCACGAGGCTCAGTACTCGGTCAACGGGATGTCAACCTGAAAATACTTGACTTTGGAGGGCGTGCTTAGACTCTATGTATGTGAATAGAGAGTCAGTAAACTCTGTGTGTGTGTGTGTACAGTATGGCTGATTGATTGATTGTAGTCTTTGAAGAGGACCCCCATCACAACAACCAAAAACACTCCAAGCAGGTCAAACAACATAGTAACAAACAATGAGATGTCCTGTGGAATTAATAATCAGATTATATTGATTTTGACAAAGGACAAGGAGAGGGGGAGAAATAACGTAAAAATGACTGAGAGGAAGACAACGGGAGAAAGACAAGAGGGGGGAGAGGCCTGGGAGGTATTTGTGTTTGGCTTTATCTCTACACTTCAACTTGCCATTACACTATCTAGAGTTCTCTCTGTATATATATATATATAGACCGCACATACTCACTCACACTCATGCACCAGCTCTCTTTCCATTCTGCAGCCACATTATTCTTATTGTGCCAATTTTAACTACTGTGGCCATCTCATCCAAGACACATTTCCTGTGTGTGTGTGTGTGTGTGTGTGTGTGTGTGTGTGTGTGTGTGTGTGTGTGTGTGTGTGTGTGTGTGTGTGTGTGTGTGTGTGTGTGTGTGTGTGTGTGTGTGTGTGTGTGATATGTACGCAGGGCTCTAAATTATTTATTTTTATTGGGAGCACAATTTAGGAGCACCAGAAAATACGATTTTTATTTTATTGATTTGCGATACAGCCAATATGAAATCTAGCTACTTTTAAAACACATGTTGTGCCCCAGAAACGAATATGCAACACTGTAAAGACAGTTTGTTATAAAAGCTAAGATGTTGCTACGAATACCTGTCATTGAAATGACAAAGTCATTAGTGGAATATTAGGTTTCTACATTGTGTAAAAGCGCTATTTTACTTTTTTTGTTGACAAACAAAAACACAATAAACCTACTTAACATTGACATACATTTCCACCAACATTATGTTGTTTCTGTCTGTAGCCAGATTTCTAAGCAAATATTTAAATGATAAAACATTTGATTCTTCCAATATTTACATACATGCATTTCCACCAACATTAATGACGTCACACTTGCTCAGACCTACGTTCCAATCGTACCCACATCCAAATGTTGTTTCTAATGCTTGTAACACTCTGACTTCAAATTGTGTTATGACGTTTCTGTCTGTAGCCAGTTTCAAAAATAATAGTAAAGCATTTGATTGGTCCAGTATTTAAGTAATAGCTGTTTCAATATAAGGGTTAAAAATAATATTGTCCAACCCATTGAGTATCTCACGGCACCCTCATATGCCATGTCTTGAAATGTGCAGATAGATGGATTAAAGGTAAATGTATATTGTAAAGCTTCTGACAGCCACTTTCTAACTCTGCCTAAAACTTTTGGACTTTATAGTACTCCCAGAAGGCATGTGTCATTGAATCACTGTTAGTTTTACACTTAAGACATGATTCTGAAGTTTTGCTGTAGAATTTGTATAACACATTTTATACATTAGTTTATACTGGATTAAGCGTACATTTGAGTTAACTGTGTCATTTTCTATGTCTTGGTTCCAATAGTTTATATTTTTTTCGAAGAGATTGTCAGTTGGACATTACCTATCATATTAGTATATTTTTCTGTCTCAAATAGGATTGCTCTGATGTCCAAAAGCTTTCAGGTCAAAATGTTGTAATATAAAACTTAAGTTGCAAATATTTGAAAATGTCTACGTTGGTCAGTCCAAAATTGCTTTTTAATTCTGTCATGGAATTAATTGTATTTCCTATTACCACATCATTTACGGTTTCTATGCCTTTAGTTTTCCATGTGGGACAATTTGTCGGTGAATTCTGAAAAGCCAAGGATTGTTCCATAGGGGTGTGTTTTTAGAGAGTGATATTGGTTCTTGTAGGATCCGTTTAATTTTCTTCCATGGTATAGTGTTCTTAACTATGAAGTTGTTATAGTGTTCTTAACTATGAAGTTGTTATAGTTTTCTTAACTATGAAGTTGTTATAGTGTTCTTAACTATGAAGTTGTTATAGTGTTCTTAACTATGAAGTTGTTATAGTGTTCTTAACTATGAAGTTGTTATAGTGTTCTTAACTATGAAGTTGTTATAGTGTTCTTAACTATGAAGTTGTTATAGTCTTCTTAACTATGAAGTTGTTATAGTCTTCTTAACTATGAAGTTGTTATAGTCTTCTTAACTATGAAGTTGTTATAGTCTTCTTAACTATGAAGTTGTTATAGTCTTCTTAACTATGAAGTTGTTAATGTGCTTCGCTCCATCCTTTGAAAACAGACACGTGAGAAGATTCTGGGGAAAAGCATGCACCTCTTCAATATGTACCCATTCTTCCTCTTTAGTGCATTTAACTATACGTTGTAAGTAAAAGCCTTGGGTTGTGAGTTAATACAATTCCAAATCTGGGAGGTTAAAACCACCCTCAGATTTAGGGACATGTATCCTTTTTTAAAGAATGCCTTCGGTGGGGTAATTGGTATTACTGAAAATAAATATAGAAACCTTCGGAGCTATGTCATTCTAAAGATGTTTATTCTACTTGTAAAATTTACGAGGAGATTTTTCCATTTCATTAGATCTGCCTTAACATTATTTCATTACTCAACAACATTATCTTTATATATTTGTTGTTTGTTGTCACTTATTAAGCTTCCAAAGTATTTCATATTTTTTGTTGTCCACTTAAAGGATTGCTGTAAATCAAGAGTTATTTTTCCTATTGCCCTTATTAAAAAAATTCCACGTTCATTTTATATCCTGAGATTTTAGAGTATTCCAAAAATATTTTTAACAAGGGGGACATTGAGTTTTCAATATTAGTGAGGTATATCAGGAGATTTTTAGCAAATAAGTTACGTTTGTATTCATGTTTGCCAATACTGGTACCTGTTACATTTTGGTGCCTGTTTAATTCTATCTGCAAGCAGTTCAATTGCCAGTGCAAACATGAGGGGGGAGAAAGGACATCCCTGACTCAAGTCAAATCCAACTTTATTTGTCACATGCGCCAAATAAAACAAGTGTAGACCTTACCATGAAATGCTTACTTACAAGTCCTTAATCAACAGTGCAGTTCAAGAAGAGTTAAGAAAATATTTACCAAATAAACAAAAATAAAAATTAACACAATAACATAACAATAACGAGGCTATATAAACGGGGTACCGGAACTGAGTCAGTGTGCGGGGGTACATGTAGGTAGGAGTGAAGTGACTATGCATAGATAATAAACAGAAGGTAGCAGCAGGGTACACAACAAATGGGGTGGGGGTCAATGTAATAGTCCGGTGGCCATTTGATTAATTGTTCAGCAGTCTTATGGCTTGGGGGTAGAAGCTTTTAAGGAGCCTTTTGGTCCTAGACTTGGCGCTCCAGTATTGCTTGCCGTGCGGTAGCAGAGAAAACAGTCTATGACTTGGGTAACTGGAGTCTCTGACAATTTTATGGGATTTCCTCTGACACAGCCTATTATATAGGTCCTGATTTGCAGGAAGCTTGGCCCCAGTGATGTACTGGGTCGTGCGCACTACCCTCTGTAGTGCCTTATGGTCAGATGCAGAGCAGTTGCCATACCAGGCAGTGACGGTCAGGATGCTCTCCATGGTGCAGCTATAGAACTTTTTGAGGATCTGGGGAACCATGCCAAAATATTTCAGTCTCCTGAGGGGAAAAAGGTTTTGTCGGTGCCCTCTTCACGACTGTCTTGGTGTGTTTGGACCATGATAGATCGTTGGTGATGCGGACACCAAGGAACTTGAAACCTTTGACCTGCTCCACTACAGCCCTGTTGATGTTAATGGGGGCCTGTTTGGCCCACCTTTTCCTGTAGTCCACAATCAGCTCCTTTGTCTTGCTCACATTGAGGGAGAGGTTGTTGTCCTGGCACCACACTGCCAGTTCTCTGACCTCCCTATAGGCTGTCCCATCATTGTCTGTCGTCAGCAAACTTAATGATGGTGTTGGAGTCGTGTTTGTCCACGCAGTTGTGGGTGAACAGGGAGTACAGGAGGGGACTAAGTACACACCCCTGAGGGGCCCCAGTGTTGAGGATCAGCGTGGCAGATGTGTTGTTGCCTACCCTTACCACCTGGGGCCGGCCTGTCAGGAAGTCCAGGATCCAGTTGTAAAGGGAGGTGTTTAGTCCCAGGGTCCTTAAGGGAGTCTGACCATGAGAAACAAGATTGTCTGGGCTGATGAAACCAAGATTGAAGTCTTTGTTCTGAATGCCAAGAGTCACGTCTGAAGGAAACCTGGCAAAATCCCTACGGTGAAGCATGGTGGTGGCAGCATCATGCTGTGGGGATGTATTTCAGCGGCAGGGACTGGGAGGCTAGTTAGGATTGAGGGAAAGATGAACGGCGCAGAGTAAAAAGAGATCCTTGATGAAAACCTGCTCCATAGCGGACTACGACCCTAAGCACACAGCCAAGACAACGCAGGAGTGGCCTAGGGACAAGTCTCTGAATGTCCTTGAGTGGCCCAGCCAGAGCCCGGATTTGAACCCGATCAAACATCTCTGGAGAGACCTGAAAATAGCTGTGCAGCGACACTCACCATCCAACCTGACAGAGCTTGAGAGGATCAGCAGAGAATAACTCCCCAAATACAGGTGTGCCATGCTTGTCGTGTCATACCCAAGGCCTTTTATTTTATTCATGTTTTATTTTTTATTCATTTTATTCATTTTGTTGGCCTGTATAGAATCAAAGTTAACCTTGTCTGTCATTGAAGAACCAGATAAAAACATTTTCACAGACATACCATATGAGGGTGATGGACATCCCATGTATATGGAAGAGTGAGTATGAATACCTACTGTATTGTATATAAAACGTGTGAACATGTAGGCTGGGCAAACATTTAACAGAGAACACACAGAAAACATAAAGCAAGTACTTATTTGTACTTTTTAGGGATTTTAAGCTCCTACTCCACTAATGTACAGTCGTGGCCAAAAGTTTTGAGAATGACACAAATATAAATTTTCACAAAGTCTGCTGCCTCAGTTTGTATGATGGCAATTTGCATATACTCCAGAATGTTATGAAGAGTAATAGGATGAATTAAAATTAATTGCAAAGTCCCTCTTTGCCATGCAAATGAACTGAATCCCCCAAAAACATTTCCACTGCATTTCAGCCCTGCCACAAAAGGACCAGCTGACATCATGTTAGTGATTATCTCATTAACACAGGTTCGTGAGTGTTGACGAAGACAAGGCTGAAGATCACTCTGTCATGCTGATTGAGTTCGAATAACAGACGGGAAGCTTCAAAAGGAGGGTGGTGCTTGGAATCACTGTTCTTCCTCTATCAATCATGGTTACCTGCAAGGAAACACATGCCGCCATCATTGCTTTGCACAAAAAGGGCTTCACAGGCAAGGATTTTGCTGCCAGTAAGATTGCACCTAAATCAACCATTTATCGGATCATCAAGAACTTCAAGGAGAGCGGTTCAATTGTTGTGAAGAAGGCTTTAGGGCACCTAAGACGCAAGCACCAGGACTGTCTCCTAAAGTTGATTCAGCTGCGGGATTGGAGCACCACCAGTACAGAGCTTTCTCAGGAATGGCAGCAGGCAGGTGTGAGTGCATCTGCACGCATAGTGAGGCAGGGACTTTTGGAGGATGGCCTGGTGTCAAGAAGGGCAGCAAACGGCAGCACTTCTCTCCAGGAAAAACATCAGGGACAGACTGATATTCTGCAAAAGGTACAGGGATTGGACTGTTGAGGACTGGGGTAAAGTAATTTTCTCTGATGAATCCCCTTTCCGATTGTTTGGGGCATCCGGGAAAAAAAGCTTGTCCGGAGAAGACAAGGTGAACGCTACCATCAGTCCTGTGTCATGCCAACAGTAAAGCATCCTGAGACCATTCGTGTGTGGGGTTGCTTCTCAGCCAAGGGAGCCAATTTTGCCTAAGAACACAGCCATGAATAAAGAATGGTACCAACACATCCTCCGAGAGCAACATCTCCCAACCATCCAGGAAAAGTTTGATGACGAACAATGCCTTTTCCAGCATGATGGAGCACCTTGCCTTAAGGACAAAGTGATAACTAAGTGGCTCGGGGAACAAAACATGGATATTTTGGGTCCATGGCCAAGAAACTCCCCAGACTTTAATCCCATTGAGAACTTTTGGTCAACCCTCAAGAGGCGGGTGGACAAACAAAACCCCACAAATTCTGACAAACTCCAAGCATTGATCATGCAAGAATGGGCTGCCGTCAGTCAGGATGTGGCCCAGAAGTTAATTGACAGCATGCCAGTGCGGATTGCAGAGGTCTTGAAAAAGAAGGGTCAACACTGCAAATATTGACTCTTTGCATCAACTTCATGTAATTGTCAATAAAGGCCTTTGACACATATGAAATGCTTGTAGTTATACTTCAGTATTCCATAGTAACATCTGACAAAAATATCTAAAGGCACTGAAGCAGCAAACTCTGTGGAAATTAATATTTGTGTCATTCTCAAAACTTTTGGCCACGACTGTACTGTACCAAAAATCTGTGGATTATGTCATTGTAAATACATTGGAGAAAGACTGCCACTTAAAACCTGTTAAGGAGGCTGCGAATTTTCGCAGCTTTTTGTTAAAAATCGCGCAACATTTCAGCGTCCTGCTACTCATGCCAGGAATATAGTATATGCATATGATAAGTGTGTGTGTATAGAAATCACTCTGAAGTCTCTAAAACTGGTTAAATCGTGTCTGTGGCTATAACATAACGTGTTTAGGAGTAAAAATCCTTCGAAAAACTGTTCACCAAAAACACAAAAATAATATTCATCCGCCAGTCAATGTATTGTCTAAGGCTGAAGAAAATACATGGGGATCCCCTGTAAACGCCTACATCTTCCACACGATGTCGCCAGTACTGGCATTTTCAGTCTCCTTTATCCTTGGTTTGATGACGTATAGGCACTTCCTGTTTTTGGGGCTCACCACAGTATGTTATGAAATTGAAAACATGGAAGATGATTTCAAGACTTGCTGCTATCGAATACAGATCGCCCCGTGATCAATTTGATAGATTATTAACGTTTATTAATACCTAAAGTTGGTTTAGAATAGTAGTTTGAAGTGTTTTGTAAAAGTTTATAGGCAACTTTTGTAATTTTAAAAAGTGACGTTGCGTCTTGTAAAGGGGCATTTTTCTGGATCAGACCGGTCTTCAGCAAATCACATTTTGGGTATACAATGACGGATTTAATCGGGAAAAAGACCCAATTGTGATGTTTATGTGACATATAGGAGTGCCAAGAAAGAAGCTCGTCAAAGGTAATGAATGTTTTATATTTTATTTCTGCGTTTTGGGTAGCGCCGGCTACCGCAAAATCTGTTGTTTTGTTGACGGTCTGGTATTCTGGGGGGTGCATGCTATCAGATAATAGCTTCTCATGCTTTCGTCGAAAAGCATTTTACAAATCTGACTTGGTGGCTAGATTCACAACGAGTGTAGCTTTAATTCAGTACCTTGCATGTGTGTTTTAATGAAAGTTTGAGTTTTATCGAAAACTATAGGTGGCGCTCTAAAATTTCCGCTGATTTGATCCCGCCACAGGGACCAAGTCCCTATCAATACTGTCGGCAGTTTGCAATACCTTTGAATTAAAGTATAGTGCATGGTGGGTCTCTATTGGGTGAGAGACCTAAGTGAGATGAGTGGAGGCACCACACATACTTCAGGGAAGTGTCTGATGCCCCCAGCTCCCCCATCCTGATCCCTCGGATAGAGCCCATCTCCACTCTCGCCAAGAACCACTGTTGGATCTTAACTATGTTTACAAGGAATAATACAAATTCAGAAAGTATTCAGGCCCCTCGACTTTTTCCACATTTTGTTGCGTTACAGCTTTATTTTTATTTATTTATTTTATTTTTTATAGAATTTTTACCCCCTTTTCTCCCCAATTTCATGGTATCCAATTGTTAGTAGTTACTATCTTGTCTCATTGCTACTACTCCCGTACGGGCTCAGGAGAGATGAAGGCCGAAAGCCATGTGTCCTCCGAAACACAACCCAACCTTAACACAGCGCGCATCCAACCCGGAAGCCAGCCGCACCAATGTGTCGGAGGAAACACAGTGCACCTGGCGACCTGGTTGGCGCGCACTGCGCGCTTGAACCCAGGGTCTCTGGTGGCACAGCTAGCACTGTGATGCAGTGCCCTAGGTCACTGTTTCACCCTTTAAAGCTTTATTCTAAAATTGATTAAATAGTTTTCCCCCCTCATCAATCTACACACAATACCCCACAATGACAAGGCAAAAACAGGTTTTTAGAATTTCTTTGCAAATGTATTACAAATAAAAAACAGAAATATCACATTTTAGGTAGATATTCAGACCCTTTACTCAGTACTTTGTCAATCTACTTTTTTTTAACAACAGATTGTAGCAGTTTGTTAGTTTTGGTGTGCACGGTGAACTTTAATATTGTTTTCCCGGAGAGCATTTAACTGTTCATTACTCTCGTTTACATTCCAAGTTGCCCTTTGTCCTTTCCTTTGACGGAGGCCATGATCTGTTGGGTTCGTGTTGCTGCACTGTTTACAAACTGATTGGTTCACTGTTGTACAAAATTGATTGCTCACCCTCTCCCAGTTGCTTGGGAATATGTTGATTTATCAAGTTGAGGCTTGATTGTTTCTACATATAACCACAGTTTTGTCGGTATGCGCCTCACTATTTTCCTACTGAGATGCATTGCATTGCATTGAACTTATTACACTCTCTTTAAGAATGTCAGGTTTGTGATGACGAAATGCAAATGATCTGCTGTTCATTCATTGCTATGATCATTGACACAGATTATATTGACCAGACGCTCTAGTGGCTGCTCTAACTTTGAAAATAAATGTCTTCAAAACTGGAAGGCAGTCGGGAGGAGGCAAGATCAGGTGGGACTAGGGCTGTGTCAGCTGGTGATTGTCAAGCAAATAATTGCCGGTCTCATGGTAATTTACCATTAATTAACATAAATACGTTTAGCATCTCCTGGCTTCCTCGCGTAGACTACAAGCCACTGATGCAGACCAGTGGAACATCTACATTTTAATAAATACATTTAATATAGCCTACACCATCACAATAAATCCATTATTTATTTTAAAACGGTCTAAAGAAACATGATATGAAGTAAATCTAGTCTATTTCAGAAGAACAGAATATCATACTCTGAGTTGTCCCTCTGGCTATGCCATCTGCTTGTGTGCTACACTAGTTCATTTAGCAGACAATTTGCTTAGAATTCCTTGACATTATTTTATATTTATTTCTGAGGGAATGTATTAACAAAAGGAGTGTGTTAACAAAGAAACAAGTTCTCCTATATGCTTAATTAAGAGTTATTTATGCAACTTTAGTTGTGATTCAAACGCTAGGCTATATGTTTTGATTTTTAAAACATTCTAAGGCTGATGATGATGCGACTTTAATTATGATTTTTTAAAGAGTCACATGAAAGGCATGAACTTTGCTTTGATTTTGAGCAGGCTGCACACACTTCATCAGTCTCTCATTCACAATTTGACAAGCACTTATATTCTCACCGATCCTCGAATTTCCTGGCGGCATCCCACTTGTGTGGCTGTAATGCCCCCTAAAAAAATCCATGCCTTTTGTGGCCAAAGTGGCACTTTGTGCCCTTGGGCTGAATATTATAATTCCCTTCTCCTGACTGCCAATCACCGTGCTCCAAAGCACCTCTCACTCACATGGCTCTCTCAGATATCTCAATTCTTATTAGCCAATGCCTGTCACATGATCGGATCCTTCTCACAGGTATCTCAGCTCTAAAGTAGGCTACAAGTGAAAACAGACACATCAGAGACGCAACTGCGTGTGTCCTTCTAATCGAATTCCGAGGCACATATTGAAGATGTTAAAAGAACTGTCCACATTTACTTTTCATCAGCCAACAAGATGAGTAAGCCTAACGAACAGAAAAAACACTAGCCTATGTAAATCTACTATCCCCCATAGTACAAAAGTTGACCTATGCTACTTGTCCTTCTGTGCGAGAAAGAAATATTTGGAATATACTCCGGGACAACTGTCTGTCCCCAGTCCACCTGGTCATGCTGCTGCTCCAGTTTCAACTGTTCTGCCTGCGGCTATGGAACCCTGACCTGTTCACCGGACGTGTTACCTTGTCCTGGACCTGCTGTTTTCAACTCTCTCTCTCTCTCTACCGCACCTGCTGTCTCGACCTCTGAAAAGCCAACTGACATTTACTCCTGAGGTGCTGACCTGTTGCACCCTCTACAACCACAGATTATTATTTGACCCTGCTGGTCATCTATGAACATTTGAACAGCCTGAAGAACAATCTGGCCTGAAATGGACATGTGCTCTTATAATCTCCACCCGGCACAGCCAGAAGAGGACTGGCCACCCCTCAGAGCCTGGTTCCTTTCTAGGTTTCTTTCTAGGTACCTGCCTTTCTATGGGTTTTTTTCCTAGCCACCGTGCCTCTACATCTGCACTGCTTGCTGTTTGGGGTTTTAGGCTGGGTTTCTGTATAGCACTTTGTGACATATGCTGATGTAAAAAGGGCTTTATAAATACATTTGATTGATTGATTGGAACGCGATAGATTCCAAATTAATATAACCACTCGCATCAAACAATCTTTTAAAAGCAATGAGGTTGATGCAACAGATCAGAACGTTTAGCGTAAAATGCTGGTAAACTATTCGGCTATTTCTTCATATTATAAGTGCAGCAATGCGCACACGGCAGTAAGAGCAAATGTTCCAAAATGCAATCAATTAGTGGGAAAAGACCATTCTCAAAATGACCGCAAATGTGATTATGCATGTAATGCATTATTATAAAGGTGCATTTTTATGGTGAAAATTGTCTTCCCCAAACTTAAGTTAATTTATTTGGCCACTTTAGTTGTGATGCAAACCTTATCAACATATAGGCCTATGGGCTAGGCTACATGAGGTGTGTGACTATAATTTACAAGTCACAAAAAAATAGGCATGCACAGTTTCCTGCCTTACTGCACACACTGGGCATCATTCACAAGTGATAATACATCATTCACAAGCGATAATACATCATTCACAAGCGATAATACATCATTCACAAGCGATAATACATCATTCACAAGCGATGATGCATCATTCACAACATTACAACATTTTCAGACAAGATAGAACTGCCAAAGGGGGCGGTGTTACAATCTACTGCAAAGATAGCCTGCAGAGTTCTGTCCTACTATCCAGGTCTGTACCCAAACAATTTGAACTTCTACTTTTAAAAATCCACCTCTCTAAAAACAAGTCTCTCACCGTTGCCGCCTGCTATAGACCACCCTCTGCCCTCAGCTGTGCTCTGGACACCATATGTGAACTGATTGCCCCCCATCTATCTTCAGAGTTCGTGCTGCTAGGTGACCTAAACTGGAACATGCTTAACACCCCAGCCATCCTACAATCTAAACTTGATGCCCTCAATCTCACACAAATTATCAATGAACCTACCAGGTACCTCCCCAAAGCCTTAAACACGGGCACCCTCATAGATATCATCCTAACCAACTTCCCCTCTAAATACACCTCTGCTGTCTTCAACCAAGATCTCAGCGATCACTGCCTCATTGCCTGCATCCGTAATGGGTCAGCGGTCAAACGACCTCCACTCATCACTGTAAAACGCTCCCTGAAACACTTCTGCGAGCAGGCCTTTCTAATCGACCTGGCCGGGGTATCCTGGAAGGATATTGATCTCATCCCGTCAGTAGAGGATGCCTGGATATTTTTTTAAATGCCTTCCTAACCATCTTAAATAAACATGCCCCATTCAAGAAATGTAGAACCAGGAACAGATATAGCCCTTGGTTCTCCCCAGACCTGACTGCCCTTAACCAACACAAAAACATCCTATGGCGTTCTGCATTAGCATCGAACAGCCCCCGTGATATGCAGCTGTTCAGGGAAGCTAGAAACCATTATACACAGGCAGTTAGAAAAGCCAAGGCTAGCTTTTTCAAGCAGAAATTTGCTTCCTGCAACACTAACTCAAAAAAGTTCTGGGACACTGTAAAGTCCATGGAGAATAAGAACACCTCCTCCCAGCTGCCCACTGCACTGAAGATAGGAAACACTGTCACCAATGATAAATCCACCATAATTGAGAATTTCAATAAGCATTTTTCTACGGCTGGCCATGCTTTCCACCTGGCTACTCCTACCCCGGACAACAGCACTGCACCCCCAACAGCAACTCGCCCAAGCCTTCCCCATTTCTCCTTCTCCCAAATCCATTCAGCTGATGTTCTGAAAGAGCTGCAAAATCTGGACCCCTACAAATCAGCCGGGCTAGACAATCTGGACCCTTTCTTTCTAAAATTATCTGCCGAAATTGTTGCCACCCCTATTACTAGCCTGTTCAACCTCTCTTTTGTGTCGTCTGAGATTCCCAAAGATTGGAAAGCAGCTGCGGTCATCCCCCTCTTCAAAGGGGGACACTCTTGACCCAAACTGCTACAGACCTATATCTATCCTACCGTGCCTTTCTAAGGTCTTAGAAAGCCAAGTCAACAAACAGATTACCGACCATTTCGAATCTCACCATACCTTCTCTGCTATGCAATCTGGTTTCAGAGCTGGTCATGGGTGCACCTCAGCCACGCTCAAGGTCCTAAACGATATCTTAACCGCCATCGATAAGAAACATTACTGTGCAGCCGTATTCATTGATCTGGCCAAGGCTTTCGACTCTGTCAATCACCACATCCTCATCGGCAGACTCGACAGCCTTGGTTTCTCAAATAATTGCCTCGCCTGGTTCACCAACTACTTCTCTGATAGAGTTCAGTGTGTCAAATCGGAGGGTCTGCTGTCCGGACCTCTGGCAGTCTCTATGGGGGTGCCACAGGGTTCAATTCTTGGACCGACTCTCTTCTCTGTATACATCAATGAGGTCGCTCTTGCTGCTGGTGAGTCCCTGATCCACCTCTACGCAGACGACACCATTCTGTATACTTCCGGCCCTTCTTTGGACACTGTGTTAACAACCCTCCAGGCAAGCTTCAATGCCATACAACTCTCCTTCCGTGGCCTCCAATTGCTCTTAAATACAAGTAAAACTAAATGCATGCTCTTCAACCGATCGCTACCTGCACCTACCAGCCTGTCCAACATCACTACTCTGGACGGCTCTGACTTAGAATACGTGGACAACTACAAATACTTAGGTGTCTGGTTAGACTGTAAACTCTCCTTCCAGACCCATATCAAACATCTCCAATCCAAAGTTAAATCTAGAATTGGCTTCCTATTTCGCAACAAAGCATCCTTCACTCACTCATCCTTCACTTCACTCACGCATCCTTGTAAAACTGACCATCCTACCAGTCCTCGACTTTGGCGATGTCATTTACAAAATAGCCTCCAATACCCTACTCAACAAATTGGATGCAGTCTATCACAGTGCAATCCGTTTTATCACCAAAGCCCCATATACTACCCACCATTGCGACCTGTACGCTCTTGTTGGCTGGCCCTCGCTTCATACTCGTCGCCAAACCCACTGGCTCCATGTCATCTACAAGACCCTGCTAGGTAAAGTCCCCCCTTATCTCAGCTCGCTGGTCACCATAGCATCTCCCACCTGTAGCACACGCTCCAGCAGGTATATCTCTCTAGTCACCCCCAAAACCAATTCTTTCTTTGGCCGCCTCTCCTTCCAGTTCTCTGCTGCCAATGACTGGAACGAACTACAAAAATCTCTGAAACTGGAAACACTTATCTCCCTCACTAGCTTTAAGCACCAACTGTCAGAGCAGCTCACAGATTACTGCACCTGTACATAGCCCACCTATAATTTAGCCCAAACAACTACCTCTTTCCCAACTGTATTTAATTTTAATTTATTTATTTATTTAGCTCCTTTGCACCCCATTATTTTTATTTCTACTTTGCACATTCTTCCATTGCAAAACTACCATTCCAGTGTTTTACTTGCTATATTGTATTTACTTTGCCACCATGGCCTTTTTTGCCTTTACCTCCCTTCTCACCTCATTTGCTCACATTGTATATAGACTTGTTTATACTGTATTATTGACTGTATGTTTGTTTTACTCCATGTGTAACTCTGTGTCGTTGTATCTGTCGAACTGCTTTGCTTTATCTTGGCCAGGTCGCAATTGTAAATGAGAACTTGTTCTCAACTTGCCTACCTGGTTAAATAAAGGTAAAATAAATAAAAATAAATAAATTCACAAGCGATAATGCATCATCCACAAGCGATAATGCATCATTCACAAGCGATAATACATCATTCACAAACTATAATATTGTCACCCACCAGACTATTCTTGATTTAATCTTGTCTTTACATACATTATTTAGTTTATGTGTAAAATAAGTTTTGATGTAGAATGGACCATTATCATGCACCTGTCTCAGAACAGGGGCCGGGGAATAAAATACATGTAATTTATGCACTTAAATAGAGAATGGAGGACGCTTTTCCCATGGTTCATTTGCATGCCAGGCAGGTAAGCTATACCCCTGTTGTAAAGCGAAGGAATGTGCTTAATAGTAGTAAAGTTGATAAGTAAATATAGTAGGCCTAGTGTATAGAGGGATCCTCCTCTTTTTAATAGAGGCCATCAAACTCTGTTTTGTGGTGGTCATGACTCATGACTGCCTGTGTGGCGCTAATATGGTCACCGTAACACCCCTAGGTGGGACCACTCTAGCCAATGAGAGGGCAGATAAGCTTGTGAACAACGGTTTCCAATAGTTACCACAAACACAGTCTAAATTGGCTATATCGTAAAAATGCATGGTTTTTCTGTTGCTTTTTGTCTTAATTTAAGTTTAGGGCTAGGCATAAGGTTAGCAGTGTGGTTAAGGTTAGCTTTAAAATCAAATTTTAAGAAGAGAAATTGTGGAAATGGGTGGGGTTTATAACTTTGTGGCTGAGGTAACTAGTGACGACCAGGCACATGTGTTTTTTCTCAGTTTCCAGTATGTCACATCTCTTACTTATATCAGTACACTCGTAAAACCCTAATCATTACGAAACTTCTATTCAATCAACTAAGCCACACGTAGCAAATAAGCCAATCATTCATTCATTTTTTGGTAACCAAATTTTACACTCTCCCTGACCTCCATACAAAAACTCCTCTCTGTGGTGAAAAACGCCATCTGCTGGAGAAGACAGAGTTTGGGCCCAGTTATCCCTCTCGCTTCGCCTCTTTCGCTCTGTCGTTGATCTCCTGAAGAAGCTATCACTTACTTTTTTTCTGTTCCCCAAAATGTTTGGATATAAACTTGCCAGGTTGTTAGCTAGCCAATGAGGTAACATAACTGAACAAAGTGTAAACAAATGGTTAACAACACACGAGCAGTTTTACATTTTTTTAAATACTTTTTTCGTACTGGTCCCCCATGGGAGTTGAACCCACAACCCTCGCGCTGCACCGCCATGCTCTACCAACTGAGCTACACTAGAACTGCCCACAACCTGGTTTATGAATCTGAAATGAGGTCCCGGCGAGGAAGATAAAAATGTTGCACTGGTATGTTATTTTTTTACCGGGTTGTGTCACAAGCAAGCCGTTTCCACTGTAGTAATGGTGCAACCATGACACTATCAAATCTGCACTCTTTTCTCTAGGGCACTCGGAAACAACAGCACGGCACAGACTAATCATTAAAATAATTATTATCTGGAATAGATTTTTCCTAGTTGCACTGTGCCCCCAACAACAACTGCTCCCCTGGCGCCGATAATGTTTACGTCGGTTAAGGCAGCCCCTCGCACCTCTCTGATTCAGAGGCGTTGGGTAAAATGTGGAAGACACCTTTCGGTTGAATGCAGTTCAGTTGTGTAACTGACTAAGTAAGCATCCCCTTTCCCTCTCCCAAATTGGTCGCACTTTAGAGCCCTGTGTGTGTGTGTGTGTGTGTGTGTGTGTGTGTGTGTGTGTGTGTGTGTGTGTGTGTGTGTGTGTGTGTGTGTGTGTGTGTGTGTGTGTGTAACCAGGTTTACGTGTGAGGTCAGGTGTGTTATTAGTGGCGTATAGCTGTTGTGAATATAGCTTTAGATAATTATAGTTTCAGTTATTATAACTATGTTCACACTTAGTTATCACTCAGCTTCTGTCAGGCCATAGTTATTTCACAGGGGTATGTGTGTGGTGTGTGTGTGTGCGTCTAGCCTAGCAGGTTATTATAGTGGTTGGCATGCTGTTAGTAATGCATCATGCAACAATATTGAAAGTCTGAGTCAGACAGCTTTAAACAAACACACACTGTCTCCGTCTTTATTTTGTAGTGCTTGACTTTATTAATTTATTTTCTGTTTCTCTCCCTCCCTCTTGCTCTCCCTCCTTCCCTCTCTTTCTTTCTCTCTCTCTCTCTTCCCTTCTCTCAATCTCTTTCTCTCTCTCCCAATCTCTCTTCGCCCTCTTTCTCCCTCCATCAGAGATAGGTAGAGTGCGCAAGGACATGTATAACGACTCAATGAATGGCGGTGTGGCTGCCGAGGGGCGGGACTCCGAGGAGCTGCCTGATGGGATTGGTCCAGTGGCTCAGCTACAGGAGAAGCTCTACGTGCCCGTCAAAGAGTACCCCGACGTGAGTAGACAAACCTTTTTTCAACCGTTATAGATGTCTTTATGTCAGTGTCTAAATGAATAACAGAATATCTATCGCTTTCCATAACAGAAACGTCCAGCCCATTGGAGGGTAAGGTAAAGCCGATATGAATAGAATGGGCTTGGAACCTTTAACCTTTGCAATTTCACTGGTAAACTCATGAGTACACTCACAATGGCTGCCTGGTATTGTGATGCAATCATTTCCATGGTAAGGTATCATTTTTGTTCAAATGATGCTAACTGATGTGGCTCATGCAATGAATATATTTTCTGTAATGTCAGTTGTGTTGATTCAAATCACCACACAGATTGATGGGTACACTTCCTGATTTTACTTCCTGCTTTGCTCCTAGGTTGAAGATGTCAAAGATGTTAAGACAACCGCATTCTAATATCCCATAACTCTTTGCAACAATGGGATGGTAGTTAGTAACAGCTCTGGTCCCAGATTTTTGACAATGTTGTCTCGAGCTGTATATTTTTTCGACCTAACTTTGCTCCTTACCAGCTGCTCCAATTGTTGAAAAGAATTGTCTTAGCCATCGACATCTTCAATGTAGCTCTGCTCCTATGGGTATACTTGCAAGGGCCACCAGTCCAACCATTATGCCATCATTGACCTCTATTTCTATGGTAGAGCCATCACCATGTTGCTTACTCATGTCATCCAGATTGGTTAACATAGATGGGGGTAGCAGTAAAGGGTAAAGGGCTGCTTTCTAAGCTCCCAGCCCTTATAAAAGTGGGTTAGAATGTATGGCTGAGGACATCAGATAGGGGTGACGACCAACAAGCTCTCACAGTCTCACTGCAGAATTAGACGTTTATCCATGTTACTCCAATGTTAAAAGTCAAAGTTGCTCCAAACGTCAAATTTCAGAAGTGTTTTGACACCCTGGGTTGACCAGTTCTGCTCAGTATCATTCTTTTTCTCCAAAGTCAAATTTCAAATTTGCTACAAACTTCAATGACAGAAGCTTCTCTTCCTTCACATGATAAAATTACAATATAACCGCGGTTAGTGCTATCCGGGATCATTGGGAAGTTCCGACCTTAACTTTTACAATGACCATTTTAAATTTCAACTTCAATGGGGTAACGTCTGAGATGGGACGTCCAAGGCTCCCAAATAGCATGGACAGTGTAACCACTGGTAACACACACAAACACACATGCAAACACACAGGACACACAAACCGATGGAACAGATGAGATCAGGGCTAAAAATACATTAGAATATCCCCTGTGTGTGTGTGCGTGTGCGTGTGCGTGTGTGTGTGTGTGCGTGCGCGTGCGTGCGTGTGTGTGTGTGTGTGTGTGTGTGTGCGCTCGCTTTAAAGGGGCTATTTTGGGAAGGAAGAGAATGCATTCACCTCCGTATAAAAGTGTGGGGGTCAGAGAAACAAATAAAGACAGACACAACGGGTGTGAGAGAGGAGAGCGAGAAGAGAGGCAGCTGTC
Source organism: Oncorhynchus tshawytscha (assembly GCF_018296145.1). Taxonomy (NCBI): domain Eukaryota; kingdom Metazoa; phylum Chordata; class Actinopteri; order Salmoniformes; family Salmonidae; genus Oncorhynchus; species Oncorhynchus tshawytscha. The sequence goes on along the minus strand of NC_056452.1, from coordinate 22,408,027 downwards.
TTGTTAATATCTCAGCTCCAGTGACAGATAAGGTTAAGAGAGTCTGGCCTCACCACCACCTGCCAAAACAAACAATGACCTATTCCTGACTCATGTGCTCTAAAGTGCGACAAAATATTTTCATGCGCCAAAGGGAGTTTTATTTTGGGAGCACTGCAACTATGAAAAATATCTCCCAGATAATTGTTGTAATGATAAGGCTTCACTGTACAGTTTTGTTCCGTGTGCCTTAGAGGGAAAAAAGAGAATGCAGTCTCATTAGCGTCATAGTTGCGCCATTACTATAATTATTGTTTGTTACTTTTGACTCCCTTATATGTTCTACTGGAGCCACCTTACCTGCCTGTGCTAAACAGTTATGTTAGCTTACGAACGCGAGGACAGTTGTAGCTAATACACCCGCAGTGTTGCCAACTCCTCAGTAAGGAAAGTAGCTATTGGCTGTCCTAAAACTCGCTAGAAGTCGCTAAATGACGTCATCAACTAATTTGCATAATTGGCCATGTGCATGTAATTTGTGATGGACGCTGTAGGAGAGAGGAATAACTCTGTGGGAGAGACAAAAAGGGAGTAAAAAACACCCTAAATATGTTTAGAACTACAAATGAACTTTCTTCTGTCGATTCATGTTTTTTTTAATGTCACAATTCCAACCCTCCTCCTTTCTCCGGGCTTGGGACCGGCAAAAGTGACCCAAAAGAGACACTCTGGCAGAGTTACTTCGTTTTTTGTGAGTTTTTTACATTTACATCCCGCCCTGAATGTAAGCCAGGGCGGGATCAGCCAGCGGCGGCTACCTGCATGTGCGATTCATTTGCAGTCTGGACTCGGAGGGGTGAACATCTCCTGCTCTGACTGCAGCTGGGAGGGACTGCTGCGTGAGGACTGGGCTGCCTGTGAGTGCTTTGGGACCGGAGTGGGGCCCACGGCAGCACCGCTGCTCATTGAGAAGAGTACAATACGTGCTTTCACGTCAGAGTCTCCAATAACACCAAAAAAAGTCACTAGATTTGTCGCTAGTCGCTTTTTTGAAAATGTGTCGCTAGAGATGTCTGAATACTCCCTAAATATAGCGAAAAAGTCGCTAAGTTGGCAACACTGTACACCCGAGCAGTTTCTGAAGAATTTTGCTAGTCTCGTTTCTTGAGTTTTCCAGCCATAGCCTTTCCTAGGCTATATTCCTACGATCGAAGTCAACCCAGGTAGGCTGCGATTGTTTTCAAAAATGTGTAGCTGATTTCACTGAGAAACCTTAGCTTACAGCCCAAATAAATGTTAAACTACATCTTTAGACTTCTTAGCATAGGGAAGATCATAACAATTCCTCAAACTCTTTTCTACAAACAACCCCATGCAATTGATCTGATTATTTTATCAGCATTGCTCCGCGGAGACACAATAAAAATAGACTCGCTTTCTAATTTGACGCGTCTGTTTTCTCTCGTTCACTTTTCGTACTTTTTACTCCGTACATTTTCCCTGACACCCCTAAAAGTACTTGTTACATTTTGAATGCTTAGCCGGACAGGAAAATGATCAAGTTCACACACTTATAAAGAGAACATCCCTACTGCCTCTGATCTGGTGGACTCATTAAACACAAATGCTTTGTTTGTAAATGACGTCTGAGTGTTGGAGTGTGCCCCTGGCTATCCGTAAAAAAAAATACAAATAATGGTGCTGTCTAGTTTGCCTAATATAAGGAATTTTAAATAATTTGTTACTTTTGAACCTTAAGTATATTTTAGCAATTACGTTTACTTTTGATGCTTAAGTATATTTCAAACTAAATACATTGACTTATACTCTAGCATTATTTTACTGGATAATTTTTACTTGAGTAATTTTCTATTAGAGTATGACAATTAGGTACTTTTTCCACAAATAGTGATTTTACACAATATAGAAAACTAATATTACACAAATGACTCGTCAATACTATGTATTCGTAGCAACATTTGAGCTTTTGTAATATACTAATGTGTTTGCAGTTTTACATATTCGTTTTTAGAGCACAACATGTGCTGCAAAGTAGTTTGAATATAGGCCCAATAAAGGATGTATCTCAATAACGGTAAATCATATTTTCTGGCACTCTTAAATTTAATGTGGTGCTCATAACTTTAAGTTGGGAGCACCAGTGCTACCAATTAAAAATGTCATGGAGTATTTCATGGCCAGGCCAACCGAGACCAAGTTACCAACCAGGTCCAGGAGTATTTCATGGCCAGGCCAACTGAGACCAAGTTACCAACCAGGTCCAGGAGTATTTCATGGCCAGGCCAACTGAGACCAAGTTACCAACCAGGTCCAGGAGTATTTCATGGCCAGGCCAACTGAGACCAAGTTACCAATCAGGTCCAGGAGTATTTCATGGCCAGGCCAACTGAGACCAAGTTACCAACCAGGCCAAATAAAATAAAATACAATGTTATTGGTCACATACACAGGGTTAGCAGACGTTAATGCGAGTGTAGAGAAATGCTTGTGCTTCTTGTTCCGACCGTGCTGTAATATCTAACACGTAATTTAACAATTTCACAACAACTACATTATTTTGTATTTATTTATTTTATTTAACCTTTATTTAACCAGGAAGGGCTCATTGAGATTAAAATCTATTTTTCGGCCTCCTGGGTGGCGCAGTGGTTAAGTTCGCTGTACTGCAGCGCCAGCTGTGCCATCAGAGAGTCTGGGTTCGCGCCCAGGCTCTGTTGTAACCGGCCGCGACCGGGAGGTCCGTGGGGCGACGCACAATTGGCCGTCTGGGTTAGGGAGGGTTTGGCCGGTAGGGATATCCTTGTCTCATCGCGCACCAGCAACTCCTGTGGCGGGCCGGGCGCAGTGCTAACCAAGGTTGCCAGGTGCATGGTTTCCTCCGCTGGCTTCCGGGTTGGATGTGCGCTGTGTTAAGAAGCAGTGCGGCTTGGTTGGATTGTATCGGAGGAAGCATGACTTTCAACCTTCGTCTCTCCTGAGCCCGTACGGGAGTTGTAGCAATGAGACAAGATAGTAGCTACTAAAACAATTGGATACCATGAAAAAGGGGTAAAATAAAAAATCTATTTTTCAAGCGCTCCCTGGCCAATTACAAAAAAATTACAGACAGACAACATGAATAACTACAAGTAATCTAGTAAAAACCATTGAATTCACAAGAGTATAAAACAGCAAATTAAAAACATTGACCGGTCAGGGAATCAGCCTCAAAATCCTTCATCATTGATTTAAAAACACCAATCGGGACAAGTTCTTCCAGTTTAAAAATATTTTATAACGTGTTCCAAAACGATGGCGCAGAGTACATGAAAGCTTTTACCAAATTCAGTTCGGACATTTGGAACAAGTTAGCAGGATAAAGTCCAGCGAACGAAGAGAGTACCCACCACATTTCTGAACAATAAAAATGCCCAAATAAAAAGATAGTAAACCCAAAATGGCTTTGTAAATAAATGTATACCAGTGCCTGAGCCTACAAGTGACTAAAGAAGGCCAGCCAACCCTGGTATACAAAGTGCAGTGGTGTGTAAGGGTTTTGCAGTTTAAAATAAATCTCAAAGTGCCATGGTAGAGTGTCAATTGATCTCAAACACTGAGCGGAAGCATTCATATATAAAATATCCCCATAGTCTAGTAAAGGCATAAATGTAGCTGATACTAGCCTCCTTCTGGCTACAAAAGAAAAACAAGCATTATTCCTAAAATAAAATCCCAATTTCAGCTTCAATTTTTTTGTAAGTTCTTGAATATGCAATTTAAAAGAGAGGCCGTCATCAATTAAAATTCCAAGATATTTATATGAGGTTACAACCTCAATCTCCTTGCCCTGACAGGTAGTAATAGGTGAAATGTTCAGAGGTCTATTTCTTGCATTAGAAAACACCATTATTTTAGTTTTGTCAGTATTAAGGATAAGCTTCAATTGACACAAGGTATGTTGAACAGTATAAAAAGCAGTTTGCATGTTCAGGAAAGATGTTGTAAGAGACGAGGCACAACAGTAAATAACAGTATCATCAGCATAAAAATGTATACACACAAGTGTATAGGAATGAATAAGAATATGTACATATAAATATATGGATGAGCGATGTCCGTCCTAGGCTCAGGAGTATTTCATGGCCAGGCCAATTTAGACCCAAATTACCAACCAGGTCCAGGAGTGTTTCATGGAAAGACCAAATTAGACCAACTCCTGGCCCTTCTTCTTCTTCTTCTTCTTCTTAAAATGTCTCTCTCTCTCTCTGTCTGTGTGTGTGTGTGTGTGTTTAGTTTAACTTTGTAGGTAGGATACTGGGTCCAAGGGGCCTAACAGCCAAACAGCTGGAGGCAGAGATGGGCTGTAAGATCATGGTACGAGGAAAAGGATCCATGAGAGACAAGAAGAAGGTATGTGTCCACACACACGCTCACACACAGATGCAAGCCCGAACACACAAACAAAAGCATTGCACGCACACGTGTGTATTTCTTTTTGGTAGTAGAGTCTAACGAGTGGAGTAGAGGTGAAATAGAGCTGGGTCCGTATGTTTCTCTGCTGGTTTAGGTTCTCTGGTCAGCCTTACAGTGGAGGAGCTCAAGGCAGGTGGAACGCAGCAGGCATTCCATCCACCTCTCATGAGAATACACCCATTCCATACCTCAGAGAAACAAAGAGGGAGGGATGGAGAGATGTGGAAATGAGTTGAAAGAGTGGGTAGACATTAGAGATGAAACGGTATGGAAATTATATATCACGATTATAGTGACCGAAATGATCACAGTTATCAGTCTTATCAGTATAATCAATATTATCAGTATTATCACGGTATTGTTAATGTGCTGGAAATGTTCAAAAAGTACTGATACAGACTGAAATCATTTCACCACGTTCTATATTGAAAACCAACAAATAACAATAACATTAGCAGCACTATGCATTTTGTGCTCATAAACAAAGTAATAATATTAAAAATGGCACCATGTGGCCATGAGAGGTACAAGTTTCCCCAGTGCAGGTTTAAATGAACACAACCTTAAGTAAGCAAATCAAATGTGCATATAATAGCAACACAAGTAAAGCAATGTGCATGTAAGAACAATACAACCATATGTAAACACATCCAATGTGCAGGTGTTGACATTAAAATAACAACACACAATATGTAAACAAATCAAATGAACAGCGCTGATTGTATGTCTGTTCTCTCCTTCATGAAGAAGCAAGGTGCTGCTGGCCTAACATCCTGTATGTATGCATCTTTGTTCACATGAGATTGAAATGTAAAAATCACATTATATTTACTTTGTCCGGTTTAAGTAGTGATCTGCGAGGGGAGGCAATGTGCCCGCTAGCACTGAACACTCTCTCTGATGGCACGCTGGTTGCTGGGATGCACAAAAGCTTCCTGGCAATCCTGGCAAGGTGAGGCAGCTCTGATGCAGGGCCCCTCCACCACACCAGTGGATCCTCTTCTGCTGGAATGGGAGGCAGAGACAGGTAGATCTTGATCTCTTCTTTCACTCTGTCTTCTGGGGTGGTCGGAATCTGATCCTCTTTACCTCAACAAGGCAGCAGAGAGGTGATCTTCCTCAACAACCCAGCCAGGCCTTTCCCCTCCCATGCCGCTGTGGGGGTGTTGGTGGTGGAGGTGCTGCTGGTGCTTTGTGGTTCTTCCCTGACTTGTGCAGCTGTCAGCTTCAAGGCTTCCTGGACACAGCTGTCAGTGTCAACTTTGGCAGCCTCAGGCTCATCTACAAAGCTCCTTTTTGAAGCGGGGGTCAATGAAACAAGCCATGTGCATGACTCTCTTTGCATCTGTTGTTAAGGTCTTCTCTCATCTCCTTGGTCAGGGATGGCTCCATATCCTTTTCATCTCCTTGGTCAGGGATGGCTCCGTATCCTTTTCATCTCCCTGGTCAGGGATGGCTCCATATCCTTTTCATCTCCTTGGTCAGGGATGGCTCCATATCCTTTTCATCTCCTTGGTCAGGGATGGCTCCGTATCCTTTTCATCTCCTTGGTCAGGGATGTATCCTTTTCATCTCTCTGGTTTCATATCTTTTCATCTCCTTGGTCAGGGATGGCTCCATCCTTTTCATCCTTTTCATCTCATCCTTGGTCAGGGATGGCTCCGTATCCTTTTCATCTCCCTGGTCAGGGATGGCTCCATATCCTTTTCATCTCCTTGGTCAGGGATGGCTCCATATCCTTTTCATCTCCTTGGTCAGGGATGGCTCTGGTCAGGGATGGCATATCCTTTTCATCTCCTTGGGTATCCTTTTCATCTCTCTGGGGATGGCTCCATATCCTTTTCATCTCCTTTTCATCTCCTTGGTCAGGGATGACTCTGTATCCTTTTCATCTCCTTGGTCAGGGATGACTCCGTATCCTTGGTCAGGGATGGCTCCGTATCCTTTTCATCTCCTTGGTCAGGGATGGCTCCATATCCTTTTCATCTCCTTGGTCAGGGATGGCTCCATATCCTTTTCATCCTTTTCATCTCCTGGTCAGGGATGGCTCCATCCTTTTATCTCCTGGTCAGGGATTCATCCTTTTCTCCTTGGTCAGGGATGGCTCCATATCCTTTTCATCTCCTTGGTCAGGGATGGCTCCATATCCTTTTCATCTCCTTGGTCAGGGATGGCTCCATATCCTTTTCTCTCCCTGGTCAGGGATGGCTCCATATCCTTTTCATCTCCTTGGTCAGGGATGGCTCCATATCCTTTTCATCTCCCTGGTCAGGGATGGCTCCATATCCTTTTCATCTCCTTGGTCAGGGATGGTTCCGTATCATCTCCCTGGTCAGGGATGGCTCTGTATCCTTTTCATCTCCTTGGTCAGGGTTGGCTCCGTATCCTTTTCCACCAGAACATCACAGGTGATGTGGTCCAGGACAGGCTTGATGGCTGACAGTGTCACTCATGTCTCTGAGGCAAGTGCATCTGTAAACTTGCTCAGAGGTTCAAGGAGCTGGCACAGTTGCTCCATGACACTTATGTCGGCATCCTTGGGCATCAGATGCCATGTTCCTCTTTCTCCAGCCAGTGTCGCACAGACTGGCTGCTGTTGGCTGAGGAAACGCTCAAGCATCTTGTGTGTAGATCCCCATCGGATCAGAGCTTTCTGTTCCATGTTGAGGGCAGCTTGCTTTTCACTCAGTTTTCTCCTTCTCTTCCAGCTCCGTGAGAAGCCTTGGACCAGATGACGGCAGGCCTTGACTGCTGTGTCAACTCTCTGAATTGTCAGAGTCTTTGAGATGGCCAGGTTGAAATGATGGCCAAAGTACCCAAGCCACAGATCTGGGAACTCTTCAAAAGCCTTGATCATGTTTGTTGGGTTGTCTGTGGTAACGCAGATCAGGTCTTTCTTGTTGATCCCCCCCCACACCCCCCCACTCTTCCAGCATATTCTCAAAAACTCTCTGATGTTGTGAGCCGAGTGATCTTCTGGGAAGAACTGTGTTTCCAGACAGTTTGATTCCAGTTGCCAGTCTGGGGTGAGGTAATGGATAGTGAAGCTGATGTAGGGTTGACCACACCCGCTTTCGCTGGTCCAGAGGTCAGTAGTTGCAGCAAGCCATGTGCCTTGAGCCAAACTTTTTCCAACATCAGTTTTAACCTGGTTGTACAGGTTTGGGATTTCAGTCATGGAAAATAATGTTTGTGATGACACTTTGTAGTGAGTCACGGCAACCTTCATCAGCCTCAGAAAGACAGGCCTCTCAACAATGTGAAATGGCATCATGTCCTTTGCAATGTAATATGAAAAGGGCTGCAGTGAGGTCTTGTGTATGTTTTGACGTGGGTGCATAAGCAGCCTGCCTTTTAAATGCTTGCTGGAGTGTCTGTGTCACAACTGTAGATGAGGATGGACCAGTAGCATCACTGGGTTTGCCTGCTGCACGCCCATCTCTGTAAACAAGGGAACAGCAAATGTATTATTATTATTATTATTATTATTACATTATAATTATTATTATTCACACACACACAGTCTATCTTCTGTGTTGCATTTGAGCATGTGCAATGACCCCATGCACAATTTACATAAATACAAATGAGTCTTAAGACAGTGATAGTAATTGCAATGAGCCCAACAATTGACATAAATACAGTAGTCTTGTACAGTAGTCTTGTACAGTAGTCTGGTAGAGGAGTCTGGTAGAGGAGTCTGGTAGAGGAGTCTGGTAGAGGAGTCTGGTAGAGGAGTCTGGTAGAGTAGAGGAGTCTGGTAGAGGAATCTATAGTGTTTCTCCTGTTGAAACACTTTTACAACCAAGTTGACGACTGCCTGATTTTAAATGAACGAAATATGTTGGTTGGGTGACTAAACTACAGAACCTTGTTATCGTGTTTAATGGACAACTAGTCTGCAGACACATGACGCATACAGCAGCAGAACAACGTGTCGTGTTCACACAAAACAAAACCCACGCTGCGCCTGTGTCGGACTGTTGCTAACTTTGGTTGATGCTGGACAGAGTTTTTCAAACCGTGGTAATCAAACACAGTTTTAATGATGATTCAAATTTGAAACGGGTAATACCGTGGTTTATCGTGAAACCGACTAAACGTTTCATCCCTGGTAGACATTCTGACCTTTATGAGGGGGATTATTCAATGAAATGGCTACACTGTAAAACCAAGTGTTTAGGATCTGAACACATAACTAAATGCTCTTCTGTAGCATGTTTTAAACACCTCAAGGCATTTAGAATGCCAATGAAACAGCATCAGTGTTTGTATTGTAAACAACAGAACGGGTTTAATCCTTGTAGCACGTTTTAAACACCTCAACACATTTATTCAGCACAAGACATTCAGGTTTTAAACGCTAAACACTGGGTGTGAAGCCGTAATTTCCTATTTCCCAGCATGCCTTTCGAGGGAATGTGAGAGATACCCACTAATGACTGTGCTTGTTAGTGACAGAGACATGGTTCTTGTTCAATGACATCTATTCTTGAAGCCTTCACTAAGTGATTGCTTAAGTGAATGTGTTTGAATTAAAACTAAACCCTTTATGACCTCATATTATACATTTCATAAGGCCTTTAGTTATGGCCTCGTTATCCTTGACATTTTGGTCTGAAAATAATGGGCCACATCAGACCTGCAATTAACAGTACGCTGGTTTGTGAAGTGATTAGTAATTCCTATCGGAATCCAGCCAGAGGGAAGATATCCAAGAATTTGAATATTTGATCACAAACAAGAAAAAAATCAACCTGAAACAATGGACGCTGGGAAATATGATAATGAGGCCACTACCGTGTCTGTTTCACTCTGAGAGACTTCAAGGAAAGGAACTCTACACAGTCGAGTAACAAGAGCACTTCGACTATTTGAAAATAATGATTGAATCAAATGTCCTGTTCAGTTATACAGTGCCTTGCGAAAGTATTCGGCCCCCTTGAACTTTGCGACCTTTTGCCACATTTCTGGCTTCAAACATAAAGATATTAAACTGTATTTTTTTGGGAAGAATCAACAACAAGTGGGACACAATCATGAAGTGGAACGACATTTATTGGATATTTTTGCACATCGAGAGACTGAAATTGTTTCCCATTCCTCCTTGCAAAACAGCTCGAGCTCAGTGAGGTTGGATGGAGAGCATTTGTGAACAGCAGTTTTCAGTTCTTTCCACAGATTCTCGATTGGATTCAGGTCTGGACTTTGACTTGGCCATTCTAACACCTGGATATGTTTATTTTTGAAACATTCCATTGTAGATTTTGCTTTATGTTTTGGATCATTGTCTTGTTGGAAGACAAATCTCCGTCCCAGTCTCAGGTCTTTTGCAGACTCCATCAGGTTTTCTTCCAGAATGGTCCTGTATTTGGCTCCATCCATCTTCCCATCAATTTTAACCATCTTCCCTGTCCCTGCTGAAGAAAAGCAGGCCCAAACTATGATGCTGCCACCACCATGTTTGACAGTGGGGATGGTGTGTTCAGGGTGATGAGCTGTGTTGCTTTTACGCCAAACATAACGTTTTGCATTGTTGCCAAAAAGTTCAATTTTGGTTTCATCTGACCAGAGCACCTTCTTCCACATGTTTGGTGTGTCTCCCAGGTGGCTTGTGGCAAACTTTAAACAACACTTTTTATGGATATCTTTAAGAAATGGCTTTCTTCTTGCCACTCTTCCATAAAGGCCAGATTTGTGCAATATACGACTGATTGTTGTCCTATGGACAGAGTCTCCCACCTCAGCTGTAGATCTCTGCAGTTCATCCAGAGTGATCATGGGCCTCTTGGCTGCATCTCTGATCAGTCTTCTCCTTGTATGAGCTGAAAGTTTAGAGGGACGGCCAGGTCTTGGTAGATTTGCAGTGGTCTGATACTCCTTCCATTTCAATATTATCGCTTGCACAGTGCTCCTTGGGATGTTTAAAGCTTGGGAAATCTTTTTGTATCCAAATCCGGCTTTAAACTTCTTCACAACAGTATCTCGGACCTGCCTGGTGTGTTCCTTGTTCTTCATGATGCTCTCTGCGCTTTTAATGGACCTCTGAGACTATCACAGTGCAGGTGCATTTATACGGAGACTTGATTACACACAGGTGGATTGTATTTATCATCATTAGTCATTTAGGTCAACATTGGATCATTCAGAGATCCTCACTGAACTTCTGGAGAGAGTTTGCTGCACTGAAAGTAAAGGGGCTGAATAATTTTGCACGCCCAATTTTTCAGTTTTTGATTTGTTAAAAAAGTTTGAAATATCCAATAAATGTCAAAAAGATAAAGGAAAAATAAAGGAAAAAGATGACTATCATGTTTCATTTAGCCTCAATGGCAAATCGAAATACCTAATGGTTGAGTTTTAAACACTGACATTTAGTTTATGAGTCACATGTTTCTGGTCTTACAGTGTACCATGTCATTACAGAACTGAAGCCAATGTGGACAAGTCTTCTGGGAAACGTAGACATGTTTTATGGATGAAGGAAGATGCTCACATACACACTCAAACACAAACACACACACACACACCGTAATATCATTGTTTTGTATGTGTATCAGGAAGAGCTGAACAGAGGGAAACCTAACTGGGAACACCTAAGTGAGGAACTTCATGTTCTCATCACAGTGGAAGACTCACACAACAGAGCTCAGATCAAACTACAAAGAGCTACCGCAGAGGTCAAGAAACTGCTCGTACCAGCTGTGAGTACCAAGAGTTTCATGATATAATTGTGTGTGTGTGTGTGTGTGTGTGTGTGTCTCTGTGTGTGTGTGTCTCTGTGTGTGTGTGTGTGTGTGTGTGTGTGTGTCTCTGTGTGTGTGTGTGTCTGTGTGTGTGTGTGTGTGTGTGTGTGTCTGTGTGTGTGTGTGTCTGTGTGTGTTGGGGAGTTGGGTAATTTGCCAGGCAGCATGTATAAAGGCGTAACCATGGTAATGCATGTGAAATTAGGGGATGAATGGAGAGACTGTTCACACTTTCTCTTCACTCTATCACTCCTTTCACTCCTCACACTTAATGAATTCCCTCTTCCTCTCTCTCTCTATTTTCTCACATCAACTCTTTCCATGTGTCCTCAACATTTCTCCCATTCTCTTAGCCTCCTACCCTCTCCCCACACCTCACACAGACACATTATTGCTAACAATGTTGCTCTACTGAAATTCAACTTTGAATAGAGTAGTTATGAACCCTCAAACGAACTCTCGGATCACACTGCATTGATTTACAGTAATATAACTAATGCCCCCTGTGAACTTATTCTGTCCCGCCCCTGTCTCTTAAATTGTCCAATCAGGGTGCAGTATCAACACCAGAGAGGTTATAATGATACATGTTAAAGGTCCATTGCAGACGTTTTTATCTCAATATCAAATTATTTCTGGGTAACAATTAAGTACCTTAATGTGATTGTTTTCAAATTAGAATTGTAAAACATTTACAAAAATAGCTTCTTAGGAAAAAGCCATTTCTCCAACAAGAGTTTTGCAGGGGAAACTTAAAACGAACTGTTATTGGCTGAGAGATTTTTCGGTCTATTAACTAATTTACTGCATGGAAGGTCATGGAAGGTCATGGAAGGCCAAAACTCCATCCCACCAAAACAGGCTGAAATTTCAGGTGGTCTTTTCAAGCAGCTCTTACACTAAAAATGCATTATCAGAATTTTCACAATTTAACAGTATTGTTCCAACCTCATAGTGTGGAAATAAATATAAAACACAGGAAAATCACATTGTTGGCCTTTAACTTAACGCAGAAAATCAGAGTGTGTGGGTAGGGGTTAATGATACAGTTGAAGTCGGAAGTTTACATACACTTAGGTTGGAGTCATCAAAACTCGTTTTTCAACCACTCCACAAATTTCTTTTAACAAACTATAGTTTTGTAGTGTATGTAAACTTCCGACTTCAACTGTATCATTAACCCCTACCCACACGGTTAGGACATCTACTTTGTGCATGACACAAGTCGTTTTTCCAACAGTTGTTTACAGACAGATTATTTCACTTATAATTCACTGTCTCACAATTTCAGTGGGTCAGAAGTTTACATACACTAAGTTGACTGTGCCTTTAAACAGCTTGGAAAATTCCAGAAAATTATGTCATTGACATCATTTAAGTCAATTGGAGGTGTACTTGTGGATGTATTTCAACTCAGTGCCTCTTTGCTTGACATCATGGAAAAATCCAAAGAAATCAGCCAAGACCTCAGCAAAAAATTGTAGACCTCCACAAGTCTGGTTCATCCTTGGGAGCAATTTCCAAACGCCTGAAGGTACCATATTCACCTGTACAAACAATAGTACGCAAGTATAAACACTGTGGGACCACGCAGCCGTCCTACCGCTCAGGAAGGAGACGCGTTCTGTCTCCTAGAGATGAACGTACTTTGGTGCGAAAAGTGCAAATCAATCCCAGAACAACAGCAAAAGACCTTGTGAAGATGCTGGAGGACACAGGTACAAAAGTATCTATATCCACAGTAAAAAGAGTCCTATATCGACATAACCTGAAAGGCCGCTCAGTAAGGAAGAAGCCACTGCTCCAAAACCACCATAAAGAAGCCAGACTATGGTTTGGAACTGCACATGGGGACAAAGATCGTACTTTTTGGAGAAATGTACTCTGGTCTGATGAAACAAAAATAGAACTGTTTGGCCATAATGACCATCGTTATGTTTGGAGGAGAAAGGGGGAGGCTTGCAAGCCGAAGAACACCATCCCAACCGTGAAGCACGAGGGTGGCAGCATCATGTTGTGGGGGTGCTTTGCTGCAGGAGGGACTGGTGCACTTCACAAAATAGATGGCATCATGAGGCAGGAAATGTATGTGGATATATTGAAGCAACATCTCAAGACATCAGTCAGGAAGTTAAAGCTTGGTGGCAAATGGGTCTTCCAAATGGACAATGACCCCAAACATACTTCCAAAGTTGTGGCAAAATGGCTTAAGGACAACAAGGTCAAGGTATTGGAGTGGCCATCACAAAGCCCTGACCTCAATCCCATCAAAAATTTGTGGGCAGAACTGAAAAAGCTTATGTGAGCGAGGAGGCCTAAAAACCTGACTCAGTTACACCAGCATGGGCCAAAATTCAAAATTCACCCAACTTATTGTGGGAAGCTTATGGAAGGCTCCCCGAAACGTTTGACTCAAGTTAAACAATTTAAAGACAATGCTACTAAATACTAATTGAGTGTATGTAAACTTCTGACCCACTGGGAATGTGATGAAAGAAATAAAAGCTGAAATAAATCATTCTCTCTACTGCTATTCTGACATTTCACATTCTTAAAATAAAGTGGTGATCCTAACTGACGTAAGACAGGGAATTTCTACTAGGATTAAATGTCAGGAATTGAAAAACTGAGTTTAAATGTATTTGGCTAAGGTGTATGTAAACTTCCGACTTCAACTGTATCTGTTAGTTTAACCTGACCTAGCTGTACATCCCTCACAATCTGTTGGCCAGAGCGTAGCATAATCCAACCTTCAACCAACTGTGTGTGTGTGTGTGTGTGTGTGTGTGTGTGTGTGTGTAGGCTGATGGAGAGGACAGTCTAAAAAAGATGCAGCTAATGGAGCTCGCCATTCTCAACGGAACCTACAGAGACGCCAACATCAAGCAACGTAAGGATGACATCATCATGAAGCGCCTGTCCTGAAACTTGACTTTTTGAGGGAGGTGTTTTTTTCATCTAGTAATGGATTGTCTATTTGTTCTTTCTCTCGGTCTCTCTCTCTCTCTCTATGTTTCTGTGGGTCTGTGTGTGTGGCTGTGTCTGTGGGTGTGTGTGTGTGGGTGCATGATGTGTGTAGCCACTATGGCCTTCTCCCTAGCCTCCTCTCAGCAGCCTCGGCTCATCTCCAGCCCCTCCCCTGTCATGCAGCAGGCTATGCGGAGCCCTGCCCCTGGTCAACAGCCCAACCTCATGCCTCACCTGATTCGTCAGATCCAGAGTCAGCAGGCGCTCATGCAAGGAGCCAATCAGCACGCAGCACTGATGCAGCAATCACCTGAATCAGGAGGGTTCTTCTACGCTCCCTACGAATATTCCCCCTACACCCTAACTCCATCTATACTAGAATACCCCATGGACACTACTGGTGTACTAGGTAAACACAGATACACTGATACAGACAGACAATTATATCATGAAACTCTTGGTACTCACAGCTGGTACGAGCAGTTTCTTGACCTCTGCGGTAGCTCTTTGTAGTTTGTTATGAGCTCTGTTGTGTGAGTCTTCCACTGTGATGAGAACATGAAGTTCTTCAATTAGGTGCTCCCAGTTAGGTTTCCCTCTGTTCAGCTCACACACACACACACACACACACACACACACACACACACACACACACACACACACACACACACACACACACACACAGATCAAGTTGATTTGGGCATGAGGGTTGTGTTGTTGTGTTGTGACCTTGTTCTATTTCTCTCTCTGTCTCCAGGTATGACTTTCCAAACCAAAGGCTGAGAGATGAACTCTCTCCTACACATGGACCTCTCACACACACACGCACACATGCACACACACACACACACACACACACACACACACACACACACACACACTGGACAGGCTTATCTGAAATGGGCCTCTTGTCTGTCTTCTTAATGATTCTGTCACTGTTTGATGATGTCACTGTTTGATGGTGTCACTGTTAACCTCCTGTGTTTTGGTGATGTGGTTGCGCGGTGAGCAGGAGCGATGACGGCTCAGGTGCAACGCCACAATATGAGAGCCCATCCTTACCAAAGAGTAGTGAACACCGACAGAGGTCAGTTAGATCACCAGACTGTGTGAGTGGGAATACACATTCGTGAGTGGTTTTGATTGTGTTTGCTCGACAGTGTGTGTGTGTCCGTCAGTTGACCTATGTGTGCCGCCTGCTAAGAGAGGAATGAGACCAGAATGTGAGAGGAAAGTCAAACAGTGGGGCTGTGTGTAAATGTCTAACAACAGTCTGTTGTCCCCTGCTTTTAGAATGGACCTTTCCTCCATCTGACTGTGACCTTGTGATTCTCAGAGTTCTGAGAGCTCTCTTTACATACTATGTTTCTCACTCTCTTTCTCACTGTCTCTCCTCTCTACTCTTTCTCTCCTCTCCCCTCTCCCCTCTCTCTCTGTCCTTCTCTCTCTGTCCTCTCCTCTCTCTGTCCTCTCCTCTCTACTCTTTCTCTCCTCTCCCCTCTCCCTTCTCTCTCTGTCCTTCTCTCTCTGTCCTCTCCTCTCTACTCTTTCTCTCCTCTCCCCTCTCTCTCTGTCCTTCTCTCTCTGTCCTCTCCTCTCTCTCCCCTCTCCTTTATATATATATATATATATATATATATACACACACACAGTTCAAGACGGAAGTTTACATACACCTTAGCCAAATAGATTTAAACTCAGTTTTTCACAATTCCTGACATTTAATCCTAGACAAAAATCCCTGTCTTAGGTCAGTTAGGATCACCACTTTATTTTAAGAATGTGAAATGTCAGAATAATAGTAGAGAGAATTATTTATTTATTTCAGCTTGTATTTCTTTCATCACATTCCCTGTTTACATACACTCAATTAGTATTTAGTAACATTGCCTTTACATTGTTTTACTTGGGTGAATTTTAGCCCATTCCTCCTGACAAAGCTGGTGTAACTGAGTCAGGTTTGTAGGCCTCCTTGCTCGCCCACGCTTTTTCAGTTCTGCCCACAAATGTTCTATAGTATTGAGGTCAGGGCTTTGTGAAGGTCACTCCAATACCTTGACTTAGTTGTCCTTAAGCCATTTTGCCACAACTTTGGAAATATGCTTAGGGTCATTGTCCATTTGGAAGACCCATTTGCGACCAAGCTTTAACTTCCTGACTGATGTCTTGAGATGTTGCTTCAATATATCCACATAATTTTCCCTCATCATGAAGCCATCTATTTTGTGAAGTGCACCAGTCCCTTCTGCAGCAAAGCACCCCCATAACATGATGTTGCCACCCCAGTGCTTCACGGTTGGGATGATATTCTTCGGCTTGCAAGCCTCCCCCTTTCTCCTCCAAATATAACGATGGTCATTATGGCCAAACAGTTCTATTTTTGTTTCATCAGACCAGAGGACATTTATCCAAAAAGTACGATCTTTGTCCCCATATGCAGTTGCAAACCGAAAGTCTGGCTTTTTTATGGTGGTTTTGGAGCAGTGGCTTCTTCCTTGCTGAGCGGCCTTTCAGGTTATGTCAATATAGAACTTGTTTTACTGTGGATATAAATACTTTGGTACCTGTTTCCTCCAGCATCTTCACAAGGTCCTTTGCTGTTGTTCTGAGATTGATTTGCACTTTTTCGCACCAAGGTACGTTCATCTCTAGGAGACAGAACGTGTCTTCTTCCTCCTTCCTACTATTTGTTTGTACAGATGGACGTTTTACCTTCAGGCGTTTGGAAATTGCTCCCAAGGATGAACCAGACTTGTGGAGGTCTACAAATTTTTTTTGCTGAGGTCTTGGCTGATTCCATTTGATTTTCCCAAGCAAATAGGCACTGAGTTTGAAGGTAGGCCTCCAATGTACACCTCCAATTGACTCAAATTATGTCAATTAGCCTATCAGAAGCTTCTAAAGCCATGACATAATTTTCTGGAATTTTCCAAGCTGTTAATAGGCACAGTCAACTTAGTGTATGTAAAATTCTGACCCACTGGAATTGTGATACAGTGAATTATAAGTGAAATAATCTGTCTGTAAATCAAATCAAATCAAATCAAATTTATTTATATAGCCCTTCGTACATCAGCTGATATCTCAAAGTGCTGTACAGAAACCCAGCCTAAAACCCCAAACAGCAAGCAATGCAGGTGTAGAAGCACGGTGGCTAGGAAAAACTCCCTAGAAAGGCCAAAACCTAGGAAGAAACCTAGAGAGGAACCAGGCTATGTGGGGTGGCCAGTCCTCTTCTGGCTGTGCCGGGTGGAGATTATAACAGAACATGGCCAAGATGTTCAAATGTTCATAAATGACCAGCATGGTCGAATAATAATAAGGCAGAACAGTTGAACTGGAGCAGCAGCACAGTCAGGTGGAAGTTGAAACTGGAGCAGCAGCATGGCCAGGTGGACTGGGGACAGCAAGGAGTCATCATGTCAGGTAGTCCTGGGGCATGGTCCTAGGGCTCAGGTCAGTTGAAACTGGAACAGCAGCATGGCCAGGTGGACTGGGGACAGCAAGGAGTCATCATGTCAGGTAGTCCTGGAGCTCAGGTCCTAGGGCTCAGGTCCTCCGAGAGAGAGAAAGAAAGAGAGAAGGAGAGAATTAGAGAACGCACACTTAGATTCACACAGGACACCGAATAGGACAGGAGAAGTACTCCAGATATAACAAACTGACCCCAGCCCCCCGACACATAAACTACTGCAGCATAAATACTGGAGGCTGAGACAGGAGGGGTCAGGAGACACTGTGGCCCCATCCGAGGTCACCCCGGACAGGGCCAAACAGGAAGGATATAACCCCACCCACTTTGCCAAAGCACAGCCCCCACACCACTAGAGGGATATCTTCAACCACCAACTTACCATCCTGAGACAAGGCTGAGTATAGCCCACAAAGATCTCCGCCACGGCACAACCCAAGGGGGGGGCGCCAACCCAGACAGGATGACCACAACAGTGAATCAACCCACTCAGGTGACGCACCCCCTCCAGGGACGGCATGAGAGAGCCCCAGCAAGCCAGTGACCCAGCCCCTGTAATAGGGTTAGAGGCAGAGAATCCCAGTGGAAAGAGGGGAACCGGCCAGGCAGAGACAGCAAGGGCGGTTCGTTGCTCCAGAGCCTTTCCGTTCACCTTCCCACTCCTGGGCCAGACTACACTCAATCATATGACCCACTGAAGAGATGAGTCTTCAGTAAAGACTTAAAGGTTGAGACCGAGTTTGCGTCTCTGACATGGGTAGGCAGACCGTTCCATAAAAATGGAGCTCTATAGGAGAAAGCCCTGCCTCCAGCTGTTTGCTTAGAAATTCTAGGGACAATTAGGAGGCCTGCGTCTTGTGACCGTAGCGTACGTGTAGGTATGTACGGCAGGACCAAATCAGAGAGATAGGTAGGAGCAAGCCCATGTAATGCTTTGTAGGTTAGCAGTAAAACCTTGAAATCAGCCCTTGCTTTGACAGGAAGCCAGTGTAGAGAGGCTAGCACTGGAGTAATATGATCAAATTTTTTGGTTCTAGTCAGGATTCTAGCAGCCGTATTTAGCACTAACTGAAGTTTATTTAGTGCTTTATCCGGGTAGCCGGAAAATAGAGCATTGCAGTAGTCTAACCTAGAAGTGACAAAAGCATGGATTAATTTTTCTGCATCATTTTTGGACAGAAAGTTTCTGATTTTTGCAAAAGTAAACAATTGTTGGAAAAATTACTTGTTTCATGCATAAAGTAGATGTCCTAACCGACTTGCCAAAACTATAGTTTGTTAACAAGAAATTTGTGAAGTGGTTGAAAAACAAGTTTTAATGACTCTAACCTAAGTGTATGTAAACTTGCAACTTCAACTGTATATACATACATACATACATACAGAACCAGTCAAACGTTTGGACACACCTACTCATTCAAGGGTTGTTCTTTATTTGTTCTTTATTCTACATTGTAGAATAATAGTGAAGACATCAACACTATGAAATAACACATATGGAATCATGTAGTTAGAAAAAATTGTTAAACAAATAAAAATATATTTGAGATATCTCAAAATAGACACCCTTTGCCTTGATTGACAGCTTTGCACACTCTTGGCATTCTCTCAACCTGCTTCATGAGGAATGCTTTTCCAACAGTCTTGAAGGAGTTCCCACATATGCTGAGTACTTGTTGGCTGCTTTTCCCTCACTCTGTCCAACTCATACCAATCCATCTCAGTTGGGTTAGGACCATCACTCTTCTTCGTCAAATAACCCTTACACAGAATGGAGGTGTGTTTTGGGTCATTGTCCTGTTGAAAAACAAATGATAGTCCCACTAAGCTCAAACCAGATGGGATGGTGTATTGCTGCAGAATGCTGTGGTAGCCATACTGGTTAAGTGTGCATTGAATTCTAAATAAATAACAGACAGTGTCACCAGCAAAGCACCATCACACCACCTCCTCCTCCATGCTTCATGGTGGGAACCACACATGCAGAGATCATCCATTCACTTACTCTGCATCTCACAAAGACAGCGGTTGGAACCAAAAATCTTAAATTTGGATTCATCAGACCTAAGGACAGATTTCCACCAGCTAATGTACATTGCTCGTGTTTCGTGGCTCAAGCAAGTCTCTTCTTCTTATTGGTGTCCTTTAGTAGTGGTTTCTTTGCAGAAATTTGACCGTGAAGGCCTGATTCACGCAGTCTCCTCTGAACAGTTGAGGTTGGGATGTGTCTATTACTTGAACTCTGTGAAGCATTTATTTGGGCTGCAATCTGAAGTGCAGTTAACTCTAGTGAACTTATCCTTTGCAGCAAAGGTAACTCTGGGTCTTCCTTTCCTGTGGCGGTCCTCATAAGAGCCAGTTTCATCATAGCTCTGGATGGTTTTGGCTACTGCACTTGAGGAAACGTTCAAAGTTCTTGAAATGTTCCAGATTGACTGACCTTCATGTCTTAAAGTCATGATGGACTGTCGTTTCTCTTTGCTTATATGGACTTGGTCTTGGTCAAACGCATTAAGAAGGAAAGAAATTCCACAAATGTACTTTTAACAAGGCGCACCTGTTAATTTAAATGCATTCCAGGTGACTACCTCATGAAGCTGGTTGAGAGAATGCCAAGAGTGTGCAAAGCTGTCATCAAGGCAAATGGTGGCTACTTTGAAGAATCTCAAATATAACATATATTTTAATTTGTTGAACACTTTTTTAGCTACTACATGATTCCATATGTGTTATTTCAAAGTTTTGATGTCTTCATTATTATTCTACAATGTAGAAAATAGTACAAATAAAGAAAGACCCGTGAATGAGAAGGTGTGTCCCTTGCTTCCTCCCTCTCTCTCTCTCTCTCTCTCTCTCCTCTCTCTCTCTCTCTCTCTCTCTCTCTCCTGGTTATTTCACTACTGTTCAACCTTAGAGACAAGTAGTCATCTCTTTTTATATTGTCTTAAATTACACCATTCCTTTCATTTGATTTTGTCTTTTATTTATTGATGTGGTTTTCTAATGATTGTTTTGTGGATCTCATGGATCAGAGACATACAGTACTTGAAGCTGAAACAGCCACCTCATAGCCGTACTCCATATGATCCTACACTGTGTAGTATATGACCCTATATTTCAAAACGACTACTGAAATCTCTATTAGGAGATTTCCGTAGTGTGTGTGTGTGTAAAGTAAGCAATACTGGACCTTCGGGGTAGGGATGGGTTTACATGAGAGGGAATTTAGATAGACATTCCGTTGTCATCTCATTGTGCGTAGCCTGTTCTTTTTTAGATAATTGTCGTTTTTGCTCATGTGCTTTCCAAAAATAAATTGATGTTTTCTATAGAGTTTAGACTGTAGACTTGAAGCTCTAATTCATATTTATGAAGCAAACGGTTCAAGGGTTGTTTCGGGTTATGACTTTGTGTGTTAAAGTGATGTTGGTGTATTCTTGGTGTCACTTTGGCAACAGTAGGACTTGCCTTGCTGTGTGTCAGCTATAGTTTAACTGGTGTACATAGAGAACCAAAGATGGAGATTTAAAAAATAATAATAATCATCATCTGAAAACCAATGTAAATTATTATAATTTGAAAATATCTGTTCTTAATTCCTTCTAAAAACCACATCTCTTAGCATGTCTTGGCTCTCTGTTAACTGCAGGCCTCGTTTCATCTCTAATGCTTAACAGCAGTCTGGAAATCATCGCCAGATCATTTTTAATCAATTAATTGGTCATCATTGCATTTGGTCTTTTCTGTGAAGACACCATAACGTTACACCGTGACTACTGCTAACCACTGCTGAACCCAACCTCCAGGACCTAGTGGTCGTTTCACATGTCTGATCTAGTCCATCAAGGCATTGATGATTAGAACTAGATTATGTGAGACCACTTGTGGTCCACACAAGTGGACTGGGTTGAGAAACACACTGGGTGAGTCAGAGCAGCCTTAGACGTCAGTGACACTGTCACACCCTCACAAGAAACCATACCGTCTGCTCTCTCCATGGTTTCTCAGTCTGTAATGCAGCTAGCCTCACTGTAACGGTGTTCAAACCTTCTACAAAGGCTCTTTTACGATGCCTTCATTAGCAGTATACAATCATTCATAAGTACCTATGTCAGCAGTCACTGGTTGGCATCTCACATCGTGTCACTTCATGCAGATGCCAGACCTTATGTCAACCTGCGGCTACTGACTTGTAACTGTCAATGTAGTGAAGGTGTTGTGTGTTTGTGTGACTGGAGTAGATCTTTCATGTGGTCATCTTGACACCACTAGCTGACACTAATCTCTTTCTATCTTTTTCTGTGTGTCTTTTTTATGTTCTCATTTCTTTGTGTATGTCCGTCTGTCTCCTAACCCCCCAGCTGCCACGGCAACTAATCCCTGACCTCTGCCCACTGATGACCCACCCGTCTCCGCCCGTGCCTCGCTCGTTGCCATGTTCTGGACAGCAGCCACGCCCCTCCCCCAGAGTCACCTCTGCCTAACCAACCAGAGACCAGCGGCCATGGTAACGAACCTTCAGGACCCAATCAGGACCCAGTCACCAGCCACACCCACCCAAACACTACACTATCAAGCCATGTGCCCCTTTTAAAGGAAATCCCACAGCCAAACCACCCAACCACAACCCCTTTAACCAAATCTCCCCAATTTGCACTGGTCAGATAACCTGGCTCTATTCCTTGCCCTGCACTGAGTCGATGTGGAGCTATAATATTATAATAATTCAATAATCCAAATAATAACAGTCATATGTGTGATCATAATTATACTTGTCGAGCACACTGACCCTCCACGGCCACTAGTCTGACTGTCCCTGTTCTCAAAACGTTACTGTCACACAAAACGATACTTAGATCGGGTTTACCAGGTCACACCAGTTTCACACGATGTCCTCTCTAAGACTAGAGTCTCGACTGTTGCACCATGCCTGCCTTTCAACAGTGAGCTGAGCCTATCTAATGTGTAAGATCTAAGCTCTCCGGGTATAGTCTCAACCACAACGTCACAGTATTATAGAAATGCGGAGAACCAAGTGCCTTTTAGTTATTTAAATAGATCTGTTACAGACCAGCCTTTTTATGAAGGCTTTCTAACCTCCATGAAAGAGGAATAACCTGACGCCATCTTTTCTATCTCTCAACACAGTGAAAGAGATGTGTATTTTACAGAAACCATCTCAATGTTGTGATTTAACATAAACCCACATGTCTTCTGGGTTTAGAGTGAAGTGCCAAAGGGGTTGTTCCTTCCGTCTGTGCAGTAGGACCTTCTCAGAACAGTATTAATGTTGTGTGTTTATTTTATTTTGGGGAGTGGTGTTTATGTATTTGTGTGTGTGTCTGCCTTTGAGAACACACTCTATCGTATAGTGTTATTAGATGTGTGTGTGTGTGTTACATATTTGAGCCCCTAACTAGCCTCTTGCCAAGTGGTTGTTTTTACTCCACACAAACCGTCTCCTTCAAGACAAAACATGGACAATACTGTACAACATCTGTAACATCTGTTTTATAATGCAATTTTATATTATATTTTTTATGTGAGAAATAACATTAAATTATGTTTTCAGATAAGAACAGTATACCTTACTATGAATATATTTTTTCATTCAGTTTAAGAGCTAATATTGCCTCCAACCAATGTGCCATTCACAAAGTGTCCGGAGTGTTTTTAAAGTCCTGATATACTGAAAACCTTCAAATGTTCTGGAAGATTCTTGTTTTTCAAGTTAATCTCAGTGTTGCTTACCTTCTGTAACGTCTGTGTGTAAAGGAGGATTAACTCTGTAGTACTGAATATTAATCTACTCTTTGTACTAACTGACCCGTCCTGTACTGTTAACCTCTTTACTCATATCTGTCTCTGCTTTGGTTTCTTTTCAAATATAAACTGTGTGAATCAGATAATTAAAAAGTATTGTTAATGTTTAACGTTTTAAAAGCTGGTAATAATAATAATAATAACTCTTTGTACTGGAAAACAATAACATATTATTAAACTGGTAGTTTAAAAAAAAACTAACAAACTTTGTCACTTTTTCTCTGTAGCATCTAAAGTTTCCTCAGAGCTTCCTTTCTGCGTACTAATCTTAGACACACTGCAGATACTATTGGAATACACTTATATACTTTAGAAGGAAAGTAGGCCAGACATACTTGTTCCCCCTTCCCCCTCATCTCTCTGGCTCTCTCCCACTCAAACAGCTAGACAGATTTTAAAAAGGAGATTCCAAGGTGATGGGCAATCTGAAGCAAATCGATTGTGTAACCTAACCTCACTCACTCACTCACACCTACCTACCCACACACAAACATGCAAACACATCTGCTGAGCGAACTATACCTGAACACTGTGGCTCTCCCAAACGTATAGTATCTCTCTCATTCCACGGTTAATTACAGCCATGTGTCATATTTTAACTGCTGTACATTCTCTGTCTCGAAGACTGCACCCAAGCACACATACAGTATATAGACCTATAAAATATTTATTTGACAGGGCTGTCAGTGGGTTGTTCTCTCCCTGCCCTTCCTGCACCCTCTCTGGGTGTAATTGAGGTAATTGAGCCCCAGGCTTGGCTCTGGGCCTGTGTTCCGGATACTGCCCCTGCAGCTGTTGGGGGAGAAGGAGTATGATCTGGCAACCCGCTGGACTAGAGTGTGGGAGCTAGAACATCAATATGACATTCCTATGGAAGGAGAGTGGGCTAAAAGAGAAAGATTGAGAATGAGTGCGAGGGAGAAGAAATGCCAAGGAAGAGAAGATAAAAGGTTTGCCTTTCCCCATGTGCTCCCTTTTCCTACTGCGTCATTCTCCCATTTGGGGTTTGAGGCAGATGCACCTGTCAGAAACATCTAGAACAGTGTGTGTGTGTGTGTGTGTGTGTGTGTGTGTGTGTGTGCTCTCGATCTTGGCTGTTCCTGTTTGGTCTAGTTTTATGATGTTCAGTCCAGGATCCAGTGGTGGAAAAAGTACCTTAATAGAAACTTACTCAAGTGAAAGTAACCCAGTAAAATACTACTTGAGTAAAAGTCAAAAGTATTTTGTTTTAAATATACTTAAGTATCAAAAGTAAATGTAATTGCTAAAATATACTTGGGTATCCAAAGTAAAAGTATAAATCGATTCAAATTCCTTATATTAAGCAAACCTGGATAGCCAGGGGCACACCTACACTCAGACGTCATTTACAAACGAAGCGTCATTTATGACGTCATTTACAAACGAAGCGTCATTAACGTCATTTATGTTTAGTTAGTCAGCCCGATCCGAGGCAGTAGAGATGACCAGGGATATTCTCTTGATAAGTGTGTGAATTGGACAATTTTCCTGTCCTGCTAAGCATTCCAAATGTAACGAGTACTTTTGGGTGTCAGGGTAAATGTACATTTTTTTCTTAACGAATGTAGTGAAGTAAAAGTTTATCAATATAAATAGTAAAAGTATTTTTTCTGAAGTACTGAACACCACTGCCAGTATCTCTCAGACCATCGCCAGACCATGTGGTAAACTCCTCTCCTCTCTGTCTAATCTAACCTACAGACAATGCTAGCCCACAGCTTCCAACACTCGGATAACCATGTCATTGCTACCTTGAAAGGGAATTCCATATAGCAAGTCAAAACGCACCAATATCTGGGAATTTGAGTAAGTAAGAAGCTGAGCTTCACTAATCATGTTGAGAAGCTGGTAAAGAAGCTCAAGTTGGGCCTCCCGAGTGGCGTGGCGGTCTATGGCGTCACTACAGACCCAGGTTCGATCCCAGGCTGTGCACACAATTGGCCCAGCGTCGTTCGGGTTAGGGGAGTGTTTGGCCGGCCAGGATTTCCTTGTCCCATCACGTTCTAGCGACTCCTTGTGGAGGACCGGGCGCCTGTAAGCTGACCTCGGTCGCCAGCTGGACGGTGTTTCCTCCCGACACATTGGTGCGGCTGGCTTCCCGGCTTAAGCGAGCAGTGTCAAGAAGCAGTGCGGCTTGGCAGTGTCGTGTTTCGGAGGACGCATGGTTCTGGACCTTCGCCTTTCCCGAGTCCATAGGGGAGTTGCAGCGATGAGACAAGACTGTAACTACCAATCGGATATCACAAAATTGGGGAGAGAAAGTGGTAACAAAAAAAAAGAAGCTCAAGTTGAGAATAGGTTTTTATTACCTTTCATAAGGATTGTTATTCTTTGGAGCCAGAAAAGTGCTGATACGGTGTTCATTCCTGTCTGTGTTGGACTACAGGGATGTCATTTACATGCAAACCTCAAGTTCTACCCTGAAGACACTTGATTCTGTGTAGCATGCAGCCTTTAAGATTGCCACCAACCAAATACGTCTCACACATCACATCTCTATAGTGCTGTTGGCTGGTCTTCTTTGACTCCACACAGGCTTAAATATTTGGTATACTATGATCTACACTGAATATACAAACATGAAGAACACCTTCATGACATTGGGTTGCACCCCCCACCCCCACACTTTTGCTCTCAGAACAGCCTCAATTCGTCAGGGCATGGAATCTACAAGGTGTGGAAAGCGTTCCACAGGGATACTGGCCCATGTTGACTCCAAATCTTCCCACAGTTGTCAAGTTGGCTTGATGTCCTTTGGGTGGGTGACACTACACATAAGAAACTGTTGAAGCGTGAAAAATCCAGCAGCAGCGTAGCAGTGTTGCAGTTCTTGACACAAAACAATGTGCCTGGCACCTACTACCAGACCACAGCTTGAAACACCAGAATCTTGTTTCCTTGGAGTAGTTTAAAAGTTTGCTTGACTCACATTACTGTGGAATGTGATTGTCATTAGGACTTCATGCGGTGGTACATAATGGTTGATTTTTATCTACGACGTTTGAATGTTTCTGTAGTTGTAACATATAAATGTTGTTAATTGTGTGTCTATGCCTGATATTTGTCTGAAACATGGTCCCCCCCTGTCTTGTTTGGACCAGGTCTCACTTGAAAAATAGATTTGATATCAATGAGACTAACCTGGATAAAAAAGGCTATATCAAATAAAATTGTAAAACACACTGCACTGAGCCTGTTTAAAGAGCCACAATGTTCTCTTCTTGTCTCTGTGACAACAAGCACACACACAAGGGTCCTGTTGAGGCCCCTTTTTCTGTACTGGTTTAGTTCAGCTTTAGTTCAGCTGAGAGAAAAAAGAGAGAGGGTGGAGATAGCTCAGATTGAGAGAGAGAGAGAGAGATCTAGTAACAAGTGTGCATGTGGGAGAGAGAAGAAGAAGAAGATTAAAGATGACATCACAGCTATTTTTCTCACATACACCATTTTATGGGCTGTGCCCCCTCCTCCCTCCTGGTGATTGGCTGAGGATGAGCTAGCCTCTTGGCCAGTGTGTGTGTGTGTGTGTGTGTGTGTGTGTGTGTGTGTGTGTGTGTGTGCGTGCGTGCGTGCGTGTGCGTGAGACTGAATAGAGTATTGTATGAGGCCAGCGGGTTCACATATCTCCCATACGGAGACAACAGTTACTCAGACTGTGCCAGGCAGCTTGAACACACACACACACACACACACACACAGCAACAATGACAATCTTCATCGCTCCACTTGGACTGGGCTGAATACACAATGACACAAGGCAGCTACAGTGGCTGCATCTCAATAAGACGGTTGTTGTTATTTGTGGGTGTTTTTTTTATCACAATAAATGTATTCAGTATCTCTCTGACCCACAACAGATGGCTGGACTGTGTAGTCACACTAAGGAGGGCGCAAGCCAAAATATTTGTGTGTGGGTGTGTCTATGCAAAGCAAAACAGATTTAGAGTGAACAAAGACCTAACACACACTAAAGTCTAATCAAAGAGAGTACTGGTGGTCTCCATAGTCTGGTCACAGATGACATGGGAATTAAAGGGAAGATGAAAGGAGTTAGTTATTATAATCTTTGGGGTCTGGTCTTTCGGTTACAGACGAACTGGCGTTGAGCGATTTAATGTTACTTTGCTTCCATCTAGCGCAATATATTAGTACTTTAACTGACCCTGTGATGTCATGAACTGTCGCAAAAATTATCGGACCCTTTCCGCTTCATTTACATCTGAATGTATGGCTTTTGTCATTTCAGTCATCTCAAATGTATTTCGATATGTTTATAGCCCCGTATCAAATGCAATCATTGCTTTATTTCACCCGTTTTACGTTTAGTTATTGACCTCAATGCTGTGTTTACTTTTGTTTTTTTGTTTTACGTAATCACCTGTTTGGTCGCTTTACGGCAGAGCGTGGAGGTCAGAGAAGCATGATGAAAAGGCGAACCCAACCATCCATTACAAAAAGCTGATCAGTTCAATACCTGACTACTTACAGTAAGACAGTGTACAAACCTATTGAAACGTAAACATATTACTGCGTTGTAGATACCAGGAAATATCGCTATATAGCTTTTCCAACGAGAACTGTTGCTCCCTCGGCTTGCATCATACCGTTTGGTCTGCTAGGCTAGCTAGCTCACCCAACCAGCATCTCCAGTCCGAAGCATTTGCCGGGTGTGTCTCCAGATCTTCCCCAGATATGGACAACAATGCCCCCGGATCGGGAGGGAAAGGTGGCTTCGGGAGTCTCTTTGGCGGAAGCGAATACTCCAACACAGAACTCGCCGGTGTCCCATGTAAGTGCCCCTGCCAATTTATGCATGTACCTAGCTAGCATGCTAACTAGCGTTAGCTAGACAAGTTGACATCACATAGGTGGTTAAGGTTTATGTTGAACATGACAACTGTTTAATTGTCCAATTTTCTACACAGTGACCGGAATGAGCCCCCTGTCACCTTATCTCAATGTCGACCCCCGCTACCTCGTACAGGTAAGATATTCTAGTTAGCTAGTAGCATACATTTGACCTCAATCAATAAATGTAGAATTGATTTGTGACAATTCCCAATGACATGTAGACTAAGATCACAGATGTTAACCTGTGTTTGTTCCAGGACACAGATGAGTTCATTCTGCCCACCGGGGCCAGCAAAACCAGGGGGAGGTTTGAACTGGCCTTTTTCACCATTGGGGGCTGCTGCATCACAGGTGAGATGCATACTCCCTCCCCCCTTTCATCTCCCCTCTCTGTCCCTTTCATCTCCCCCTCTCTGTCCCTTTCATCTCCCCCTCTCTGTCCCTTTCATCTCCCCTCTCTGTCCCTTTCATCTCCCCCTCTCTGTCCCTTTCATCTCCCCCTCTCTGTCCCTTTCATCTCCCCCTCTCTGTCCCTTTCATCTCCCCCTCTCTGTCCCTTTCATCTCCCCCCCTCTCTGTCCCTTTCATCTCCCCCTCTCTGTCCCTTTCATCTCCCCCTCTCTGTCCCTTTCTCTCCCCCTCTCTGTCCCTTTCATCTCCCCCTCTCTGTCCCTTTCATCTCCCCCTCTCTGTCCCTTTCATCTCCCCCTCTCTGTCCCTTTCATCTCCCCCTCTCTGTCCCTTTCATCTCCCCCTCTCTGTCCCTTTCATCTCCCCCTCTCTGTCCCTTTCATCTCATCTCCCCCTCTCTGTCCCTTTCATCTCCCCCTCTCTGTCCCTTTCATCTCCCCCTCTCTGTCCCTTTCATCTCCCCCTCTCTGTCCCTTTCATCTCCCCCTCTCTGTCCCTTTCATCTCCCCTCTCTGTCCCTTTCATCTCCCCCTCTCTGTCCCTTTCATCTCCCCCTCTCTGTCCCTTTCATCTCCCCCTCTCTGTCCCTTTCATCTCCCCCTCTCTGTCCCTTTCATCTCCCCCTCTCTGTCCCTTTCATCTCCCCCTCTCTGTCCCTTTCATCTCCCCCTCTCTGTCCCTTTCATCTCCCCCTCTCTGTCCCTTTCATCTCCCCCTCCCCCTCTGTCCCTTTCATCTCCCCCTCCTCTGTCCCTTTCATCTCCCCCTCTCTGTCCCTTTCATCTCCCCCTCTCTGTCCCTTTCATCTCTCCCTCTCTGTCCCTTTCATCTCTCCCTCTCTGTCCCTTTCATCTCTCCCTCTCTGTCCCTTTCATCTCTCCCTCTCTGTCCCTTTCATCTCTCCCTCTCTGTCCCTTTCATCTCTCCCTCTCTGTCCCTTTCATCTCTCCCTCTCTGTCCCTTTCATCTCTCCCTCTCTGTCCCTTTCATCTCTCCCTCTCTGTCCCTTTCATCTCTCCCTCTCTGTCCCTTTCATCTCTCCCTCTCTGTCCCTTTCATCTCTCCCTCTCTGTCCCTTTCATCTCTCCCTCTCTGTCCCTTTCATCTCTCCCTCTCTGTCCCTTTCATCTCTCCCTCTCTGTCCCTTTCATCTCCCCTTCTCTGTCCCTTTCATCTCCCCCTCTCCCAGATTAAGTTATGTTGTCTGCTGGTTCGGCTCGTATCTGATTCTCTCCGTCTCTAGGAGCTGCGTTTGGGACAGTGAATGGTCTGAGGATGGGGTTGAAGGATACAAGAGAAATGGGCTGGACTAAACCTCGCAACGTCCAGTAAGCACCACTATGTTCCTCCAGTAGTATGTGACTTTAGTGTTATCACGTTGGAGGCGGGTCTTAGTCATGCTAATAGAAATGCTATATTGTATGGTGGCAGGGTAGCCTAGTGGTTAGTGTTGGACTAGTAACCGAAAGGTTGCATGTTCAAATCCCTAAGCTGACAAGGTACAAATCTGTTGTTCTCCCCCTGAACAGGCAGTTAACCCACTGTTCCTAGGCCGTCATTGAAAATAAGAATTTGTTCTTAACTGACTTGCCTAGTTAAATAAAGGTAAAAAAAATAAAATGGTGCTCTATATACTGCTCTCTGATTGACCTCTGACCTTGAACGCAGGATTCTCAACATGGTGACCAGACAAGGTGCATCGTGGGCCAACACACTGGGCTCTGTTGGTGAGCACTCACATCTTCCTCTCTCCTCCTCATCTCTTCTTCATCACCATGCTAACCAGGTGTCAGGGTCTTCTGTCAATAGTATTGTTGTATTAACTGTTGTGTGTGTGTGCAGCATTGTTGTACAGTGTATTTGGCGTTGCCATAGAGAAGGCTAGAGGAGCAGAGGATGATATCAACACTGTGGCTGCTGGGACTCTCACAGGCATGCTCTTCAAATCCACAGGTAGGTGTGTGTGTGTGTGTGTGTGTGCCTTGTCTGTGATTAGTCTACGTTCGTGTGTCTTGTGTGCTGATATAGAGCCGTGTAAACACCATGGTCTGTCTCACTCATCTTATTGTGTGTTGTGTTTCAGGAGGGCTGAAGGGAGTGGCGCGTGGTGGTCTGGTGGGGTTAGCCTTGTCCGGGGCCTATGCTCTCTACAGCAACTGGGACCATATCAGAGGCGGCTCCTCTTCAAGTCTCTACTGAACTCGTCCCTGTCTGTTTGGTTTCATCCAAAATGGCACCCTCTTCCCTCCCTCCAGATCC
Source organism: Oncorhynchus tshawytscha (assembly GCF_018296145.1). NCBI lineage: Eukaryota > Metazoa > Chordata > Actinopteri > Salmoniformes > Salmonidae > Oncorhynchus > Oncorhynchus tshawytscha. The sequence continues at coordinate 22,377,028 of NC_056452.1, read as the reverse complement.
TCAGGGAATAGGGTGCCAGTAGTCAAACCCCTCCCACAAATATCAACAGCCTCTCCCCCTGTTCACTTCCCAATTTTTTTTTTAAGGGGTTTTGGGATATTGGAGGAAGGACTGAGATGTCGGTAAACCATGGACAAAATGACCTCCGAGAAACACCCCTCTGTCTACACACAACTTCCCCTGCTGCCCCGCCCACCCGGTGACAGCCCAGTCCCTTTGAAGTCCCTCCCCTCTCACACCCCATAGATCTGAAAAGCTATTTCCAAGGGGTTCATGTGTTATTGTATTGGGAACTGTTTTTAGAAATGCATCTTTTGTTCTATTATTGAATGCTGCGTCTAGTAGCCAGAGAGAGAGAGAGAGAGAGAGAGAGAGACATGTTAAGAGTATTTACTAAGCAGAGGGAGACTGGGGCCCTGTTGTAATACTTTTTACATGCCTCCTCCCTCCCTGTGAAGTAGTCACTGATCTGACATGACTGGAGCGATGGAAACGATGCAGTGGAAATCTGTTGAAACCTATCCAGTCACGTTCTCCCGAGTGGTGCAGCAGTCTAAGGTACTGCATCTCATTGCAAGAGGCGTCACTACAGTCCCTGGTTTGAATCTAGGCTGTATCACATCCGGTCGTGATCGGGAGTCCCATAGGGCGGTGCACAATTGGCCCAGCGTCGTCCAGGTTTGGCCCGGGGTAGGCCATCATTGTAAATAAGAATTTGTTCTTAACGGACTTACCTAGTTAAATAAAGGATAAATATAAAAAATAAAATGTCTGATCAGTGATTACTTTGAGGAGGGGCGAAGGAATGATGGATATATTTGAAGACCTCTGCTGGTGTTACCGACTGGGTATTTAAAGGGCAACTCCTCCACTTTTCAAGCTAATTTTAATTTTCTCAATACGTGTCAACGTTTTGTGAAAACGGCGCATTTCTACGTTTTGTAGAAAAGAAATGTGAAGTTTAAAAAGTTCTACCTGATAACATCAAAGTGATTTTCAAACACAGATTTGCAGTGACGTGGGGAGCAGGAACAGCCTGCCTTGGACTAGAAACCTGTAGGTTTTAATCTTACCCTGTGATGTCCACTTTTTTTAGGACATTCTTTTAAACCACAGATCCTAGAAACACTGTTTTCACATATGTAGACATTGTTTTGATGATGGATAGGAGGTTGAAAAGCGGTGGAATTAGCCCTTTAAGATGTAATGACTATTAGCTCCCTATTGTAAAGCCTGGTGGTTAGTACAGAGAGCTAAAGCAAGTCTTCTCAGGCAAGGTTAATCACCATCTAAGCATGGTTCATTGAACCACCTCTGCAACACTGGTCTTAGACCTGATCAGAAAGCTGCTGGAAACCATGAATGTAGTCCTGTCTCTTGATGTTGGTTGTAAGTCCTTCAGATACAAACCACAAGACTCTTCAAACTAAAGCGGAAATGAGAAACTTCCCCAACACACACCCTGCCAAGGCCTTACAATCAGTACTGTTCTAACGCAGCTATTCATAGTGAGTGCTATTTTCCTGTTAGTTGTGCTTGATGCTGGCCTGTTTAATAAGTTGCCTCCAAACAGTACTGGAAGTGTGTATTCTCTGTGTCGCCTTGCCTGTTAATCCCACTGTAAGAACAATACAACAAACATTGGAAATATGAATGTGTTTTCCTGGCTCTTTGTCAGTTGTGCTCATGCTGTTTACTTGGTGAAAGCCTGTAGGGGAGGATATGCCATTCTGTCTGACTAGGTTTGAATTCACCTGCCACAAACTCAGCCACACTATCGGTCAGTAAGCTAAACTAATAACCGTAGTGTTTTACATCAGAAAGAAGAGCTTCACAATGTTCTGCTTTTTCTGCTCATTTTATTGGGTGCATGGTGGGAAATGTAGTCAGGAAAGAGTACAACCCGGAAGTGGAGCAGTGGTTGGGGACAGGGTGGTGGTCAAGGTGTCATAAGTGCCATACAAATTGCAAATATGCACCATTTAAAATGGGATGACATGATTCTGAATGTTACATTTAGCAGGACAGAATGCTCAAGACAAAATTGATAGGTAATGGACATGTCAATGATTCAGTATTGTTCCATCAGTGTGATTACGAAACAAACTGCAATATGGTATCTCTCCCCAAAAAACAATGCTATAGTTTGATGGGTGCAGAGGGGTTGTCAGGTTATGTGTGAGTGTGGTCTAGTGCAGGAAGAAGTCTCTGATGCGGGTAGCCTCGATCCAGGGGATATAGTTGGCGGTGCGGGTGAACACGCTGGGCTTGTTCTCCACGGTGCAGCCAATGGGGCCGAAGCTCACCACACCGTGCACCTCCCACCTGTCACGCCCCAGCTGGCACAGCAGAGGACCCCCTGAGTCACCCTGAGAGGAGAGGGGGTAGAGACATTGTTAGATCACATTCCGATGTTAATACGAAGTACAAGTATGTATTTCTTCCTCCCTTTTGGGTCTTTCCTTCCCTCCCTCTCCCTCTTGCTCCATCCTCCCTCTCTGTCCCCATCTCCCTCTTGCTCCCTCCTCCCATCCTCCCTCTCTGTCCCCATCTCCCTCTTGCTCCATCCTCCTACCCTCCCTCTCTGTCCCCATCTCCCTCTTGCTCTGTCCCCATCTCCCTCTTGCTCCATCCTCCTACCCTCCCTCTCTGTCCCCATCTCCCTTCTTGCTCCCTCTTGCTCCTCCCACCCTCCCTCTCTGTCCCCATCTCCCTCTTGCTCCCTCCTACCCTCCCTCTCTGTCCCCATCTCCCTCTTGCTCCCTCCTCCCACCCTCCCTCTGTCCCCATCTCCCTCTTGCTCCCTCCCCCTCCTTGCTCCCTCCTCCCCTCCCTCTCTGTCCCCATCTCCCTCTTGCTCCCTCCTCCCACCCTCCCTCTCTGTCCCCATCTCCCTCTTGCTCCATCCTCCCTCTCTGTCCCCATCTCCCTCTTGCTCTGTCCCCATCTCCCTCTTGCTCCCTCCTCCTACCCTCCCTCTCTGTCCCCATCTCCCTCTTGCTCCATCCTCCCACCCTCCCTCTCTGTCCCCATCTCCCTCTTGCTCCCTCCTCCCACCCTCCCTCTCTGTCCCCATCTCCCTCTTGCTCCCTCCTCCTACCCTCCCTCTCTGTCCCCATCTCCCTCTTGCTCCATCCTCCTACCCTCCCTCTCTGTCCCCATCTCCCTCTTGCTCCATCCTCCTACCCTCCCTCTCTGTCCCCATCTCCCTCTTGCTCCATCCCTCCTACCCTCCCTCTTCTGTCCCCATCTCCCTCTTGCTCCATCCTCCTACCCTCCCTCTCTGTCCCCATCTCCCTCTTGCTCCATCCTCCTACCCTCCCTCTCTGTCCCCATCTCCCTCTTGCTCCATCCTCCCTCTCTGTCCCCATCTCCCTCTTGCTCTCTCAACCTTCCCTTTCTACCTGGCAGGCAGCAGGTGGTCCTTCTGTGTCTCTGAAGCCGGCACAGATCATGGAGTCCCTGACGCGGTCTCCCCAGAACTTCTTCTGACGGCAGGTCTTGAAGTCGATGATGGGCAGACGGGCCTGGTTCAGAGCCTCAGCCAGAGACACATTCTCCTTCCCACCTGATACACAGACAGGGAAACACCACAGGATTACCTTTTGAGTAACATTCTCGTTACTACTGAATAAAACCCTGGTCGATGCTCTCTTGTCCTCAATCTTAGTTCTCACATAAGTGGTTATCGTCTCCCTCCAGCCTCCCACCTCCACCCTTGTGCCTCCCCCTCTCATTCCACCTTACCCCGTGTGCCTCCCCCTCTCATTCCACCTCCACCCTTGTGCCTCCCCCTCTCATTCCACCTTACCCCTTGTGCCTCCCCCTCTCATTCCACCTCCACCCTTGTGCCTCCCCCTCTCATTCCACCTTACCCCTTGTGCCTCCCCCTCTCATTCCACCTCCACCCTTGTGCCTCCCCCTCTCATTCCACCTTACCCCGTGTGCCTCCCCTCTCATTCCACCTTACCCCTTGTGCCTCCCCTCTCATTCCACCTTACCCCTTGTGCCTCCCCTCTCATTCCACCTTACCCCTTGTGCCTCCCCCTCTCATTCCACCTTACCCCTTGTGCCTCCACCTCCACCCTTGTGCCTCCCCCTCTCATCCCTCCTTACCCCGAGTGTCTCCCCAGCCGGTCACCCAGCAGTATTGTCCAGGCTTCAGGTTGATCTGTTTGCGCGGCAGGCATGCATAGCGTATGTGGTTGTTGGGCACGATGTCAGTGGCAGCCTTGACCAGGGCGATGTCATAGTCCAGCTCGCTGTGCGTGGGGTAACGGAAGTGCTCGTGACGGTAGATCCTCTTCACCGGGATAGTCCTCTCGGGCGTCTCAGAACGTTTCAGCCGATGCTTCCCCAGGACGATCCTCCAACTCCCAGCATCCTCGGCTTTACCCCTGAGACACACAGCATGATGGGTAACTGAGTTCACATAGGGTTCAGACTGAAACTTTCACAATCCTCGCAGGTAATCTAGTAGTCTACTAATCGTTGATGTTTTCTCAAGGTGTTTTGACTCTCGTCTTAACTGAGTTTTAGTGTAGGGGTTAGAGACTAGAGCACTCCTAGGGGTTATTTCTATCTCAGGTTCATGAGTGGTAGCGCACAACATTATTGAAATGGCTCATCTTACTTAGGGAGTCGGTGTGTGTCTGTACTGTCTAACTGGTCTTACTTCTGGAAGCAGTGGGCAGCGGTGAGGACCCAATTCTTGTGGATGAGGGTTCCGCCACAGACGTGGATGTAGTGCTTACTGCCTCTGGGACGAACCTGAGACACACAGGTACCATTAACCCACAAGCAAGACCTTCCTCTTCAAGTAACTGTTCAGTGTTTCCAGATTTCTATTAAATACGACCTGGATTTAATTACAATATGAGTGAAATAATGTTCCTTCCAAAAAAATGGCAATGAAGTATTTTTAAAAAGCAGCCTTTCCGTGTTGGAATGGTGTGTTCATACCCCAACAACAGAATGGTGTGTTCATACCCCAACAACAGAATGGTGTGTTCATACCCCAACAACAGAATGGTGTGTTCATACCCCAACAACAGAATGGTGTGTTCATACCCCAACAACAGAATGGTGTGTTCATACCCCAACAACAGAATGGTGTGTTCATACCCCAACAACAGAATGGTGTGTTCATACCCCAACAACAGAATGGTGTGTTCATACCCCAACAACAGAATGGTTGGGCGTACCCGACGACAGAATGATTTGGGCGTACCCCGACGACAGAATGATTTGGGCGTACCCCGACGACAGAATGATTTGGGCGTACCCCGACGACAGAATGATTTGGGCGTACCCCGACGACAGAATGATTTGGGCGTACCCCGACGACAGAATGATTTGGGCGTACCCCGACGACAGAATGATTTGGGCGTACCCCGACGACAGAATGATTTGGGCGTATACCAGTCATTAAAAATATTCATGCGAGTAGGCCGCTGATTGGTCAGTTCAGCCAATGAGCCAACTTGATATCATGTTCTATTTAAGCAAGGCCCAAGGAGGTGTGCTTCCTTATTGCTTTTATAAACCATTTACCAGCATAAATATAACAGTAAACAAGTCTTTTTGCATTATACCCGTAGTATATTTAAGATCCAAGTGGGTGTGTTCTTAGTCACGACGCAATGGGGAGTGCCTGGATACAGCCCTTAGCCGTGGTATATTGGCCATATACCACAAACCCCCAAGGTGCCTTATTGCTATTATAAACTGGTTACCAGTGTAATTAGGGCAGTACAAATAAATGTTTTGTCATACCTGTGGTAAACGGTCTGATATACCAAGGCTATCAGCATTCAGGGATCAAAATACACAGTTTATGTAAACTGGGTGGTATAAACTGGGTGGTTCGAGCCCTGAATGCTGATTAGCTGACAGCTGTGGTATATCAAAACGTATAGCACGGGTATGACAAAACATTTATTTTTACTGCTCTAATTAGGTTGGTAAAAAGTTTTTAATAGCAATAAGACACCTCAGGGGTTTGTGATATATGGCCAATATACCACGGCTAAAGGCTTTATCCAGGCACTCCATGTTGCGTCGTGTGGGGGAATCCACAGCTTTAAGCCAATCAGCATCCAGGAGCCAAACTCCCTGGTTTCTAAGAGGAAATAGGTAGCATTTTTTAAACGTTGGTTTGAGATGGAAGTTTTTCTCTAATTTCTGCTTTGGCCACATATGAGTATAGGACTAGTCAACAACATTATTTGGAAACTAGTTAAATTATGGACAGTTACTTTCAAGTCAAATTTTCACTTAGTCCCTAAGTAAGATTTCCTGAAGTTAGCAGGTAGAAGTATATTTATTGATTGATTTGTTGACTGATTACCTGTAAGGAGACCTGCCATGGCCAGGAGTGAGGTCTGGCCTCGTTGCCAGAGACGATCCGTTCAGCCATGTTGGGTTTGTAGTGTGCCATGCCACAGTCCTTAGGCCAGTCTATAGGAGATAAAATACACATGAACTGTCAGTACAGTCAGACTAATACTGATCCTAGATCAGCCACATCAAAGTCTGTGGGCCAGTTTAAGAATATAAGAGATCAGAGACTATGGCTGCGTTTACACAGGCACCCCAATTCTGATACTTTTCCCATTAATTGGTCTATTGACCAATCAGATCTGCTCTTTTGCCCATAATTGGGCAGCTTGTGTAAACAGCCTTTGTGACTATCACAGGTCAGAACAATTAGAATTATATATATGTTTTAATGTTTGACTTCGTTTTAGTTATTGGCCCAAGTAGAAAGGGTTGAGATCACACTGAATAAACGAGAACAAGGTGTAGTCGCTGTTAAGATGACTGTGTGTTTCTGGCTCACCTAGTTGCAGGACTTTGTGCTGGGCCTGGGGCAGTCTGCCGGGGGTCAGGGTGTATGTGCCGGCAGGCAGAGCCGACACACTCAACAGCAGCAGCAGAGATAGGAGCGGAGGTCCTGGAACATCAACCATCTCCAGCAGAATCACTGCCTCGTGTCCACAGCTCACTATTTATACAGCACTGGACAAACTCAGTCATATACACATACACACACTCAAAACTAATATGCACACACACACACACACACACACACACACACACACACACACACACACACACACACACACACACACACACACACACACACACACACACACACACACACACACACCCCCTTACCCCAAGGACAAAAAGGACCACAAAGCCCCAGCGTTGGATTGTTCTCCTGCAACCAGGGGCTTCTGGGAGGCCCATCAGCACTTTCAACACACACACACATTCACGCACACACACACACATTCATACATGCGCATGCATGAATACATACACACAGGCACAACACGCTCCCTTGGCCGCAGACATAGGACAAACATGTAGGTCAAACAGCTGTACTCGACACTCACCCCATGACGCACATCACCCCCCCCTTCCCCATCAGCCCACCCCCTGATCCTGTGTCACGTGACCCGGTGACCTCTAGATGACCTTACCTGTACCCCCAAACCCCACCCCCTACCCCCATAAACACACACACAATTGATCAGATCATCACTCTACCCATTCATGCCTACAAGCTATTATACCCCATTACTTGTCATTATAAATTGGGAGGTTTGAGCCCTGAATGCTGATTGGCTGACAGAAATGGTATATCAGACCGTATACCATGGGTATGACAAAACACTTATTTTTACTGCTTTCATTACGTTGGTAACCAGTTTATAACTCCGCGTTGCATCGTGCCTAAGAACACCCCTTAGCCGTGGTATATTGTCCATGTCCTACACAAACCGGGCCTTATGGCTTAAATAATCTCCCTCACAAGGCTTACTTTTACTTATCTAAACATTTACTTAACTATAAATCGGCACCAGTTAACCTCTGTAACCTATCCAATAAAATACAAAACCACTTTATTGGAAATATATGACATTAAATTCATCCAAACCTCCCTAGGGCTCTGGATGGATGAAGTCATCCTATATAAGTTTGGCCTGCAACTAGGCCCAAGACTGTACCACTTTCATCCCACAGGGGGCATGATGTAAAAAGAGAGAGAGAGAGCGAGAGCTTTGTTACTCTACATGATACATACAACTACCGTGTTTGTTCGTTAACAGTGAGATATGACAACAGTAGAAGCAGCTAGCGAGGTGAGGTTGCAGGCCTTTACTACGGTGAAAGACAGGGAATGTGCCTGCTCATCTGAACAGTGGCACTACACAGGGCCTGAATGAACTGAACATATATAGTATAGACTCACTCACACCACCATGGTTCACCAAGTTTATACACGGTCTGTGAGTGCCTGTGTGTTTATTTTGAGCGGGTGAGGGAGTGTGCTGTATATGTAAAGTGCAGAGAATACACAGAGAATACACAGAGAATACATAGAGAATACATAGAGAATACACAGAGAATACACAGAGAATACATAGAGAATACATAGAGAATACATAGAGAATACATAGAGAATACATAGAGAATACACAGAGAATACATAGAGAATACATAGAGAATACATAGAGAATACACAGAGAATACATAGAGAATACATAGAGAATACATAGAGAATACACAGAGAATACACAGAGAATACATAGAGAATACACAGAGAATACACAGAGAATACACAGAGAATACATAGAGAATACACAGAGAATACATAGAGAATACACAGAGAATACATAGAGAATACACAGAGAATACACAGAGAATACATAGAGAATACACAGAGAATACACAGAGAATACATAGAGAATACATAGAGAATACACAGAGAATACATAGAGAATACATAGAGAATACATAGAGAATACACAGAGAATACACAGAGAATACACAGAGAATACATAGAGAATACATAGAGAATACATAGAGAATACACAGAGAATACATAGAGAATACACAGAGAATACATAGAGAATACACAGAGAATACACAGAGAATACATAGAGAATACATAGAGAATACATAGAGAATACACAGAGAATACATAGAGAATACACAGAGAATACATAGAGAATACACAGAGAATACATAGAGAATACATAGAGAATACATAGAGAATACATAGAGAATACACAGAGAATACACAGAGAATACATAGAGAATACATAGAGAATACATAGAGAATACATAGAGAATACACAGAGAATACATAGAGAATACATAGAGAATACATAGAGAATACATAGAGAATACACAGAGAATACATAGAGAATACATAGAGAATACATGTGAAAGTGACAATAGTTGTGTTTTGACCAGATTATTTAATACATGACAGTTTTTTTTCTTCCATTGGAGATTCTTTACAATCAACCACAGCATCCATACATTCACATTCCCACACGTATTGTAATACTCTGCAGTTAGGCAGTAACTGATCAATAACAAAACACATATTGACGTCAATGAATCCTGGACCTGTTATTGCAGCCCTGAACTCAAGTAGTATCTCTTCTATTAAAAAGCAAAACTTGTTTTACCTACTGGCAGATACATTTGAATACCAACAGAAATACATTTTGTTTGAGGTAACAACAAAAATATAAAGTAGCTAAAAACTAAACTACATCAGTATGGAGTCCAGGTTTATACAGATGGACTCCAGTGTTAGGTATTTACAGATGGACTCTAGTGTTAGGGCAATACAGATGGACTCCAGTGTTAGGTATTTACAGATGGACTCCAGTGTTAGGTATTTACAGATGGACTCTAGTGTTAGGTATTTACAGATGGACTCTAGTGTTAGGTATTTACAGATGGACTCCAGTGTTAGGTATTTACAGATGGACTCCAGTGTTAGGTGTTTACAGATGGACTCCAGTGTTAGGTATTTACAGATGGACTCTAGTGTTAGGTATTTACAGATGGACTCTAGTGTTAGGTATTTACAGATGGACTCTAGTGTTAGGTATTTACAGATGGACTCTAGTGTTAGGTATTTACAGATGGACTCCAGTGTTAGGTATTTACAGATGGACTCCAGTGTTAGGTATTTACAGATGGACTCTAGTGTTAGGTATTTACAGATGGACTCCAGTGTTAGGTATTTACAGATGGACTCTAGTGTTAGGTATTTACAGATGGACTCCAGTGTTAGGTATTTACAGATGGACTCCAGTGTTAGGTATTTACAGATGGACTCCAGTGTTAGGTATTTACAGATGGACTCCAGTGTTAGGTATTTACAGATGGACTCCAGTGTTAGGTATTTACAGATGGACTCTAGTGTTAGGTATTTACAGATGGACTCTAGTGTTAGGTATTTACAGATGGACTCTAGTGTTAGGTATTTACAGATGGACTCCAGTGTTAGGTATTTACAGATGGACTCCAGTGTTAGGTATTTACAGATGGACTCTAGTGTTAGGTATTTACAGATGGACTCTAGTGTTAGGTATTTACAGATGGACTCTAGTGTTAGGTATTTACAGATGGACTCTAGTGTTAGGTATTTACAGATGGACTCCAGTGTTAGGTATTTACAGATGGACTCTAGTGTTAGGTATTTACAGATGGACTCCAGTGTTAGGTATTTACAGATGGACTCTAGTGTTAGGTATTTACAGATGGACTCCAGTGTTAGGTATTTACAGATGGACTCCAGTGTTAGGTATTTACAGATGGACTCCAGTGTTAGGTATTTACAGATGGACTACAGTGTTGGGGCTATACGGTGACTCTTTTCCCTTTCAGACTGAACCCCACCAACCCCCTGTGTTAGTCCTATGCAGTCATCGGTTAGTCTTATAATGGGAGAATGTTCACCTTCTGGGTGTGCTTCCAGTGTTAGTCATTGGGGTTTGAGGAGCGAATGCATCGCTTTAGTGACCTGATCACTCCTCCACTCGTCTTTCTGCGCCCACTCTCATGGGACGACGACTTACGAGACAGCACCGGTGTCCCCTCCTCCTCTGTACCTTCTCCCTCCTCCTCTCCTCTCTTTACCTCTCCTTCTCTCTCTCCCTTTCTTTCTCCCTCTGCTTCTCTCTGTACATCTCCTTCTCTCTCTACCTCTCCTCGCTTTCTATCTCCCTCTCTGTCTCCCTCTCCTTTAGTGTCAGTCTCAGTCTCTATAGCAGCAGTCGCCATGCTATTGATCGATAAGGGTGTGACAAGGGTTGCCATTGGGGAAGTTGCCATGAAAGTGGCCTTTCTTTTGTTTGTGACAGGGGTTGACGTGGTTGCGGTTTCCATGGAAGCGGTCTTGAGCTTGATTGTCATAACAGGGGTTGACGTAGTAGTGGTTTCCATGGGAGGGTTCTTGGTCTTAGACATGATCTTAACCCTTGACTTGGGTTTGGTCTTGGAAGTGGTTTCTGTGTTTGTGCTGTCTGTCCTGGTCAGGAGTTGTAGGTGTTTCTGGAAGACACAATAAGATTAGATTAGAGAAAAAATGATTACATATAGAAACCATCACCTGAATAGTCGAGCTACACACACACACACACACACACACACACACACACACACACACACACACACACACACACACACACACACACACACACACACACACACACACACACACACACACACACACACACACACACACACACACACACACACACACACACACACACACACACACACACACACACACACACACACACACACACACACACACACACACACACACACACACACACACACACACACACACACACACACACACACACACACACACACACACACACACACACACACACACACACACATACACACACACACACACACACACACACACACACACACACACACACACACACACACACACACACACACACACACACACACACACACACACACACACACACACACACATACACACACACACACACACACACACACACACACACACACACACACACACACACACACACACACACACACACACACACACACACACACACACACACACACACACACACACACACACACACACACACACACACACACACACACACACACACACACACACACACACACACACACACACACACACACACACACACACACACACACACATACACACACACACACACACACACACACACACACACACACACACACACACACACACACACACACACACACATACACACATACACACACACACACACACACACACACACACACACACACACACACACACACACACACATACACACACACACACACACACACACACACACACACACACACACACACACACACACACACACACACACACACACACACACACATACACACATACACACACACACATACACACACACACACACACACACACACACACACACATACACACATACACATCTGTAGGGATGGAAACCACACAGGGTTACACACACACACACACACACACACACACACACACACATACACACATACACACACACACATCTGTAGGGATGGAAACCACACAGGGTTAACACACACACACACACACACACACATCTGTAGGGATGGAAACCACACAGGGTTAACACACACACACACACACACACACACACACACACACACACACACACACACACACACACACACACACACACACACACACACACACACACACACACACACATCTGTAGGGATGGAAACCACACAGGGTTAACACACACACACACACACACCTACACACATCTGTAAGGCTGAGCTGAGCACCTCTGGGTCCAGGGAGGCTCCGTAAACATCCCAGGTCAGTCCATCTTCATCCCACTGCACCTGTTTCATACTACTCCTCCTCTTGCTGTGATCCCTCTCTCCACTCCTCCTCCTCTCCTCCTCCTGTACCACCATCTTCAGACAGGACCTCCTCCTCCCCATCTCCCCCAGCGGGGGAGAGCTGCTCTCCTCCCACTTCACCTCCTCCTCACTCTCCTCTCCAGGGCTGTCCAGAGAGAACATACTGGAAGAAGGCAACATCAGGTTGGAGTGGGAGCCAAGCGATGACCTCAGGTTCAACCTTGACCCTGGAGGGGACCCCAAGATTGACTGTGAACCTAGATAAGAGTTGTAGCCAATGTAGGAGTGGGACCGAGGGGGGGACCCCAGATTACTGTCCGACCCATGATCCTTTATGGAGCTCTGGAAGGACTGACCTAAAGTTGAACTTTGACCCTAAAGATGACCCCGCCTGCACCCCTACCTCAACCAGCTCCCTCTGTGATGTCATCATCCCCTCATCCTTGAACCCTGACCCCTGGGGTGATGACGTCATCAAGTTCATGACCCCTGAGTGGGCAGAGTTATAGCAGCAGCGGTGGCAGCCATCCAATCGCGAGTCACTGAGGGAGGAGACTAAAGCCACCGACCTCTGACCTCGGTCAGATGGACAAGTGCGCCTCTGTAACCATGACAACGCCAGGTGAGATGGTGGGCTCGGGAAAAACACCCAAGGGTCCATCACCACATCTTGCTGCTGTACAGGGGCTACCCAGGCTAACACCCAGGTGATGTGTGTTGTTGTTACGACTGGGACTGGGTTTTGCATTCAGGATAGGGGGCTTCTCTCCATAGCATGTCCCCACACTGGTGCACCCTGGCTGGGGTGGGACCAGCTCATTGTTGCCCCTCTCCACTAGACCCTCCTCACCTTGAGCTCTACAGGAAGGAGAGGGGAAGGGGTAGGGGGAAGAAGAATGCTTGTGGGGGGAACGAGCCTCGTCTGTGTAAGGATTTGGTGGGCATCTTTTATGTGTCAGGGATGAGGCTAGGGGTGAGGTTACAGGTAGGGGTGAGATTACAGGTGAGGTTTCAGGTAGGGTTGAGGTTACAGATGAGGTTACAGGTGAGGTTACAGGTAGAGGTGAGGTTACAGGTGAGGTTACGTGTGAGGGTAGGGGTGAGGTTACAGGTGAGGGTAGGGGTGAGGTTACAGGTGAGGGTAGAGGTGAGGTTACAGGTAGTGGTGAGGGTAGAGGTGAGGTTAAAGGTGGAGTTGTGGGTAGGGAGGATATTAAAGGTAGGGGTGAGGACACAGCTGAGGGTGTGTGTGTCTGATGGGGTGTGTTTACAGTTAGGTGTGATGGTATGTATTGTAGGGGGTGGCATGATTGTAGTGTTGTGGCGTGTGTGGGTGTGTTTAGGGGTGAGGTTACAGTTAGGGGTGAGGAAGACTGAGACTCAGACGACAGTTTGGAGCAGCGAGTGAAGTATGGGACGCAGGGGCTCTCCTCAGTTATAATCCAGGGGCGGGAGGCCCCTCCCTTCCACATGACAGTCTCTGGCGTGCTGCCGCCACTACACACACTCCAACTCTCCACACGCTCGTTGCCAAGGGGAGATCCGTGCCCGTGTATGTTTTGAGACGTGTGTGAGGGTGTGTGTTGTCTGTATTGCTGCTGCTGTGTGAGCTTTGGTGTTTGTGTGTTTGGGGAGGAGTGTGTGTTATGGCTGGCGCTACGTCTCAGCTCCAGTTTTGCCCAGGCCGGGTCTAGCAGATGCTGGTGTCCGGTTGCCATGACTATGTCCATGGAGCTCTTGGAGAGAGAGTAGATGGGTGAGCGTTCTTCCTCTTCTTCTCCCCCTTCCTTTCTCTTTGTCCTGAATCCACCTGTTGACCCAAAATGGCAGCTGGCAGGGGGGAAGTGGTCCGATGACGGACGCCAGCGCCTCGCCATGGCAACAACACTGACAAATAGGAAGAAGGGATCAATCAATGTGTCTTCCAGCAGTGCCTGGTTGTTTGTTCGACTCAGATTAATTCTTTCTTTAATTTCTTTCCCTCTACTCCCTGTCTTTCTCTTCTTTCATAAACCCTTCCTGTCAGATGCTCCCTGACTCTTCTCTTACTCTCTCGCACGCACACACACACACACACACACACACACACACACACACACACACACACACACACACACACACACACACACACACACACACACACACACACACACACACACACACACACACACACACACACACACACACACACACAGACACAGACACAGACACAGACAGATTAACTTCCGGTAATAAGATTACAGGGTCCAGATTATTAGATTAGTTAGTAAAACGTAGGATTGAGTTAGAGTTAAGAGATCATTTAGCCCTAACAGGTGGCCACTTCCTCTCCCTTCTGTCTCTCTCTCTTCCTCTCTCTCCCTTCATTGTCTTTTCACTGGGGAACAGCCTTCGTTGTGTTTTCGCTAGTGACTAGCCGCTGTGTTTTTGGTTCTGGTTGTGCCAAATTGTGTCAAATTGGCTGGGTGTCCTTGGGTGGTGGACCATTCTTGATACACACTGGAAACTGTTGAGCATGAAAAACACAGCAGCGTTGCAGTTCTTGACACACTCAAACCGGTGCGCCTGGCATTTACTACCCCGTTCAGAGGCACTTCAATATGTTTTTCTTGCCCATTCACTAGTGATGGGGAGACAAAGCTTCCTGAACCGTTAAGGCTTTCCAACCAATTGTGTTGAAAATAGATTCATTACTCGATACTGATCAACACAGTGTACGCTAGTGGCACCTGCTGGTCAAAATGATTTAGAGCAGCCAAATTATTATAGATGATACCCCATAACACATGCGCAGAGTAGCATTTTTGTCTTTGACCCGAAACCAATACCAAAGCAATCAGGTGGTTGTTCGGCGAAACAAGGCTTTGGATGTTATGCCACAAAAATATAAATAACGTACATTTTTCTAAACACCCGTTACTGAAATGGCTGTTCCAGTTGAAGTAGTCTCATTCATGTACCTTCCAAACTGTGGCAGCCATTCTAAATGCAGATGATGGAAATCCACTTTAGGATTTCAATTGTAATTATACATCACTTTGCTAGCCAGTTTGTGACTTGATGTTGGGTTTTCTTTAGCTTATGCTGGTCTCCAGTGTCCAAAACACAGTGAAGGCTAGTCACCAGCAAAAACACAACGAAGGCTGGTCACCAGCAAAAACACAACGAAGGCTGGTCACCAGCAAAAACACAACGAAGGCTGGTCACCAGCAAAAACACAACGAAGGCTAGTCACCAGCAAAAACACAAGGAAGGCTGGTCTGCCAGCTAAAACACAACGAAGGCTGGTCACCAGCAAAAACACAACGAAGGCTAGTCACCAGCAAAAACACAAGGAAGGCTGGTCTGCCAGCTAAAACACAAGGAAGGCTGGTCTGCCAGCTAGACCCTGCTGGTCAGATCAGCTTTACCACATAGACCCTCATATCCAACTAACAGATCCAGAGTTGAGTTTTATCTTTTTTTCCCCACAATAATAATGTCTGCACACTAATAAAGCAGCTCACTGTTTGCATTTTTGTTCACATGAAAACCAAGAAACGCAGGGCAGGTTCAACTAGAAAATCAATGTGTAATGTGAGCACCCACGTCCTGGGATTGAGGATAAACAGAATGAAATGGGGAAATGTGAGCACCCACGTCCTGGGATTGAGGATAAACAGAATGAAATGGGGAAATGTGAGCACCCACGTCCTGAGCATCTTGATTGGCTGTATCACCACTTGGTATGGTAAATGCACCACCCTCGATTGCTCCAGAGGGTGGTGCGGGCAGCCCAGTACGTCACTGGGGCCAAGCTCCCTGCCATTCAGGACCTCCATATCATGTGGTGTCAGAGGAAGGACTGAAAAATTGCCAAAGAATCCAGCCACCCAAGCCATAGACTGTTCACTTTGCTACCATCTGGCAAAAGGTACGGAAGGGAGCATCTGCTCTCGGAACAGCAGGCTCCAAGACAGCTTCTACCACCAAGCCATAATACTGCTAAATAGTTCATTAATGGTTACACAGTCTATCTGCACTGACCCTACCCACTAGGCACATACAGGTTGAATCAATGTTGTTTCTATGTCATTTCAATGAAATTACACACTCACAAGATGATATATGCAATACATACTAGACACACACACACACTACAATGGCAATCTCACACAAAACCCACACAAAATCAAATCAAATCAAATGTTATTTGTCACATACACATGGTTAGCAGATGTTAATGCGAGTGTAGCGAAATGCTTGTGCTTCTAGTTCCGACAATGCAGTAATAACCAACAAGTAATCTAACTAACAATTCCAAAACTACTGTCTTATACACAGTGTAAGGGGATAAAGAATATGTACATAAGGACATATGAATGAGTGATGGTACAGAGCAGCATAGGCAAGATACAGTAGATGGTATCGAGTACAGTATATACATATGAGATGAGTATGTAAACAAAGTGGCATAGTTAAAGTGGCTAGTGATACATGTATTACATAAGGATGCAGTCGATGATATAGAGTACAGTATATACGTATGCATATGAGATGAATAATGTAGGGTAAGTAACATTATATAAGGTAGCATTGTTTAAAGTGGCTAGTGATATATTTACATAATTTCCCATCAATTCCCATTATTAAAGTGGCTGGAGTTGAGTCAGTGTCAGTGTCAGTGTGTTGGCAGCAGCCACTCAATGTTAGTGGTGGCTGTTTAACAGTCTGATGGCCTTGAGATAGAAGCTGTTTTTCAGTCTCTCGGTCCCAGCTTCGCCTTCTGGATGATAGCGGGGTGAACAGGCAGTGGCTCGGGTGGTTGATGTCCTTGATGATCTTTATGGCCTTCCTGTAACATCGGGTGGTGTAGGTGTCCTGGAGGGCAGGTAGTTTGCCCCCGGTGATGCGTTGTGCAGACCTCACTACCCTCTGGAGAGACTTACGGTTGTGGGCGGAGCAGTTGCCGTACCAGGCGGTGATACAGCCCGCCAGGATGCTCTCGATTGTGCATCTGTAGAAGTTTGTGAGTGCTTTTGGTGACAAGCCGAATTTCTTCAGCCTCCTGAGGTTGAAGAGGCGCTGCTGCGCCTTCTTCACGATGCTGTCTGTGTGAGTGGACCAATTCAGTTTGTCTGTGATGTGTATGCCGAGGAACTTAAAACTTGCTACCCTCTCCACTACTGTTCCATCGATGTGGATAGGGGGGTGTTCCCTCTGCTGTTTCCTGAAGTCCACACATACACTACATACGTATACCGACACAACACAAACACACACACTTTTATACTCATCATATGCTGCTGCTACTCCATTCTTTATTTTACTCTTATTATAATCTATCCTGATGCCTAGTCACTTTATCCTGCCTTCATAGACATATCTACCTCAAATACCTTGTACCTCTGCACTTTGATCTGGTACTGGTACTCCCTGTATATAGCTCCACATTGATCTGGTATTCCCTGTATATAGCTCCACATTGATCTGGTACCGGTACTCCCTGTACATAACTCCACGTTGATCTGGTTCTGGTACTCCCTGTATATAGCTCCACATTGATCTGGTACTGGTACTCCCTGTATATAGCTCCACATTGATCTGGTACTGGTACTCCCTGTATATAGCTCCAAATTGATCTGGCATTGGTACTCCCTGTATATAGCTCCACATTGATCTGGTACTGGTACTCCCTGTATATAGCTCCACATTGATCTGGTACTGGTACTCTCTGTATATCTGTCTCTCACCGTTGCCGCCTGTTATAGACCCCCTGTATAGGCTCCCAGCACTGCCCTGGACACCATATGTGAACTGATTGCCCCCCATCTATCTTCAGAGTTCGTTCTGTTAGGTGACCTAAACTGGGATATGTTTAACACCCCAGCAGTCCTACAACCTAAGCTAGATGCCCTCAATCTCACACAAATTATCAAGGAAACCACCAGGTACAACCCTAAATCTGTAAACATGGGCACCCTCATATATATTATCCTGACCAACTTGCCCTCCAAATATAACTCTGCTGTTTTCAATCAGGATCTCAGCGATCACTGCCTCATTGTCTGCATCCGCTATGGGTGCAGACTCAATAGCCTTGGTTTCTCAAATGACTGCCTCGCCTGGTTCACCAACTACTTCGCAGACAGAGTTTAGTGTGTCATATCGGAGGGCCTTTTGTCCGGACCTCTGGCAGTCTCTATGGGGGTGCCACAGGGTTCAATTCTCGGGCCGACTCTTTTCTCTGTATATATCAACAATGTCGCTCTTGCTGCGGGTGATTCCCTGATACACCTCTACGCAGACGACACCATTCTGTATACATCTGGCCCTTCTTTGGAGACTGTGCCAACTAGCCTCCAAACGAGCTTCAATGCCATACAACATTCCTTCCGTGGCCTCCAACTGCTCTTAAACGCTAGCAAAACCAAATGCATGCTTTTCAAACATTCGCTGCCCGCACCCGCCCGCCTGACCAGCATCACTACTCTTGACGGTTCTGACCTAGAATATGTGGACAACAACAAATACCTAGGTGTCTGGCTAGACTGTAAACTCTCCTTCCAGACTCATATCAAACATCTCCAATCCAAAATCAAATCTAGAATCAGCTTTCTATTTTGCAACAAAGCCTCCTTCACTAATGCCGCCAAACTTACCCTAGTAAAACTGACTATCCTACCGATCCTCATCTTCGGCGATGTCATCTACAAAATAGCTTCCAATACTCTACTCAGCAAATTGGATGTGGTCTATCACAGTGCCATCCATTTTGTTACCAAAGCACCTTATACCACCCACCACTGCGACCTGTATGCTCTAGTCGGCTGGCCCTCGCTACATATTCGTCGCCAGATCCACTGGCTCCAGGTCATCTATAAGTCTGTGGTAGGTAAAGCTCCGCCTTATCTCAGCTTATTGGTCACGATAACAACACCCACCCACAGTACGCGCTCCAGCAGGTATATCTCACTGGTCATCCCCAAAGCCAACACCTCCTTTGACCGCCTTTCCTTCCAGTTCTCTGCTGCCAGTGACTGCCAGGAACGAAAATCGCTGAAGTTGGAGACTTACATTTCCCTCACTAACTTTAAACATCAGCTATCTGAGCATCTGACCAATCGCTGCAGCTGTAAATAGTCCATCTGTACATAGCCCACCCAATCTACCTACCTCATCCCCATATTGTTTTAACTTACTTTGCTGCTCTTTTGCACACCAGTATCACTGCTCATCATCATCTGCTCATCTATCACTCCAGTGTTAATCTGCTAAATTGTAATTACTTTGGTACTATTGCCTATATATTGCCTTGCCTCCTCATGCCATTTGCACACACTGTATATAGACTTTCTTTTTTTTCTATTGTGTTATTGACTGTACGCTTGTTTATTCCATGTGTAACTCTGTGTTGTTGTTTCTGTCGCACTGCTTTGCTTTATCTTGGCCAGGTCGAGGTTGTAAATGAGAACTTGTTCACATCCAACCCAGAAGCCAGCCGCACCAATGTGTCGGAGAAAACACCGTGCACCTGGCGACCTGGTTAGCGTGCACTGCGCCCGGCATGCCACAGGAGTCGCTAGTGCGCGATGAGACAAGGATATCCCTACCGGCCAAACCCTCCCTAACGACGCTAGGCCAATTGTGTGTCGCTCCATGGACCTCCCGGTTGCGGCCGGCTGCGACAGAGCCTGGGCGCGAACCCAGAGTCTCTGGTGGCACAGCTGGCGCTGCGATGCGGTGCCCTAGACCACTGCGCCACCCGGGAGGCCCCATATAGGTCCATTCTTGTGTATTTTATTCCTCTTGTGTTAACAATTTTTTATTTTTTTTATTCATCATCGTACCGGAAGGGCTCATAAGCAACATTTCACGGTTAAGTCGACACTCGTTGTATTCGTCGCATGTGACAAATAACATTTTATTTTATTTGTTGTGTGGCCTTCGTTGTGTTTTCACTGGTGACCAACCTTAGTTTTGCTTTCGATGGTGACCAGCCTTCATTGTGTTTTCGCTGGTGATCAGCATTTGTTGTGTTTGTGCTGGTGACTAGCATTGTGTGTGTTTTCACTGGTGACCAGCCTTCATTGTGTTTTCGCTGGTAATCAGCATTGTGTGTTTTCACTGGTGACCAGCCTATAATGTGTTTTCACTGGTGACCAGCCTTCATTGTGTTTTCGCTGGTGATCAGCATTTGTGTTTTTGCTGGTAACCAGCCTTTTTTGTATTTGTGCTGGTGACCAGCCTTCGTTTTTGATGTTGACCAGCTTTCATTGTATTTGCGTTGGTGTCTCGCCTTAGTTGTTTTCACTGATGACCAGCCTTCGTTGTTTTTTCATTGGTGAACATGCTTCATTGTCTTTTCACTGGTGACCAGCCTTCGTTTTGTTTTCAATGGCGACCAGCCTTCGTTTTGTTTTCAATGGCGGCCAGCCTTCGTTTTGTTTTCGATGGCGACCAGCATTCGTTTTGTTTTCAATGGTGACCAGCCGTCGTTGTGTTTGTGCTGGTGACCAGCCTTTGTTGTATTTGTGCTGAATACCAGCCTTCAGTGTCTTTTCGCTGGTGAATAGCTTTTGTTGCATCTTCCCCTAAGTCACATAATAAGTTGTATTCACTCACTCTGTGTGCAATAATTGTGTTTAACATGATTTTGAAAGACTACCTCATCTCTGTACCCACACATACTGCACCTTACGCATACATATGTATGTTTTTAACAAGGCACTAAAGTAATACTACAAAAAAGGTGGTAAAGTAATTAACTTTTGGTCCTGAATACTAAGTGTTATGTTTGGGACATATCCAATACAACACATTACTGAGTTCCACTCTCCAAATTTTCAAGCATAATGGTGGCTCCATCATGTTATGGGTATAATTGTAATCGTTAAGGACTGGGGAGGTTTTCAGGATAAAAAATCAACTAAATGGAGCTAAGCACAGGCAAAATCCTAGAGGTTAACCTGGTTTAGCAGACACTGGGAGATTAATTCTATTATGACACAAGGCGAGACCCGGATACAGACACTGGGAGATGAATTACAGACGATACAGACACTGGGAGATGAATTCTATTATGACACGAGAAGGACACTGGGAGATGAATTCTATTATGACCCGGATACAGACACTGGGAGATGAATTCTATTATGACACACAGAGATACAGACACTGGGAGATGAATTCTATTATGACCGACCCGGATACAGACACTGGGAGATGAATTCTATTATGACACAAGGCGAGACCCGGATACAGACACTGGGAGATGAATTCTATTATGACACAAGGCGAGACCCGGATACAGACACTGGGAGATGAATTCTATTATGACACAAGGCAAGACCCGGATACAGACACTGGGAGATGAATTCTATTATGACACAAGGCGAGACCCGGATACAGACACTGGGAGATGAATTCTATTATGACACAAGGCGAGACCCAGATACAGACACTGGGAGATGAATTCTATTATGACACAAGGCAAGACCCAGATACAGACACTGGGAGATGAATTCTATTATGACACAAGGCGAGACCCGGATACAGACACTGGGAGATGAATTCTATTATGACACAAGGCGAGACCCAGATACAGACACTGGGAGATTAATTCTATTATGACACAAGGCGAGACCCAGATACAGACACTGGGAGATGAATTCTATTATGACACAAGGCAAGACCCAGATACAGACACTGGGAGATGAATTCTATTATGACACAAGGTGAGACCCGGATACAGACACAGGAGGCAGATGGTTGGAGTTTAAGATGTTTAATAATCCAAAAAGGGAAGGCAAGAGAATGGTCGTGGACAGGCAAAAGGTCAAAACCAGTTCAGAGTCCAGGAGGTACAGAGTGGCAGACAAGCTATAGGTCAAGGCAGGCAGAATGGTCAGGCAGGTGGGTACAGAGTCCAGAACAGTCAAGGGTCAATACCGGGTTGGCCTAGAAAAAGGACAATAGCAAAGGCAGGAGAGAGACAGGAAACACGGGGATAAATACACTGGGAAAAATAAGCAACACCTGGAGGGGGTGTAGACAATCACAAGGACAGGTGAAACCGATCAGAGTGTGACAAACTCACCTTTCAGCATGACAATAACCTAAGACGCAAGGCCAAATCTACACTGGAGTTGCTTACCAAGAAGACTGTGAATACAGTTTTGACTTAAATCGGCTTGAAAATCTATATCAAAACCTGAAAATGAGCACTGATGAACAACTAATTTGACAGAGCTTGAAGAATTATTATTATTATTTATTGTTTTATCCACAAGTGTCAAGGGTCAATTGTCTGGTTCATAACAATTGTTTTGTTCACAGTACTCATTATCAATAGAGAAATATCTACATAAAAAAAGATTCATTCACATACTTTTATATCTTATATTCAGTCTCTTTAACAGTACATATAGATATTGCTATTCAATGAATTAGTATTTGTACCAAAATAAAGGCATTTCACTTACAAATAGTGCAAAAGGTATGCATTCTAGCATGTAAAACCATCAAATTGTATGTGTGTTGTCCAACACATAGCAACAGATTACCCTGTATAGTAGTGTAAAAATAAATGTTACACAATTCCACACAATCGCTTAGCATGAGGCTACGCTAACTAGCAAACTTCATAACAATTAATTACGGCAACAATATCAAATACTAAAACATCTAACTACAAGGATTCATTTTAGAATAAGGCTGTAACGTAACAAAATGTGTAAAAAGTCAAGGGTTCTGAATACTTTCCGAAGGCCCTGTATTTCTTATTAAATATATTTAATTAAAATACATTTTTACACAAATACATTGCTAATATATTTAAAATATATTATTTGACCAATTCTGAACATTTTGACATACAGTATATTCCAAAAATGTATTTTAAATTAATACAAATTTAATGAATTAATAAATAAAAACAAAATGTATTTTAAATGTATTTTTTTCTGTTTGGGGAGGTGATAACACCATGCTAGAAGCGGACGTCTGGTTGTAATTGGCAAATTGTTTTAACATTGCAATGACAGGTTTCAGTGAAACCCAGCCTTCCTTTCCACTGTGTAGTCTTATCAATAGTATCAGTCTGTCACTGATAGTGAAAGTGGATCCTAATGGCTCAGGGGCGGATTAGCCATCTGGAAATTCTGGAAAATGCCAGATGGGCTGGGCATTTTTGTTGTTGGGTGGTCTGGTCAAAGTTGGCACACACACACAAACAATGATACACTAAATAAAACAATGAGAAAGGTGACATGGCCATACTAATCTATAATGAGCCTTTGGCTGATCAGTGGGCAACAGCCGGCCCCCCGACCAAGCTGGTCCGGAACGTTTTTTCTGATAGGCTGAGCTGAGGTCACGCAAAGACACATTCAATGTCAAATGCGACATCAGCAAAGAGACCTGCTCCGACTCTCTCATCAGACAGACAACATCATGGATAGTAAATTTAAAAAAAATTAAACAGAAAGGTAGCCTATACAGTGCCTTGCAAAGGTATTCACCCCCCTTGGCATTTTACCTATTTTGTTGATTTACAACCTGTAATTTAAATGGGTTATTATTTGGATTTCATGTAATGGACATACACAAAATGGCAAAAAAAAAAAATTTAAAAAACGGAAAAATGGTGCGTGCATATGTATTCACCCCTTTGCTATGAAGCCCCTAAAAACGAGCTGTAGCCACCCATTACCTTCAGAAGTCACATAATTAGTTAAATAAAGCATGGTGGTGGCAGCATCATGCTGTGAGGGTGTTTTTCATCAGCAAGGACTGGGAAACTAGTCAGAAATTAAGGAATGATGGATGGAGCTAAATACAGGGAAATTCTTGAGGGAAACCTGTTTCAGTCTTCCAGAAATTTGAGACTGGGACGGAGGTTCACCTTCCAGCAGGACAATGACCCTAAGCATACTGCTGAAGCAACACTCAAGTGGTTTAAGGGAAAACATTTAAATGTCTTGGAATGGCCTAGTCAAAGCCCAGACCTCAATCTAATTGAGAATCTGTGGCATATCACTTAAAGATTGCTGTACACCAGCGGAACCCATCCAACTTGAAGGAGCTGGAGCAGTTTTGCTTTGAAGAATGGGCAAAAATCCCAGTGGCTAGATGTGCCAAGCTTATAAAGACATACCCCAAGAGACTTGTAGTTGTAATTGCTGCAAAAGGTGGCTCTACAAAGTATTGACTTTGGGGGGTGAATAGTTATGCCCGCTCAAGATTTCAGTTTTTTTGTCTTATTTCTTGTTTGTTTCACAATAAAACTTATTTTGCATATTCAAAGTGGTAGGCATGTTGTGTAAATCAAATGATACAACCCCCCCAAATACATTTTAATTCCAGGTTTTAAGGCAACAAAATAGGAAAAATGCTAAGGGGGATGAATAATTTCAAAAGCCACTGTACATGTAGAAAGAGCACATTCTACATTGTGACCTCACTCAAAACGTCCTATTTTTGGGGTGGCTAAAACCATTATTTGGTCAAACAGAAGTGCATTATCCTGCTCCTGTGCCCTTGCTGGGCCCTGTTGATGTGATGAGCAAGCCGCTCTCCTCTACCCCCATAGCTCTCCTCTACCCCCATAGCTCGAGTGAAAAATGCAGTCTGATCGTATAACATTTCAAAATGTAATTGCGGGAAAACACAGCTTTGGAAGCTTCGCCCGCTTGTCCTTGTCGAAGAGATGAGGGTCTCAGCTTTCTGTAGGTATAATTTGTATTTCTCAATATTCAGCTGAATAGCAACTATTTTATATTTGATATGGCTTTGAGATATGGAGTTGTGCGCGTGAAATGTGGACTGGCCATTGCAAGGGCATAGCCCTAAAGGCCACATAACTACTGGCAGGGGGTATTATATTTAAAGTTAGCAATGGGTTTTGAGTTTCCACTTCCTCAGGTGTTGAACCCCACATTAATTAGCCTATGATATTAGTTAGTGCACATAAAGATGTATGTAAGTAATCTCTATTGAAACAAAAAAAAATCTGGAAATTCTGGAGTTCTATTTTGACTAGGATGACCAGACGTCCCTGATTAGCCTTCATAAGGAAAAAAGCAACTCTGAAGTTGCTTTTAAGCCAGTATTTCAATAATCAAACGCTGTATCCAATGAGATTTGGCATGTAAAAATCTATCCCTGTACCAAACTCGTTTGCTTGTGTGGTGATCAGTAATACAATACAAACCATCGCATGAACCACAAAGCCCATGGCCAGAAAGTTCATCCAGCAGCATAGGCTACCAAACTTGGGTGATTGTAAAATTACTAGATAGACAATTTTTTCTATCTGGTTTTAATTCCCAGAATATGGTCACCTTAATTTGGACAGTAAAATATAGCAACTATTGTCTACACATCAACCCAAAATGCATGACTATCATTGTATTCGGATGTAAGTCAAAATATCCTGCTTGGACGTGTTAGATGAAACAACTTCTGAATGACTTTATAAGATGTTGAGCCAACTCACTATATATGTCCAACAAATCATGGGCTGCTGCCACCAACTGTAAAGCTAGTGGCACCGGTGATAATGAGTTTGCGGCGTGTGCAGTGATGTGGTCTGGTGTGGATAAAATTCTAGGGCAGAATTGTCCCAGTCTTCCCCTGGAGTGGCTACAGGTTATATGAGCAGGTAACACACCTGCCTTGCACCTGTTATGAAAAATATTCCTATCAGAAGAAAAACAAAAAAAACATTAAGTCCACTATTTAAGGGACTTTTGTTTATAATGTCATTGTTTTATCAAGGCATATCAAGGTAATTCTCTTATAAATCAACTTCTGTTAGGTCAAATCGGTCAGCCGTATTGGCACTCCCTAGTAGGAACAGTCCTCCATTGGAATGAATGGCATTCTATAGTATTTTAATTAAATGTTTCAAGGACAAAATTAAATATATTTAAGTGTTTTTTGTTGTTGTTGTAGTAGTCACTGTAATATTAGTACACTCTAAAAAAAAAATGTTATGTCTTTTTTTATTGTACTGTTTTGCTCATATAATATAATTTAAAAGTCTGCATTAAGGTGTCTATAACATAATAAACATGTCAAAAATGATATGAATAATAAATGTAATAAATGTAAATAAGTGTAATTCTATAGCTTCCTTTTATAGCAATAGTACAGCCATCAGTGGAGGCTGGTGGGACGAGTTATAGGAGGACTGTCTCATGGTAATGGCTGAAATGGAATTAATGGAACAGAGTCAAACACGTTGTTTTCATATGTTTGATGTGTTTGATACTGTTCCATTAATTCCATTCCAGCCTTTAGAATGAGCCCGTCCTTCTATAACTCCTCCCACCAGCCTCCACTGACAGCAATCCAAGATGGCGTAGCAGTCGGACGTGTGTTTGTCTTGTCCCGTGTTAATTAGTCTGTAAATAGTCTGTTTTCGTTCTTTTTCGTGTATATTTGAAATCTCACTTTCCATCTACAAACTAAACATACAGTCGTGGCCAAAAGATTTGAGAATGACACAAATATTAATTTCCACAAAGTTTGCTGCTTCAGTGTCTTTAGATATTTTTGTCAGATGTTACTATGGAACACTGAAGTATAATTACAAGCATTTCATAAGTGTCAAAGGCTTTTATTGGCAATTACATGAAGTTGATGCAAAGAGTCAATATTTGCAGTGTTGACCCTTCTTTTTCAAGACCTCTGCAATCCGCCCTGACATGCTGTCAATTAACTTCTGGGCCACATCCTGACTGGTGGCAGCCCATTCTTGCATAATCAATGCTTGGAGTTTGTCAGAATTTGTGGAATTTTTCCACCTCTTGAGTATTGACGACAAGTTCTCAATGGGATTAAGGTCTGGGGAGTTTCCTGGCCATGGACCCAAAATATTGATGTTTTGTTCCCCGAGCCACTTAGTTATCACTTTTTCCTTATGGCAAGGAGCTCCATCATGCTGGAAAAGGCATTATTCATCTCCAAACTGTTCCTGGATGGTTGGGAGAAGTTGCTCTCAGAGGATGTGTTGGTACCATTCTTTATTCATGGCTGTGTTAGGCAAAATTGTGAGTGAGCCCACTCCCTTGGCTGAGAAGCAACCC
Source organism: Oncorhynchus tshawytscha (assembly GCF_018296145.1). Classification (NCBI taxonomy): domain Eukaryota; kingdom Metazoa; phylum Chordata; class Actinopteri; order Salmoniformes; family Salmonidae; genus Oncorhynchus; species Oncorhynchus tshawytscha. Next base: position 22,349,201 of record NC_056452.1, on the reverse strand, counting down.
CACACATGAATGGTCTCAGGATGCTTTACTGTTGGCATGACACAGGACTGATGGTAGCGCTCACCTTGTCTTCTCCGAACAAGCTTTTTGTCCGGATGCCCCAAACAATTGGAAAGGGGATTCATCAGAGAAAATGACTTTACCCCAGTACTCAGCAGTCCAATCCCTGTACCTTTTGCAGAATATCAGTCTGTCCCTGATGTTTTTCCTGGAGAGAAGTGGCTTCTTTGCTGCCCTTCTTGACACCAGGCCATCCTCCAAAAGTCTTCGCCTCACTGTGCTTGCAGATGCACTCACACCTGCCTGCTGCCATTCCTGAGCAAGCTCTGTACTGGTGGTGCCCTGATCCCACAGCTGAATCAACTTTAGGAGACGTCTTGGCGCTTGCTGGACCTTCTTGGGCGCCCTGAAGCCTTCTTCCCAATAATTGAACCACTCTTCTTTAAGTTCTTGATGATCCGATAAATGGTTGATTTAGGTGCAATCTTACTGGCAGCAATATCCTTGCCTGTGAAGCCCTTTTTGTGCAAAGCAATGATGACGGCACATGTTTTCTTGCAGGTAACCATGGTTGACAGAAGAAGAACAATGATTCCAAGCACCGCCCTCCTTTTGAAGCTTCCAGACTGTTATTTGAACTCAATCAGCATGACAGAGTGATCTCCAGTCTTGTACTTGTCAACACTCACACCTGTGTTAACGAGAGAATCACTGAAATGATGTCAGCTGGTCCTTTTGTGGCAGGGCTGAAATGCAGTGGAAATGTTTTTGGCGGATTCAGGTAATTTGCATGGCAAAGAGGGACTTTGCAATTCATTGCAATTAATCTGATTACTCTTCATAACATTCTGGAGTATATGCAAATTGCCATCATACAAACTGAGGCAGCAGACTTTGTGAAAATGTATATTTGTGTCATTCTCAAAACTTTTGGCCACGACTGTACTTTCCTGCAACCCGCCTCACCCAATGTGGTACGGTTCTGCAATTGTTTTATACCTTATAACTGGAACCTTCATCATTAGCTAGCCAGCAAACAAGCTACTAGCTAGTAGTCATTGTTTGCCACTGCTAGCGGTCTTCACCTTTAGCTCAGACGCTAGACAGCTTTGGCTCAGACGTTTACCTGCCAGTCTGCACAGCGCGAAATCAACCCCGAGCATAACGTACTGCTTTTCTCCACCGCATCACCAGTCGCAAGATCTGGACCATTACACCGGATCGTCGCAGCTAGCTAGCTGAAACCGAGTGGCTACTGTTGGCTAACGCCTCTGTCCCGAAGAAAGCACCAGTTATCCTTGAGCTAGCCTCGAGCTAGGCCCATCTCCCGACCAGCCGACGGAGTATACCAGCTAATTATTGGGCTACAATGCCAATTAGCTTGGACCCTTTATTGTCGACACGGAGCGCCGCCGATCCACCACGACTGGTCTGCCGACGTAATCATCCGATGTGGTTTCAACAGGCTTTTCCATTGCCATGTCCCCGAAGACCCATCTGCTAGCCCCGGCCAGCTGGCTTTCTGATTGCCGTGTCTCCCGCTCGCCTAGTGTAGTAGCGACTACCGAATGGCTCCGACTCACCTATTGTTGCTCATCGGACCCTAAGATCACTCGGCTACACAGCTGATGCCTGCTGATCTGTTCATTAACACTGTACCTCATTTTGTTTATCTGTCGGCCCCAGCCTCAAACTCAGGTCCTGTATGTACCTAACTGACCCTCTCTGCCCATTCATCGCCATTTACCCATTGTTGTCTTAGCTCTCCCGACAAACACCCATGATTGCTTTATGCCTATCTCTAATGTCTATATGTATTGTCTACGGCTCAACATGCCTAAGATAGCTCTTTTGTCCCACCCCCCACGAATGCGGAGACCTCACCTGGCTTAACTGGTGCCTCCAGAAACGCAACCTCTCCCATCGTCACTTAATGCCTAGGTTTAACTCCACTGGACTCACTTCCTACCATACCCTTGTCTGTATATTATGCCCTGAATCTTTTCTACCACACCCAGAAATCTGCTCCTTTTATTCTCTGTTCCCAATGCACTAGACGACCAGTTCTTATAGCCTTTAGCCATACCCTTATCCTACTCCTCTGTTCCTCTGGTAATGTAGAGGTTATCCCAAGCCCTGTAGCCCCCAGTTCTACACCTATTCCCTAAGCGCTCTCATTTGTTGACTTCTGTAACCGTAAAAGCCTTGGTTTCATGTATGTTAACATCAGAAGCCTCCTCCCTTTTGTTTTTTTGTCTAACACTCTAACCACTAGGTTACCTGCCGCCCCAAAAGCTCTTGTTGGCTGGCCCTCACTACATGTCTGTCGCCAAACCCACTGGCTCCAGTTCATCTATAAGCCTGTGCTAGGTAAAGCCCAGCCATATCTCAGCTCACTGGTCACCATAGCAACAACCACCCATAGCTCACGCTCCAGCAGGTATAGTTCACTGGTCATCCCCAAAGCCAACACCTCTTTGTCCGCCTTTCCTTCCAGTTCTCTGCTGCCAATGATTGGAACGGATTGCAAAAGTCACTGAAGCTGGAGACTAATATCTCCCTCACTAACTATAAGCATCAGCTGTAAGCATCCACAAAAGCCACAGCCCTTGCAGAGCAAAGGGAACAACTACTTCAAGGTCTCAGAGTGAGTGAGGTCACCGATTGAAGCGCTATTAGCGCGCACCCCGCTAACTAGCTAGTCATTTCACATCGGTTACATACACAGCACATCTGTAAATAGCCCACCCAACTACCGCATTCCCATATTGTTATTTTTTTTGCTCTTTTTCACCCCAGTATCTCTACTTTCACATCATCATCTGCACATCTATCACTCCAGTGTTATTGACTGTACATTTGTCTATCCCATGTGTAACTCTGTGTTGTTTTTGTCGCACTGCTCTGCTGCAGTTGTAAATGAGAACTTGTTCTCAACTGGCCTACCTGGTTAAATAAAGGTGAAATAAAAATAAAAAATAAATAAAATGTCATCATCATTACTTAATAAATTAAAAACTAAACAATTCTCAGTTTTATAAATACAATTTTACAATTATTTGTGTGAAACTAAAAGTGAAATACGACTCAGACTCATCCAAACTCTAGCGGTATGGTAGCTCAATGTAGGGTAGTTTCATGGCAAGAAACGGAAGTAAAAAAACACAGCTCATTCAAAATCCTCTAACCTAACAGCAGAGCACATTCGACACACCCCACACCCAGATAAAACAATGACAGATATTTCACCGGATGTATAAATGTGTAACATCCGTTTGGCAAATTTACTAATCGACGAAAAATGTGATCTCAATAGTTTTCTGTTCCCAAAACTAAAATATGCTACGAACAGAGGGAACTAAGTTTTGTAGACTTTACCCTTTGCCAATTTTTAAAAATGGCATTGTTTAGGAGTGCAAAGGCGAATTGAGTTATTGAAAACGCGCACTTCAGAGTTGGCGTTTCCCAACGGAAATATGCAAATATCACAGGCACAAAAGCCGTATAGCGCTACAAAGGTGACCCTATACTAGTCTCATCATTCTACGACAAACACACATCTATTTATATCTAATTGAATTAAAACAAAACTTGTCTGAAAATTTAAAGATTTGAAACCACTGTATTCATCACGACGGACAAACATTATGTTAGATGACAGCTGAGGTATGTTCACAGGGAGCGTCGTCTCTAGTTACCACAGCCACAAAGTCAAAATCCCCGCCTACACGCCCGCCTATCTACAATTTCTCTTCTTAAATGGTAAAAGGTGACTTTAAACCGTAACTACACTGCTAACCTTATATCTACCCCTAACCTTAAATTATGACAAAAAAAGCACATTTTTGTCTTCATTAATTTTTTTACGATATAGCCAATTCTGGCTTTGTGGCTGTGCTATCTAGTGGAAACCCAAGGGGAGAGACAACGAATTTGATTATTGCACCAGGAAATGAGTTAGATTTTCCCTGACCATTAAATATAAAAATTCATAACAGTAATAATTCAGCTGAAATCTTATAGCATGTTAGTTGTAAAATTGTGAGAATATGTAGATTATCTAAAAACGTGTTAAGCCCTATTTTGACATTTTTAAATAATAGGTTGTTCATAGCATATGAAATGTGAAAATGTCATCTACAATTCACTATTGTTCATACTATTTACTGTTGAGTGTCACAGTAGGAGTCACAAAACCCGGAAATGGTTCCAATTGTTCTATCTTGGATGTTATAACTACTTCAAATGTCTGTTTCGTGTAGGAATACCCTGGCATGACGTTTCGATAACCACGCAAATCTCTCTGACAAGGGAACGTTCATCAATAATTAGCATTGCGAATTGAGAGTAAATTGAGGCGAATTTATTGATAAAACTCACCTTGTCCGAGAGAGAATTACACGGCTATTAAAACGTCATGCCAAGGAACACCTACACCAAACACACAATTAATTATACTTTATTTATTCACAATGTGAAAAATTAATGGCGGAAAAAACATTGGAACCATTTCCGTTTTTTTTAAATGCATAAAATCAAAAAATAAGGAATAGCTAATAAAAAAAGCACAATCTGAGCTTTCTAACAGTGTAAGGCATTACTAGGTACTGTTCATGGCCTTCATGAACATGTGTTTTATATGGCCATCCACTTAACATTAACGGTCAACAGGTTCAAATTATGCAGAATGAGGATGAAATACTGGTGGAGTAGTAAAATTGCCTAACGAATTGTCAAAAACATGGTTTTATATGGCACAGCAGAAATTACAAGTGTCACCAGTTCTTGCATATGACATTTTTTTTAATGAGAATGACATTTTAAACATTGTCTATGATACAAAACCCAGAGATAGAAAGAGCTACACAGTAAGAAGTTCAGTCTAAGATTGTATTGTGTATAATGAATGTTATGAACAAACCTATCGGCCGCTATACGGACCTAGTAGTGTGTGTGTGTGTGGGTAAATCCATTTGAATTTAATCACTTTTTGACAGCATCACTTTTGATTAAGCAACAATTTTCAAACATGTTTTCCCATTTAAGAAGTTGTCAGAAAGGGACATTTTGGACCTGAATGCCAAAACCTTCAAAAGATAAAGGTTCTCAAAGTTGATCCATTTGCATACCCCACCATACCATGACACATGTCTTCATCACTGACTGAAAAAGGTAAACAGTTGAGTTTGATATCATTTAAAAGCGTACAAAGCAGGGTTGTCAAACTATTTTAGAATTTCTTAAAAACAAAATAAAGAAATAGATTTGAAACTTTAACGTCAATTTTGAAAAGAAATTGAACTCCGATTTATTTCTAATTGGGTAAGGTACATCCAGAACCCCAACACCCACAGTCATCTCGGTTTCTGTCTGCAGTCCTGATGTATCTGCAGTGACTTTCAGAGTCAACCTGTTTGTAGTCCATAAAATGCCATGTTTGTAGTCCGTTCCTCTCTAAGGTGTGAATGAGTTCTCCTGTTTGTCATTGATAGAATACCATATTCATAGTCAATGAAAAAGCGTTGCTTGTAAACCATGATATACTGCAATGTTTGTAGTCCATAATATGCTGCCATGTTTGTAGTCCATCCCCATCTCAAAGGAAGATGTGGAAGATCAGTGACTTGAGGCTCCTACTGTTGGGAATGTTCTGAACGGAGTACTTGATGGCTTTGTAGAACCTAGGACACGTTCCCAGGTGAGAGAGTGGTGAACATCGCACTGTCCGGCGGTTGTTATGCATTGTCCAGAACCCGATGGAGTAACGGGATAACACCTCGATGCTGACGGTGTGTTGCCCGGGCGACCACTGGGTCAGTCTGACGACTGTAACCATGGAGCCAAAGCCGCAGGAGTGACAAGTCACGCCACGAAACACAGACTCCTCGGGACATAGTGACACGCCTCTCTCCCACGATATACCTCCATCCTCCCCCCCCTCTCCCATGTCACCTAGGTTACACAGGGCCACAAGACACACACCCTCCAGAGCCTGGTTGCTTTTAAAACCCAGCAGGATTCCAACCAGCCTAGGGACTGCCCCCAAACGCAACAACTGCTCCTGTTGACACCCTGAGAGAGAGAAATATGTGTAAGAAAGGTTAGGTTAAGGGCTTAGACTTGAAGCGTTAGATAGAAGGCTGTGGTCGAGGGTTAGGGGTCAGAGGTTAGCGATGACTCACGGCTCTCGTAGCAGATACGAGCGATAGCGCGGCCAGCGTGTATCAGCAACTCCTGATCCCTGGAGACCAGCACAGACAGCAGAGCAGATGACAACCCTGTCTCCCCACACCTCTCCCTGATCACCGCTGATGGAGAAAGAAGCAGTGAATGACAACCATGAGAGGCAGAGAGAGAGAGAGAGAGAGAGGCAGAGAGAGAGACTTACTTTCTCTGGCCAGTTCTGACACCAGTTTAGCAGTCATTAAAGTAAGCGGTCCTCTCCTCCTAAGGGCTTGAGCCAGAGTAGGTAATACACCACTCACTGCCACCTGTTCCGCAGCCCCACGCTCTACACACCACACACACAAAGAGAGATTAAATGCACAGCATCATATTAACAAGCGCAATATACACTCTTTACTGTATTCTCCCTCCATTTACCTACAAGCCACCCAGGCATGCATGTGAATACTGTGTGTGCGTGACTGTGTGAGTGTAACCGATGTGAAATGGCTAGCTAGTTAGCGGGGTTCGCGCTAATAGCGTTTCAATTGGTGACGTCACTCGCTCTGAGACCTTGAAGTAGTTGTTCCCCTTGCTCTGCAAGGGCCGAGGCTTTTGTGGAGCGATGGGTAAGGATGCTTCGAGGGTGGCTGTTGTCGATGTGTGCAGAGGGTCCCTGGTTCGAGCCCAGGTAGAAGCGAGGAGAGGGACGGAAGCTAAACTGTTTCATGAATAATGTGTGTGCCATGTAAACTCAGCAAAAAAAGAAACATCCCCTTTTCAGGACCCTGTCTTTCAAAGGTAATTTGTAAAAATCCAAATAACTTCACAGATCTTCATTGTAAAGGGTTTAAACACTGTTTCCCATGCTTGTTCAATGAACCATAAACAATTAATGAACATGCACTTCTGGAACGGTCAGGAGATGCACTGCTGTACTTAATGCAGCTGGTGGCCACACCAGATACGGACTGTTACTTTTGACCCCACCTTTGTTCAGGGACACATTATTCCATTTCTGTTAGTCACATGTCGGTGGAACTTGTTCAGTTTATGTCTTAGTTGTTGAATCTTGTTAAGTTCACACAAATATTTACACATGTTAAGTTTGCTGAAAAAAATCTGCAGTTGACAGTGAGAGGACGTTTCTTTTTTTGCTGAGTTGATGTACATTGTGTATGGTTTGTTTACGTGTGTGTGAGTTTAATCCAGGCAGGTTAATCAACCCTGTGACCTTTTCGCCTCTCCCTCCCATTTCGTCTCTCTTTCTCCCTCCCTCCCTCTCTCTCCCTCAGACACAAACGGCTTAGCAACTGTTTGTCCAATTGGTCACGCATCCAACTCTCCCGCTCTCAACCCCTTCCTTCCTTCTCTCTCTTGTTCCTCACTTGTTACCACAAATGTATCTTCTTAAAATGTGATTTTAAACCTAACCTTAACCCTAAACTGAAAAACACACTGCTAACCCTAACCTAAAATAAGACCAAAAAGCTAATTTTGATGTTCATGAATTTCTACGATATTTGGACTTTGTGGCTGTGGTAACTAATGGACCCCCCCCCTCCCATCCTGTTTAACAATAGCTTGGCTACTGTACTAATATACTTTTGGAGAATAGACAAAATCGAAGTTCTCCCTTGAAGGAAAGGCCACCTTTTTGTGTAATTTTTGGTTTCGTTGGCAGGTAGTGTCCTCTTTGCTGTGGTCAGTGGTGTGTGTGTGTGTGACTCACGTTTTTCCTGTATGACAGTAAATACTGTTTCCAGGTGAGGTCGGAGTTCATCCTCGATGAGATCAGTACTGACCACAATGGCATCTAACGCATTAGTGAGAGGGTCTGAGAGGATGAGAGAGATGATTGAATATGAATACTTCCTGTACCAGTTCGCTTGTTACGATCTCCCTATAACCATAGTACAGCATTGGTTAATACGTTTGGCTGTGGGCTGGGAGACCTGGGATCAAGACCCTTCAATATGAACCCTGGTACAGTAAAATTATGGTGAGCTCTGGCATCGTTTTCATCACACTTCAAGTACCGATGTGAAATGAATAACATTGTACCACATATACATGACAGCGCTATAGACACCACAAGCAGACATGAGTCGGCCTCGTGATGAGGTACCCCTGTCCGCGAACAAAATCAGTTTCACCTTCAGCCCAGGAGGGAATTACCTCTTGGTTTAACGGTCAAGACGTTGGTTTCTCCCATTGGGGACACGGGTTCAGATCCCAGCCTGTGACACATACAACACGTACCCTACAGAGTAGTGTAAACCTAAGTGACTATGTCAGTGTATACTTAGGATATAAGGCACGAGGGTTGTGGCATAAGGCCACGGCTAAGGGTCACTCCGCTTTTCGTTGTGCAACAGCTCTTAGCCGTGGTATATTGGCAAAATACCACAAACCCCCGAGGTGTCACTGGTTACCAACGTAATTTAGCAGTAAAACAAATAAACGTTTAGTCATACCCGTGCTATATACCACGCCTGTCAGCCAATCAGCAGGGCTCGAACCACCCCGTTTATAATGTACTGATATAGAAGTGTAAGGTACATAGCAACAGCAGCTGTGTCAGGTCGCATAGTAATACCCTCTCCCGTGGCGCGCTGTACACACTGGTGCCATGCTAGTGTTCATATCAAATGAAGCAATATCCGTGGTGTAATGCTCAGTGCTCAATAGTATGTTTAGGTAGGTGTGTGGCTCAGTCCAACACAGCGTAGTGTCTATCTTCACACACCAAACTTAAAACAAACAAAAAATGCAATTCTACTCAACACTCACCTTTGGGTACCACTGGCAGTAGTCGACCGGAGTCACTGGTCGGCCGCAGTCTATCCATGTGTGTGTTGTGGGTGTGTATGCGTGCATATGTGTCAGTATAGACTCCCATCCGGCCTTTTTGTTACAGTTGTTTCTCAAATCGTCTGTCAGCCAGAGAATGTTCTCTACACGCCTCTGCGCTCCCCCCTTTTCTTGTCCGTATCTCTTCGCCAGCTTTCTGGAACATCTGTCTGTTGCTGTTTCAGACACCGTCTTCTCCTTTCTTTCTACCTCGTCTCTCTTCCCTCCTCTATGGTACGCTCAGCAAGCCCCGAATCCATTTATTTCCTTCTTGCCTTTTATGTTACATATTCCGTACTCCCGCTCTTTCAGGCGTTTTTCTTTCTCTCCCTCCCTCCCTCCCTCCTCCTCTACGCTATAATACAGAGTAAATCCTAATTCCCTGCAAAGCTGCTCTCCCTCGGTTCCTCCCTCCCTTTCACCCGCTGTGTTGGCAGACAATTCATTACCACAGTAAAAATATCCATATAACCTAGCGGTCATACAGTGACATGGTTCCAATCGTTTTCTACCCTTCATTCTTCTATGGGATTTTAGAAACACTTAAAATTCCTTTTATCAAGGTGACTTTTATCAATATATTTGCCTGTATTTCATCAAATGAAATGCTGATTAGCTGTTAATGTGGCTATCATAAAGAACTACGAATGCCATGATGATTTGGATGAGGCTGCCAAATCTCTGCAAAATTAAGAATCTCTGGATAAACTATCTAAAGTTAGCTAAATGTTGTAATGAATAAATTGCCAACATTTCTTTAAATTAACAATTCTGAACTGTCTTGGGCAAGTTCTAAATTGACACAATACCTGTTAGCAAAGGTGTCAGCACAGGTGTCAGCTAGAGATGACATGAAGGACCTTGCAGGGATTTATAGTCTTGCATGATGTCTACTTCGATGTTAATTAGCACTTTCGAATCAGAGCCGAATATATTTATAAAAGTCAACCTTGTCCAAAAGAGATTTGCATGGTTATCAAAACGCCACGCCAGAGTAAGCCTACATGAAACACAGCCCTTATCCTAGGCGTTTCTAAAATCCCCTTTGGGAAAAACGAATGGTGGTAAAAGGATTGGAACCATTTCCCTGTTTGACCGCCAGTTTTATGGGGCTTTATAGGCCCTTGGCTTGTTGGTTGACTTGACCGATTTACATTCGGCTGAATGAGCAAGGTGTTTTGCTAATCCTTGTACGTGAGGATTTCTTACTGGGTAGTTCTTTAGAATGCAGGATGATTTGTAGATCAGTGGTTCTGCACAGCACCTTGCTCAAACCATTTAAAATGTCCTTATTATTTTGTGTTTTGAAAAAAAGGTTAAGGCTAATAATACTCTGATCATTGTCTGATCGCTCCCAACCCATAAGAATCCCCACCCAGTTTATGTTAAAATGGTGGAAACACTCTACGGGTGAATAACTCCCCCCTACTGCAAGCAGTGAGGACAGCAGGAAAGAGTGATCTATGATCCTGCCTGTCCAGATGGGAGGAAGGTTCATCTCAGGGGTTAAATACTTTTCAGATTTCTGCAGCATCTGTTTATCTAACTTGAGGTTTAGCCTCTATAGTCCAATGAGTGTGTGTTTGATACAGCTAGAGGCTGACTGTTAGTTTTATGGTTACTATCTGTTTGTCTTTAGTTTATAGATATTAAACATTCCACATTTTCTTTAGATGTACATGTTTTTCTTTCGATGAGGTGAACAAGCAATTAACCCTCACAATTTTACTTTTGCTGTTCTAAAATGGATGGACAGCCCTCAAACAGCTATGATTAAAGCTTAGGCAGTTTTTGGCCTAGCATGCTGTTGGATTTGTTGATTTTAAATGTGTAATAAGCCCAACCTTTCTAACCACCAAGAGGATAATCTAGCTAATTAGACAGGCATGTCAGTCTGTTAGCGCTTCATCAAACGCAGAAGCAGCAGATTGTCTTAGTTTCAATCTGAAGCCTGTTGTTACGCACAATAACATGTTGATGGGTGGAACTAAACAGTGTTAGTTTAGTTTAGCTAAATCGGACATAGTCTGAAATGTGGTTGACCGCGGCACGTGTATAACTACAATCAAGTGGGACATTACTGAGTTTCCTAGTTCGGACTAGCACGCGAACGAGGCAAGTCAGAGACATGTTCAAGTCTTGTGTGGGAGCAACGTTTTTATTTGTAATTGTAAACAAAACAGAAGTAACCGAGAGCTAAAAAGTATAAAGACATGTCTATGTGAAACGAAACATTTACCAAACCACATCAATTTACAGAGTAGAAAGTCTGCACTAGGCTCTACACATATATTCTGCCTCAATGGCAATGTTCATGCTAAAATGGGTTATATCCATCTAGTCCGCCATCTCTCTCTACGTGTGAGGCAGAGCTGCTCGCTTCCTAAAATCTCTCTGAATTTACTATAACACCCAACCGCCAAAACAGTGAGATAGAGACATCAACTAGAGACATCAACGAGCTTCAGCAACTCTATAGAAAAGGATTCTCAAACCCCACTGCATGTGCAGGATTTTGGTCCATCCCTGCTCTAACACCCCTGATTCTACTAATTGTCATTGTCATGTTCATCAAGACCTTGATTATCTGAATCAAGTGTTAGCAGTAGCTCTTCAGGACCAGAGTAGGAGAACCCTGATCTAGGCATGGCTCTCTCAACACAAAGGAATCACCATGCTTTGGAAAATTACAACTTTAATATAAAGTTGTCCCAATAGTCCATATTACAGTAATTTACAATTTAGTCAATGTGTTCCAAGGCACTTAAACTCTTTTGCCTCTTATATCCTTCTTCCATGTCTCTGTCCTCACATCACTGAGTGCTCAGTCCACTTCCAAAATCAACACTTGGCCCCTATACCCCCTAGGTATAATAATGGCATCGGAGGGGATGGCTGCTGTTTTACGGGCTCCTAACCAATTGTGCTATTTTGTGGGGTTTTTCACAATGTAACTTATTTTGTACATAATGTTGCTGCTACTGTCTCTTATGACCGAAAAGAGCTTCTGGAAATCAGAAAAGCAATTACTCACCTCGAACTGGACAAAGATATTTTCTTTAATGAGTCCGAAGTGAAGGATATACTTCTTCTCTGAGACCAGGCCCAAATCCCTGTCATTCGCGTGAAGAAAAGACGGAAATATAGGGGGCGGAGATCGGTTCTATTGGCCAACGTTCAATCACTGAAAAATAAACTGGATGATCTCTGTTCGAGACTGTCCTACCAACGGGACATTAAAAACGAAATATCTTATGTTTCACTGAGTCGTTGCTGAACGACGACACGGATAATATACATTTGGCTGAGTTTTCCGTGCATTAGCAGGACAGAACAGCTACGTCTGGTAAGACGAGGGGTGGGGGTGTCTATTTGTCAATAACAGCTGGTGTGCAATGCCTAATATTAAGGAAGTCCGAGGTATTGCTTGCCTGAGGTAGAGCACCTCATGAGAAGCTGTAGACCATACTGTTTACCAAGAGAGTTGATCTATATTTTTTTGTAGCAGTCTATTTACCACCACAAACCGATGCTGGCACTAAGACTGCACTCACCGAGCTGTATAAGGTCTAAGCAAACAAGAAAATGCTCATCCAGAAGAGGCGTTCCTAATGGCCAGAGACTTTAATGCAGGCAAATTTAAAACTGCTTAACCTCATTTTACCTCACCTAATTTCTACCAGCATGTCACATGTGCAACCAGTGGGGAAAAAAATATTCTTGACCACCTTTACTCCACACACAGAGATGCATACAAAGCTCTCCCTCGCCCTCCATTTGGCAAATCTCACCATAATTCTATCCTCCTGATTCCTGCTTACAAGCAAAAACTAAAGCAGGAATTACCAGTGACTCAATCAATACAGAAGTGGTCAGATGACACGGACGCCACAGGACTGTTTTGTTATCACAGACTGGAATATGTTTGGGGATTCATCCAATGGCATTGAGGAGTATACCACCTCAGTGACTGGCTTCATCAATAAGTGCATCGACGACATCATCCTCACAGTGACCATACGTACATATGCCAACCAGAAGCCATGGTTTACAGGCAACATCCGCACCGAGCTAAAGGCTAGAGCTACTGCTTTTAAGGAGCGGGACACTTATCCAGACGCTTATAAGAAATCCTGCTATGCCCTCAGACAAATTATTAAAAATAGGCAAAGCGTCAATACAGGACTAAGAATGAATCATACTACACCAGCTCTGACGCTCGTCGGATGTAGCAGGGCTTGCAAACTATCACGGACTACAAAGGGAAACCCAGCCACGAACTGCCCAGTGACGCGAGCCTACCAGACGAGCTAAATGCCTTTTATTTGGTCTTTAGTATTTTATTAGGATCACCATTATCTGTTGCAAAAGCAGCAGCTACTCTTCCTGGGGTCCAACATGAAACATAATACAGAATGACATAATACAGAACATCAGTAGAAAACAGCAGCTCAAGGACAGAACTACATACATATTTTTTAAAGGCACACGTAGCCTACATATCAATACATACACACACACTATCTAGGTCAAATAGGGGAGAGGCGTTGTGCCGCAAGGTGTTGCTTTATCTGTTTTTTGAAACCAGATTTGATGTTTATTTGAGCAATATAAGATGGAAGGAAGTTCCATGCAATAAGGGCTCTATATAATATTGGATGTTTTCTTGAATTTGTTCTGGATTTGGGGACTGTGAAAAGACCTGGTGGGATAAGTGTGTGTGTGTCAGAGCGATGTGTAAGTTGACAATGCAAACAATTTGGGATTTCAACACATTAATGTTTCTTATAAAAAATAAGAAGTGATGCAGTCAGTCTCTCCTCAGCTCTTAACCAAGAGAGACTGGCATGCATAGTATTTCAGCCCTCTAAATACAATGAAGAGCAAAACGTGCCGCTCTGTTCTGGGCCTGCCAAAGCTTAACTAGGTATTTTCTTGCCGCACTGACCACGACGGGACAATAATCAAGATTACACAAAACTAGAGCCTGCAGAACTTGCTTTTTGGAGTGTGGTGTCAAAAAAGCAGAGCATCTTTATTACGACTAGACCTCTCCCCATCTTTACAACCATTGAATCTATATTTGTTGACCATGACAGTTTACAATCTAAGGTAACGGCAAGTAATTTAGTCTCCTAAACTTGTTCAACAGCCACACCATTCATTACCAGATTCAGCTGAGGTCTAGCACTTAAGGAATTATTTGTACCAAATACAATGCTCTTAGTTTTAAAGATGTTCAGGACCAGTTTATTACTGGCCACCCATTACAAAACATACTGCAACTCTTTGTTAATGGTTTCAGTGACTTCATTAGCTGTGGTTGCTGATGCGCATACAGTTGAATCATCAGCATACATGGACACACATGCTTTGTTTAATGCCAATGGCAGGTCATTGGTAAAAATAGAAAAGAGTGGAGGGCCTAGAGAGCTGCCCTGCGGTACACCACATGCTCGCTTCGAGGCAAGCAACACTGAAGCATGCATGAGAGCACCCGCTGTTCCAGACGACTGTGTGATCACACTCTCTACGTAGCTGATGTGAGCAAGATCTTTAAGACAGGACAACATTCACATATTACCAGGACGTGTACTCAGAGTATGCGCGGACCAACTGGCAAGTGTTTTCACTGACATTTTCAACCTCTCCCTGACCAAGTCTGTAATACCTGCATGTTTCAAGCAGACCAGCATAGTCCCGGTCTCCAAGAAAGCGAAGGTAACCTGCCTAAATGACTACTGCCCTGTAGCACTCACGTTGGTAGCCATGAAGTGCTTGGAAAGTCTGGTCATGGCTCACATCAACACCAGAATCCTGTAAACCCTAGATCCACTCCAATTCGCATACCACCCCAACAGATCCACAGATGACGCAATCTCAATAGCACTCCACACTGCCGTTTCCCACCTGAACAAAATTAACTCCTGTGAGAATGCTGTTCATTGACTACAGCTCAGCATTCAACACCATAGAGCCCACAAAGCTCATAACTAAGCTGAGGACCCTGGTACTAAACACCTCCCTCTGCAACTGGATCCTGGACAACACATTACCACACTGATCCTTAACACGGGGTGCGTGCTCAGTCCCTCCTGTACTCCCTGTTCACCTACGACTGCGTGACCAAGCACGACTCCAACACTATCATTAAGTCTGCTGACGACACAACAGTGGTATGCCTGATCACCGACAACGATGAGACAGCCTATAGGGAGATCAGAGACCTGTCAGTGTGGTGCCAGGACAACAACCTCTAATTCAACATGATCAAGACAAAAAGGAGCTGATCGTGGACTACAGGAAAATAATGGCCGAACACACCCCCATTCACGTCGACAGGGCCGTAGTGGAGCGGGTCGAGAGTTTGAAGTCCCTTGGTGTCTACATCACTGGCAAACTATCATGGTCCAAACACACCAAGACAGTCGTGAAGATGGCACGACAACACCTTTCCCCCCTCAGGAGACTGAAAATACTTGGCATGGGTCCCATTATCCTCAAAAAGTCCTGGAGCTGCACCATCGAGAGCATCCTGACCGGTTGCATCACCGCCTGGCATGGCAACTGCTTGGCATCCAACCGTAAGGCGCTACAGAGGGTAGTATGTACGGCCCAGTGCATCACTGGGGCCAAGCTTCCTGCTATTCAGGACCTCAATACGAGGCGGTGTCAGAGGAAGGCCCCAAAAAAATGTCAAAGACTCCAGTCTCCCAAGTCATAGACTGTTCTCTCTGCTACCACACAGCAAGCCGTACCGGAGCACCAAGTCTAGGTCCAAAAGGCTCCGTAACAGCTTCTACCCCAAGCAATAAGACTGCTGACCAATTAACCAAAACCAACCGGACTATTTACATTGAACCCCCCGACTAACCTGTACCCCCCACTATTGACCCAGTGCTGGTACCCCTGTATATAGCATTGTTATTGTTATTTTATTGTTACATTTAAATTTTTTGTTTATTTTGTAAATATTTTCTTAACTCTTTCTTGAACTGCATTGTTGGTTAAGGGCCTGTAAGTAAGCATTTCAAGGTAAGGTCTACTACACCTGTTGTATTCGGCGCATGTGACAAATCAAATTTGATTTGCTATACCTATCCAATTGCTTTCACCTATCCGATCCCCTCATATCTAGTCTTACACAAGTGTAGGAGCCAGAAACTGTTTCTGGAACGAGGCTATGTTTCTGTTGGCGCAACTGTTGGGGTTTCCTTTCTGCTGGAGTTTGCAGCTACACATTCTGTAACTTTTCAATTTGTTTGTGTACATCCAGCTGCAGAGTTTCCTTCTGTGTTGCCAGGAGTTCTCTTTTTGGCCATCTTTGCATTCCCCTCTTCCCTGGTATCCGTGGCAACGTGTGGGGAGGGGTTTAGCTTAACCTTCTTACCCTTCCCCTTCTCCTGAGCCGCTTCCTGTTTCCTGTCTGAGGCCCCTGAAGCGGCTCTCTTCCTGTAAGATCCCCTGGGGCCACGCTGGACGCCTCGACTCTTCTGATGTTTCAGTGGTTCCTTAGGGAGCTGGGTGTCTGTCTGGGTCTCGTTCTGGGTCTCTTGGCAGCACCGGAGGGGCTGGGTTTGAGTCCCGTTGTTGTGGGGTTGGGCTATCACATAGAGACTTTTCAAGGGGGGTTGTGCGGCGAATGGGCCCAGGGGCGTCGGATTGGTGATAACAGGGGGGGTGACGAGGGACATGGACGTCTGAAGGGCCGGAGAAGGCCTAGTTTTGACAGCCGTCCTAGTGGGAGTTTGGTGTGAAGGCATGGTGTTCACTAGACAGGCGATTAGCTGCACCTGGTAGTCAATGAGGGTAGAGATGATGTCGAAGGTGGCGTCCATCACGCCCGTGCTCATACCGTGGGTCACATTGTCCATCAGACGACTGTTAGCTGGGTCCCTGAAACACAGTCTCATCTCCTCTAGCTGGGCTCTGAGAGGGGTGGGGGAGGAGTGAGGGGACTAATTAACAAACTGACAAATAGGAGAATATTAAACTATGACAGATACATCATTTTCCTATCTATGGGACATATTCAGAAGTTAAGATGCTTTGAAATACCAGTAGTAACTGGCATTGACGAATGGATGACCTTGGACCCAACATAAAGTATACGTCTATGAGAGCTTACTTGGTATCGATGATCTTGGACCAGTGCTGCACAGGGTTGGTCTCCTCTATGAGCTGCTCGGCCATATTGGTGAAGTTGAGGTGTTTGATAGCCAGGGACTTCATGTCACTACACAGCATTGTGGTGTCGCCTGAAGGAACACACACACACACACGTTACAGAAGTTGAGGTAATCGTTTTAGGTAGCTAGGGACATGCCACTACCCAGCGTTCTTGTGTCACCTGGAGAAAATCTCTCTCTCTTACCCTCGGTGAGCCTGGAGAAGGCACTGGTGATATAGGCAGGGATCTCGACAGGGGGGATTCCAGCCTTAATCAGGTTTTTCACCAATCTGTTCTTGCTGTCTCGGTCTGCAGGGTTCTTCCCAGTGTACATCAGCAACGTTCTCACTGACATCTTCTCTGGCGCACCCATCCTCCTCAGAACCTATCAATCAATAGGTAAATATCAATAATTTCAATGACCATTGAACAGTCCCAGATCCCAAAGTGTACCATTAAATTAAATGAAAACCATATATACTGAACAAAAATATAAAACACAAAATGTTAAGTGTTGGTCCCATGTTTCATGAGCTGAAATAAAAGATCCCAGAAATGTTCCATACGCACAAAAAGCTAATTTCTCTCAAATGTTGTGCACAAATTTCTTCTTTGCCAAGATAATCCATCCACCTGACAGGTGTGGCATATCAAGAAACTGATTAAACAGTATGATCATTACACAGGTGCGCCTTGTGCTGGAGACAACAAAAAGGCCACTGTGCAGTTGTCGCACAATACCAAAGATATCTCTAGTTTTGAGGGAGTGTGCAATTGGCATGCTGACTGCAGGAATGTCCACCAGAGCTGTT
Source organism: Oncorhynchus tshawytscha (assembly GCF_018296145.1). Classification (NCBI taxonomy): domain Eukaryota; kingdom Metazoa; phylum Chordata; class Actinopteri; order Salmoniformes; family Salmonidae; genus Oncorhynchus; species Oncorhynchus tshawytscha. Next base: position 22,331,201 of record NC_056452.1, on the reverse strand, counting down.
GCACTGAGAATTTAATGTTAATTTCTCTACCATACGCTGCCTCCAATACCGTTTTAGAGAATTTGGCAGTACGTCTAACCGGCCTCACAACCGTAGACCACATGCGGAGCCCAGGACCTCCACATCCGGCTTCTTCACCTGCAGGATCGTCTGAGACCAGCCACCAGGTCAGCTGATGAAACTGAGGAGTATTTCTGTATGTAAAAAAGCCCTTTTGTGTGGAAAATGCTATTCTGATTGGCTGGGCCTAGCTCCCCAGTGGGTGGGCCTATGCCCTCCCAGGCCCATCCATGGCTGAGCCCCTGCCCAGTCATGTGAAATCCATAGATTAGGGCCTAATCAATTTATTTCAATGGACTGATTTCCTTACATGAACTGTAACTTTATAAAAAAATTTTTTGCCCTTTTTCTCCCCAATTTCGTAATATCCAAATTGGTAGTTGCAGTCTTGTCCCATCGCTGCACCTCTTTTTTGTTTGAATTTTTACCTCTTTTTCTCCCCAATTTCGTGGTATCCAATTGTTGTAGTAGCTACTATCTTCTCTCATCGCTACAACTCCCGTACGGGCTCGGGAGAGACGAAGGTTGAATGTCATGCGTCCTCCGATACACAACCCAACCAGCCGCACTGCTTCTTAACACAGCGCGCATCCAACCCGGAAGCCAGCCGCACCAATGTGTCGGAGGCTACACCGTGCACCTGGCAACCTTGGTTAGCGCGCACTGCGCCCGGCCCGCCACAGGAGTCGCTGGTGCGCGATGAGACAAGGACATCCCTACCGACCAAGCCCTCCCTAACCCGGACGACGCTAGGCCAATTGTGCGTCGTCCCAAGGACCTCCCGGTCGCGTCCGGTTACGACAGAGCCTGGGCGTGAACCCAGGGACTCTGATGGCACAGCTGGCGCTGCAGTACAGCGCCCTTAACCACTGCGCCACCCGGGAGGCCCCTCGCTGCAACTCTCATATGGACTTGGAAGAGGCGAAGGTCCAGAGTCATGTCTCCTCTGAAACACGACCCTGCCAAGCCACACTGCTTCTTGACACAATACTCACTTAACCCGGAAGCCAGGAAACACCGTACAACTGGCGACTGTGTCAGCGTGCATGTGCCTGGCCCGCCACAGGAGTCGCTAGAGCGCAGGCCAGACCCTCCCCTAACCCGGATAACGCTGGGCCAATTGTGTGCCAACTTATGGGTCCCCCGGTGGCGGCCGACTGCAACACAGCCCGGGATCAAACCCGGTCTGTAGTGACGCCTCAAGCACGGCGCTGCAGTGCCTTAGACCACTGCACCATTTGGGAGGCCTAAGTCGTTGAAATTGTTGCATGTTGCGTTTATATTTTTGTTCAGTATATGATATTTACTATTACCTCTTCTTTGTGGACCAGGTATGGCTGCGGTGCAGGTCTCACATCTCCGTGTTGCAGCATAGAGACCACCTCTGCCACGACAGTAGCGGTCTGAGTCTGGGCATCAGCCTTGGTTGGGGCTGCATGCCTGGCTGTCAGAGGCTTGGGTTGGAAGTGAACCATCTTCCTAGTCTGCCTTGGAGCATTAGGAGGGTCTGTTCTCCCTACTGCAGGCTGGACTTGGGCTTTGACACTGGCTACAATCTGGGATTGAACTGTGACCCCAGTTGGAGTCTTGATCTGGGACTGTCCTGGCACTTTAAGTTGGTCTATTTTCCCAGCTATAGTTTGGGGTTGAATTGTGATCCTGGCTGTAGTTTGGGGTTGAGTCGTGATCCTGGCTGTAGTTTGGGGTTGGGTCCTGACCCCAGCAGCATTCTGGGGCTGAGCTAGTACATAGATGTGTTTCCTAGTGCTTGGTACCTGGGTTTGCGTTGAGCCCCCAGCAGAGAAAGGTTGGGATACAATAAAGATGCGTTTTGTGGATGGGACTGGAGTCCGGGTTTGGGTTGCATCTACAGTGGGAGTCCGAATCTGGATTTGTGGCTCTTTAGGAGCCCGCCGGGGCATGGGTACTACGTAGATGCGCTTCTTGGGGACACCGACTGATGTTTGAGATTGGGTCACGACCACAACTGGAGTCGAGGCCTGGGAAGTCCCTGGCAGTTTGGAGGGAAGTAAAAGCATTTAAATCCACAGTAACTGTGTTGTTTTCTGACATGTACTTTGCAATTTGATGCGTTTGTTAACGTGTATTCAGCCAGCACCTCCAAGTTCATGCTAAATGATCTGCCTTTTCTCTAGTCACAAAAATACAAGCCGAGAGAACCATATACCTACCGGCTCTCCAAAAAAGTTGGGTTAACAATTATTCCCTGTGGACATTTGTATCATATTTCGAGTGGTTGAAGGACTAACCGCTCAGACAACTGGTAGAGTAAGTTCAAATGTAATTTTATTCAACATTTTGGCTTCTAAGGAAAACTTTGACAATTTTGCAGGGAGAAGTTTCAGACTTTACATCAAGCATTGGTATAAAAGTCTGATTGTTATGGCAACCTTAAATTCATGCTTCAGACAATGTACATACCTGCATATCTCTCTGCCTTCTTGGCCAGATGGATCATATCCTTCCCCTCAGGGGTTCTGTTCCCTGCAATTCAATTAGAGAAGTCCTTAGTCACCAGCAAAGCAGGGTTTCTTATCAATCCTGGTCTTGGAGATGTGTACACATTTCATTATTGTCCAGTACGAACACATTAAATCAGCCAATCAAGGACTGGATAATTAGTTGATACTAGTTTGTCAGGTCAGGTGTGTTATTGGCAGTGCACAGCTAAAATGTAAATGTGCAACCCTTGTGGGCTCCTAGAACGATGGAAGCGTTGCAAGTCAATGCACACACCTAATAACAACATTCCCTTCCACACACTCCCCTGCCTCATTCAAAACAACTGGGAACTCTGAAATCCCAGACTTACGAGTGTTCAAAACAACTGGGAACTGGGGGGGGGATGAGCTCTGACTGGTGAAATTGTTTTTGAACAGTCTCCCAAGTCAGAAACTCTGGCATCTTTCTAGAACTGACTTTCCGACCTGAAGATGACTGACCTCATTTTTTCCAAGTTCACGTGCCGCGTTCAAAACAACTCCATGTCAAATCATGAAGTCTGATCTTCAGGTCAGAAAGTCAGCTCTCTAGAAAAAGGCCAGAGCTCCCGAGTTTGAATTCTGAGTAGGATGACCGTTCAAATCAATTTTTCCCAGTCAAAGCCAGTTTTGTTTTTAGTTCCCAGTTGTTTTGAAAGCACTGAAGTCTGAGATTTCCCAGTTGCTTTGAACGCGGCAACAGTTGTCTTGAAAGCACCATTCTTTTATTTCTCCTCCTGCTGTCTGTGACAGTCCAGACATATCAAAGATTTTTATAACTAACCCAAGATAGACCACAGCCTGTCGTTTCCAATGAGAGCAAATTAATCATAGTAGGTAGAACAAGCAAGGGGGTGGGCAGACCCAAGCATTAGCCAGTGAGATCTTATGGGCGCATTCTAGAATTATTTGCATATTTCCGTTATGGAACGCCTACCCTGTGACCCTGTACCCCGCACTTTTTTTTAGAAACTTTGGTAAAGTCTACAAAACTTTGTCAACTCTGTTCGTAACAGATTTTAGTTTTGGGAACAGAAAACTGTAATGATATCTAATGTTTAATTGATGAGAAAATTATCTGAATGTCAGCCAAAATCCATCTCACTCCATCTCCTCCCACTGCCGGCCACTGGGCTTCCTTTCATCACCATGTGGAAACGCCAACCGGATGCTTAAGATTTATACATCCGGTGAAACATCTGGACCATTGTTCAAGCTGTGATATCATCATCATCATCATCATACCCAACCAGCTAGCTAATTAGCTACAACATCATGCTGATAGGCAATAACTAGCGTACAGCTAACACATAAATGCATGCATTTGAAATGCAAACAGTCACAAACTCGTTCATTTTCAGACTGGCTAGCAAAGCAAACATCACAAACTAGCTATCGCCTGTTAGCTAGCTAGTTAGCTACTTTGCTAGTACAACAGCTAACATTACAGTCTGTGTTTACTAGTTAACAAACACCTTGTGAAATGTAAATAGTTACGTTAATATTTACTAAATAATATCCATGCACTCCCAATCGCTAGTGTGTTTATGCGAGGGTGAAATAATTTAGCAAGCTTACCAGAGGGCTCCATGTTGATGATGCGCTATAAGATAACGTTGATGTGCGGCCAAAAATATCTGCCGTCTGATTGGTTTGACGCTGAAAATAATAGTGCACAGTGATTGGCTTGAATCTACAACGACCCAATCATATCTCTGCAAAGTGAATATAAATGTCCTGTTCAAAACAACTTCCAACTCCGGAACTCGGAAATCTCTGACTTTGAAAAAACTTCGGAAATGTTCATATTTCCTCGACTAACCGGTGCCCCCGCACATTGACTCTGTATCGGTACTCCCTGTATGTAGCCTCGCTGTAGTTATTTTACCGCTGCTCTTTAATTATTTGTTACTTTTATTTATATATATATGTTTTACTTTTATTTATTTTTTAACTGCATTGTTGGTTAAGGGCTTGTATAAGCATTTCAGTGTAAGGTTTGTTTGTATTCAGCGCATGTGACAAATAAAATTTGATATTTGGGCATTTTTGTGCTTTCAAGACAACTGTGATATACAGGTCAGAAAGTGCCCGAGTACCCAGTTGTTTTAAACGCTGCTTCTTAAAAATGTTTTATTTTTTAAAGATGTCACCTTTATTTAACCAGGTAGGCTAGTTGAGAACAAGTTCTCATTTGCAACTGCGACCTGACCAAGATAAAGCATAGCAGTTCGACACATACAACACAATTACACATGGAATAAACAAACAAGCATTTCTAACAAACTTTCTAGAGCTCCGGCTTTGTGACCTTAAGATCACTGACGTCATGATTTGACCTTATCCCAGTTGCCTTCGAGACACCAAGAGATCTCTACTGTCTTTGCTGTAACATCCAGTGTCCCTGTTTTATTGTATCAGTGCTACATTTTGAGGACATTTGACTAAATAGGTGTTCATATAGGTTGAGAAACACTGGTCGGGTGTTCGGAGTCTCCACCGGCTGAAAAGTGATTGCATTTGTTTTGAAACTGATGGCTTGTGGTTTGTTGACAACTGTGGCATTTTAGCTAAACCTAATCCAGTTATGGTTGGAATGGAATGATAAACATATGGAAACCACATGTTTGACTCCAATCCATTTATTCAATTCCAGCCATTAATGAGCACGTCCTTCTACAGCTCCTCCCACCAGGCTCCACTGACTTACATTGCAGGTTAGGAGAATGAGGTTAAGGTTAGGAAAAAGGTTAGAGTTAGCTAAAATCCTACAGTTGTAAATAACTTATCCCAGACAACTAGATTTTTATTTTTTTATTTTACCATTATTTTACTAGGCAAGTCAGTTAAGAACAAATTCTTATTTCCCATGACAGCCTAGGAACAGTGGGTTAACTGCCTGTTCAGGGGCAGAATGACAGATTTGTACCTTGTCAGCTCGGGGATCCGAACTTGCAACCTTTCGGTTACTAGTCCAACCCTCTAACCACTAGGCTACCCTGCCGCCCCAAGATGGAGCAGTACTGGTAGCCACAACCGTACAATCCACCAGTATCATAACACCGGCTGGCCCGTATGTCAAGCACGTGCAGTTATGAAGGTTCCAAGGTATCACGTGAAAAACATTTTTGCTCTCGTGATAAAACACATGATGTACTTTATCTGCCTTCTCAAAGAAAATGAATTTGAAAAGATGCACCATGTTTCTGAATGATGCTGCCTTGTTGACCGGGCGGCACAGATTACTATTCAATTTATCGCTTTTTCCCGGTCACGTCACAGGCCACCCCGGTTCAGCTTAGTCAAACTCCCTCAGTGAAACAGATCAGATGCTGTGCCATTGATTCTGTCAGAAATAAAGAACATCATGGAGGTGAATTAATAAAATGAAAGCTTTAATACAATATTTCAGCAATCCAGGTTTCAATATAAACATACAATCATTGACAAAGTACTGGCATGATGTGTTCCCTATGTTACAATCATGGAGATTGAGAGAGGGCTATAACTAGTCCACTCATGATATAAATAAACGGGGCTATCAAATACCAGATGAGTAGGTGGAATGAATGGACTGCCTTAACCCAAAGACCAGAATTAAGACTCATTTCTACATTGTAGGTTTTTCAATATAATCAGGTTATCTTTGGATTGACTTGAATTCCACTTGAACAGAGCTGCGTTCTTCACCTCTGTGCTAACTGACAACAAAAAACTAAATTCAATTGATTGAATTTATCAGTAGGCAAGAGCTGCAACATTCAAAAACAAAACTCTAAACCAGAATGCTGTGAGGTCACTGAATGCCTCCCTCTCAGTGTTTGGGGTTCTGTGGGCCAAAGCAGAGTTGCGTCTAAACATCACAACGTTCCACAATGTTCCACAAAGTTACTAAGACAGTTCCGCTCCCAGCTTCCCCATGGGAAAATATTAAGCAAAGTCCGATTCCCCTGTTAAGCATTGTTTGTTCAACCGTTAAACATCTTCAGATCTGTCCTGTGGCATTGAGGCCGCTGGAGATGGTCTCGTAACCAACAGAGACGAGTGTGAGAACACTGCTCTCCACATCCTCCGGCTGACAATGCTCTTGATCATGCTGCTGGGTTGTATCCATGGCAACACCAACCGGAGCTCCAGACTCCTGCAGCCGCATCTTCTTCCTGCCTCTGCCCCTCCCTTTGCCCTTCCCTGGCCCTTTCTCTTGACCTTTAACCCCGCCCAGCGACCCGTGCAATTTGTCGTTGCCGTTGTCTCGGGGCTTGCGGTGGCGGCGGCGGATGCGTCTCATTGGAGGGCCGGTGTCGACGGGATCGGTTGCCGCAGCGCCAGACAGGATGCGAATTTGTTTGTCGATCACCATGGTAATCATGTCGAGGGCGGCGTCGAGCATCCCGAGGCCCAACCCATGAGTCACGTTGTCGAACGACGCACTGTTGACCGGGTCACGAAAACACTTCCTCATCGCCTCCAGGTGGCTCCTATCGCAGAATAAAGGTGTGTTAGGGTCGGTCTCACTGTACAGAAAACGTATAGATCATAGTTAACTCGTGATTACACAGTGCTGTAACCACACTAACCTGGTTTCTATGACCTTGGACCAGTGTTGGACAGTGTTGGTCTCTGGAATAAGCTGCTTGGCCATGTTGCCAAAGTCTATGTAGTCATGGGCAAAGTCCTTCATGTCGTTACACAGGGCTTTGGTGTCACCTGGAAAACACAACAATCTATAAAGCACAAGAGATTCTCACACACACACACACACACACACACACACACACACACACACACACACACACACACACACACACACACACACACAGCTTACCCTCTGTGAGCTTGGAAAAGGAAGAAGACACAGAAGTAGTAGTACCAGGAGTAAGACCCAGTATATTTAGAGACTCCTGCAGGGTTTTCTTGCTGGCCGGGCCACGGCTGACCCTGGTGTAGGCTGCTAGTGAACGCAGAGACATCTTCTCTGGAGCCTCCAGACGACGCTTGATCTCGTCATAGGGTATCAGGTACTTGCCTAGGACCAGAGGAACAAGAGACAAATTGTGTTGAGTTTTCTACTTATTCCATACTAATATTTTCTTAACTGACTTGCCTAGTTAAATTAAGGTTAAATTGAAGAAGAAAAAAAAGTACTACTCAAACACACCTGGTTGTACTAATCAGCTGATTCTCAGGACCATAATTAACTGAATCAGTTGTTAGACCAGTGCTGGTACAAAACCCTGCACACCCAGTAGCTCTCCAGGTGGAAGGTTGGCCTCCACCTGGAGAGCTACTGGGTGTGCAGGGTGTTGCACCAGCACTGGTCTAACAACTGATTCAGTTAATTATGGTCCTGAGAATCAGCTGATCAGGTGTGTTCGAGTAGTACTTTTTTTTCTTCTTCAATTTAACCTTAATCTAAATAGGCAAGTCAGTTAAGAAAATATTCTTATTTACAATGACAGCCTACCCCGGACGACGCTGGGCCAATTGTGCACCCCCCTTGGGACTCCCAATTACAGCCAGATGTGATACAGTGTGAATTTGAACCAGGGACTGTAGTGACGCCTCTTGCACTGAGATGCAGTGCCTTAGACCGCTGTGCCACTCGGGAGCCCAAGAACATCCTGCAGAAAGATAGGTCTCCAGTAGGAGGGGCCACACCCGGCCTGATTCCCTCCGTCTCTGGCTGTGGTACTTACGGGCCTTGGAACTCTTCATGTTGGGGTCCAAGAGAGACGACACCTCTGCAAACGGAACATGGGGTACGTGGTTGTGGTTCGGAGCGGCAACCTGGGTTTGGGACATGTCCTCTGCTGGGATCTGAATCTGGGCTTGCATCTGGTTCACGTCCCCCATTTGCTGCTGGCCCTGACCCTGTCCATCCCCCAGCACCATGGAGGGGAGGTTGGATAACCCTTGTAACCCCGTCAGCCCCCCAACCATCATCTGCTGCGACCCCCCCTGTCCGACAGAGTTGGTCTGTTCTGAGGAGACTTGGAAGATGCCCATGACAGGTTTAACCACTCTGAACACCATGTTGCCCTGGGAGTCCACCCCCGCCAGGCTCTGATTTGATTCCATCTGCTCTGATGTCACTTCCTCTTCAATTCCTGGGTGACTGTTTTGGAGTGAGGAAGAGTTTCTCCTGAACCTTTCTATATTTGTTTGCAACGTCCGGGGTAGGATGAGAATGAGCTTACACACTGCTCTAAGGTCAGTTATGGGTAAAGTCTGTAGGACAGAAAAAAACAGACATCAAACTTTAGTCTACAGAGTAATAGTCATCATTAATAAGCCATTACAATAATAAAAAAATATCTGTGATTTCCTAATTAGATTCCCCAAGTACCTCACATCCAGACTAGGGTTGTTGTTTTTATGAATCTCTTATCTCATCGAGTCGCTATGCAGTCGATGCTTCAAAAATGTGAATTCTTAAACCCTTACATTAGCCCGCCATTTTTTGTTTGCTGAAATCCATACATTTGAATAAAACGTTAATAAAATACAACGACCGACTGTTTCCTTGTTGATTTTCAATTGGCGAGTTACCCTCTTAGAGGAACAGCAATGAGAAAACAGTCGGTGGTTGTTTTTGAATAACGTTTTATTAAAAAGCATGGACTTCAGCAAACAAAGGCACGCAGATGAGAAACATAGGTACATAACAAGGGTTTGAGAATTTTCACTTTCGAGGTATCGACTGCATAGCGAGCCGGAGGTTCGTTTCTAAAACTCTAGTCTGTGCCCAACTCGTGAATCATCATGGAGTTGAGGTACTCGACTACCAATTAAATAAATAATTCCCACCAGTCGCAGATATTTATCCTCTTTCCCACCCTCTCCAATTCAGCAATGTATATTACTTATATTTAAGATTCTATTCTGGTAAATAATGAATGTCTATAACATTTGTATGACATATTGTGGGCTCGTAATAAGAACGCTTTGTCGTCATGCAAAAAACAACATTAGGAGTTTTGACGTCACATTCTAACTCGCCCTCTGTTGGTCACCCACGCGCACACCGGAGGCGCTCCGGGCCGGACGTCGCTAGCAAGCTAGGTATCTTCTATTTGGCAAGGACACCTGCTTCCTATGTAAATCCAACACAGTGCATTCATTAAAAGCATGTAGCTAGCTACTCAGATGATAGATTGGGCCCAATAAAGTTTGTTAGAAGTACACAGTAACTGCTACCGTTGCAAGTTACCTGAACCACAGTCGCAATTCTGTTTAGTGAAAAGTAAACCGTTAATATTCGCTATTTTCGTCTAAACCTAAACAGGGCTGGCTAGGCCTCAAAGGGGGAAGGTAGCGCCTTTCATAAGGCCCAAACGAAATTATGATACAACACACTCAGAACTGGTTGCACAACATTTTCGCGCTAACCTTCACTGCAGTGCAACTAGTGAGGGTTTTCCGACTCACCACTTTGCTGTTTGCGTTTTCCTAACGGCCAGCTGATCCTAGAACGGTGCGTGTGGAGACAGGAGACATTTTCCTTCTTCTCCAGATCTGCTTCGGCGGGTTGCAAATCAGCTCTAGATCTTATTCTTCTTCTTTGATGAGGTTTAACAGAGGTTGGCATCCAATAAATGTTGCATTACCGCCACCTACTAGACTGGAGAATAACTCCCTTATACGTTGCTTGAAAAATACATTAATATGCAAATACCCTACCATCTAACACAACACTCACAAAAAAAATATATATATACAGTACCAGTCAAAAGTTTGGACACACCTACTCATTCAAGGGATTTTCTTTATATTTACTATGTTCTACATTGCAGAATAATAGTGAAGACATCAAAACTAAGAAATAACACACATGGCTCCATTGGCTGTCATCAAGGCAAAGGATGGCTACTTTGACGAATCTCAAATATAAAATCTATTTTTATTTGATTAACAATGTTTTGGTTACTACATGATTCCACATGTGTTATTTCATTGTGTTGATGTCTTCACTATTATTCAACAATGTAGAAAATATTAAAAATAAAGAAAAACCCTTGAATGAGATGTGTGTCCAAACTTTTGACTGGTACTGTATATTTTGGGGATTTTCATTAACTTTAATCCATAGTCCTTCGAAAGAAGTATTGTTCACATATTTTTTTAAACATTTGTATCTAAAAGCATAATAGATATAATTCATATTTTGGCATATTTATGACATTTTGGCAATACCCAGGCCTCCACAGTATTTCATCTGTAGGTGCTACAAAGCAGATATTGGTCTAATAAATATATCTGTAATATGAGTAGCATTTTTATTTCAATAACAATTTTCTTACATTAAGTTAATGATATATGTCAACAACCCTTCCTCCAAATTACCATTCTATGAATTAGATTTCCTGAAAATCCCCCAAATCATGGTATTTTTGTTGTTGTTGTCCTGGTTTCGTGTGGACTCACCCCATTTCATGTTGTGACGACCTGGGCTCATAGTACAGGGGTAGTGTGTTGCCCCATAATGGTACAGAACTTCCGGCTTAGACAGAGGTTATGTATGACATTGACCTTAAAATGGGTGTGGCCACACTTTAATCTCCACTCACTCAAGCTTACACACACACACACACACACACACACACACACACACACACACACACACACACACACACACGGAGGGGGCGGAGATGCCGGTGGAAGAGAGAGTTCCTGTAAACATCTCCTGACAGACACACACACACACACACACTCTGCGGTGGATGATATCGCTGAACACCATCCGTGCCGGCGGCAGGAGATGATAAACGATCTGTCGCTACACAGTGCTGCTGAAGACAAACACCCCCGTCTGTCTGTCTGTCTGTCTGTCTGTCTGTCTGTCTGTCTGTCTGTCTGTCTGTCTGTCTGTCTGTCTGTCTGTCTGTCTGTCTGTCTGTCTGTCTGTCTGTCTGTCTGTCTGTCTGTCCCTGTACCCCCTCGCTCTCTTTCTCCCTCTCTCTAGCAGTACAGCATATTCACACATCCTTACAACCCACACAGGGAGGGTTAGTACTGTGTCTGTCTGGTTGCCTCAGAGGGAAGGGTGTTGAAAAGGAGAGACTCTGAGTTTTACTGATCCGTTACCATACCAACTGTCTTAGCTGTGGGAGCTGGCTCTTTTTAATGGGACGGTTTGGGGATGAGGAGCGGGGGGGGTAATGGGATTGGAACCTAAGCCTCTGGGTAGGATTGTGGAACACACACACACTCTACAACGACATTATGAATCCTCATGAAAGCTTCAGATGTGCGTGTGCTGTCATCACTCAGCCTGTGTTAAGTGAAGTTAAATCTTCAAAGCTCCACCGATTATGACCCAGTGAAGATATCCATCAGAATAGGACAGAAGCCTACTCATGGCCTGATTCCACATGTTTAACTCTAATGCTGCAGTCTAATTCTAAATTCTAATTCTAATGTATTCTATACGTGATTATCCCTGGTCACCTCCTCCCCTGTCGAACAGTATGAGTGCTATTGTAGCTTCTCAAATTAGCAATAGGAACTGGAGAGAGCTCTGTCAACCACTCAGACATGTAGTAACCCTTGTGTTGCCATGACAACTGCACATTTGTAAAATCAGCACTGTACCATGTGACTCTTGTGTAGTAGGCGAGGTACAAGATGGGTATGGAACAACAGCAACAAAGAAACAGGGACAGGTTGTGTGTGTGAGTGTGCCCTGTTTTGCTGAAGAGCAACAAGGTTATACGTAGGTGTGATTCAGCCCGATTCCAATCCCCTCACTAGCCTCCATCATAAGGAGAGTCAACCTGGGAGCCAAGGGAAGAGTGCAAATTATCTGATTTGAACCATGCTTCTTCTTTGGCTGGAGGAGGTGAAGGAAAGGAGACAAGGAGAGTTGGATGAGAGCGAGAGAGAGATAAGATAATCATCTTCACATTGATAGGCTGGAGGAGGTGAAGGAAATGAGACAAGGAGAGTTGGATGAGAGAGAGATAAGATAATCATCTACACATTGACAGGCTGGAGGAGGTGAAGGAAAGGAGACAAGGAGAGTTGGAGGAGAGAGAGATAATATAATAATCTACACATTGACAGGCTGGAGGAGGTGAAGGAAAGGAGACAAGGAGAGTTGGAGGAGAGAGAGATAATATAATAATCTACACATTGACAGGCTGGAGGAGGTGAAGGAAAGGAGACAAGGAGAGTTGGATGAGAGAGAGATAAGATAATCATCTACACATTGACAGGCTGGAGGAGGTAAAGGAAATGAGACAAGGATAGTTGGATGAGAGAGAGATAAGATAATCATCTACACATTGACAGGCTGGAGGAGGTAAAGGAAATGAGACAAGGATAGTTGGATGAGAGATAAGATAATCATCTACACACTGCATTGGCTTCCAGCTCAGCACAGAGCTAACCAGAGAATCAGCAGTCGCCTGCTCAATACACACACACACACTCACACAGGCAGAGCAGAGATCTGGGTTAGAGATAACAAACCTTTAACAATGAACACCAAACTTCAAAGACTTGTGAAGACAAAAACACATTTAGCTTTTAACTTCATGAGGGATCTTATGCCCTGAAGTCGGTAGATAAAACAAAGTCTGTAAAAAAAGACAAGTAGTTTTTCTAATTTCTCTACAATCCAAGAAAAATACGTTCCATAAAGAACAGAAAAGGGTTCTATCGCTTGCTTCATACCCCTTAAAGTTCTAGAACCCTTTTGTAGCGTTCTTTCATCAGAACCCTAGGGATTCTTCTTCACGGAACCAAAGGTAGCCCCAGTATGGTGCAATTTATTAATTAAGGCTACTACTAATGAATAGTAATATTTCTAGCAAAGAATATATTAAAATTGGGACTGTCAAATAATTGAAATGTAATTGAGTTAATCACAGGATTTGCTACGATTAATCGCAAATTCTGAAATTAAGATTTTGTTTATATAAAAACGTTACACTAATATTGACATATTGATTTGGTCTAAAGTGACGGTTAGCAAAATCAGGTCAATTGAAAAAGCGCCCTTTCTTTAACCTCAATGTCAACTTGTTTTTACATGGCGTTGTTTTCAGTGTGTTTTCAGTGTGTTTTCAGTGTGTTTTCAGTGCGTTTTCAGTGTGTTTTCAGTGTGTTTTCAGTGCGTTTTCAGTGCGTTTTCAGTGCGTTTTCAGTGTGTTTTGAACACTTTCAGACAATGTGATGAATCACGATTAACCAAAAATAGTGCACTAAAATTACAAACATACAATAAATAATTAAAGAATGGACAAAAGACTACCCACATAGTTTTTTAGATTGTGTTGTCATCACAGTCACATTCAAACACAGATCAGGTAATGCTAACGCAATTTGGAAATATTCACTGGTGGCCAGGAAGACATCTCTTTGTTTGAATGATGGCCCATGCCAATCTTGGTACAAATGCTGGCTGACTTCTTTATGGAACAGTAGGCCTGCAGTATGGGTTGTTGCCTGGCCTGAGAAGATAAACGGAGCAAAAACACGAGTTCATCTTCAGAAATAAACAGGAGTTAATCGGCCAAAATTAAGACAAAATGCCATGCAGATACAGTTGAAGTCGGAAGTTTACATACACCATAGCCAAATACATTTAAACAAAAAATTCCACAATTCCTGACATTTAATCCTAGTAAAAATTCTATGTCTTGGGTCAGTTAGGATCACCACTATATTTTAAGAATGTGAAATGTCAGAATAATAGTAGAGAAAATTATTTATTTCAGCTTTTATTTGTTTCATCACATTCTCAGTGGGTCAGAAGTTTACATAAACTCAATTAGTATTTGGTAGCATTGCCTTTAAACTGTTTTGTTTTGTAACAGTATTTTTATTGGAATTTCACAATTTTCACCCATATTAAGAGATACAACAACAGAGACAAAGCACACAGAACAAAAACAAGAAAAACAGCACCCACTTACACATATCTACGTGCATATATATATATACACATACATACATACACATACATACATACACATACATATACCCATGCATATACACACACATACGCATACATACGCGCACGCACACACACACATACACACCCATACATACATACACCATTTTCCTCTTCCCGCTCGGTGCTTCTCTCACCCCATCACCATCATTGCATCTCTCAATACATACATTTTAAACAAACTTACAAACAGAAATTAAACAAAAAAGCTCAGTTTAAACCAAGAGGTTAGGTTCCACACATGGAACGTACAGTGTAGTTCTGAAATACATAGATCCCCGCCATTCTAAGAGAATCCTTGCAGCATATTAGCTGATACCTCAGGTTCTAGGTAATTTAGATAAGGTTCCCATACTTTGTAGAACTGGTCTGTTTTAGAATGCAATGTACATGTCAGATATTCCAGAGGCACCCATTCAAATAGTATCTTATGCCAATCTTTAATAGAAGGAACCTTATCACTAATCCACTGTAAAAGGATGTTTTTCCTCGCTGCGAAGGTAAGGATGTTGTAAAGCCTCCTTTTACCGACAGAAGTAACATGCCTACTAGGGAGACCTAACAGTAAAGAAACTGGGTCCAATTCTAGATCAACCCCTAGGATCTTTTCAATTTCTTGCAGAACACCAGACCAGTATCTTTGTATTTTGGTACATGACCATAAACAATGTGTTAGGGTGCCTGTATCAGTTTTGCATTGAAGACACTGAGGGGAAGAAGAAGTGGGGCTAAAAGCATGTCTGCGATTTGGGGATATATGCAATCTGTGTATTATTCTTAATTGGATTGCTCTAGTACGGTTACATATAGATATTGTTTTTGCATATCTCCAAATGTCCTCCCACATCTCTTCATCAATAGTAACAGACAATTCTTTCTCCCACACTTGTTTCACCCTCTGTGTGTTGACAGCAGAAAAGGACCTTAAAGTATCATAAAACAGACTTACAGACATTTTCCTTTGTGGGAAAAAAAGCATTCTTTCAATGACAGACACATCAGGGTTACCAATTAAGGTGGTGCTCTTCAGAATATAATGTCTTACTTGTAGGAAGCGGAAAAAGTCCTGCTTTGGGAGTCGATATTTCTCGACCATCTGCTCAAATGACAACAAAATCTTATCAGCAAATAAGTCATTTAGCCTGCGTATGCACTTATTAAGCCATAAGTTAAAGCCAGCATCCAGCAATCCTGGACTGAAATCTGGGTTGTTAAGAATTGGGGTAAGAGCAGAGGTTAGTTTGGACCTTCCCAGGAAGCGTTGAACTGACCTCCATACTTTGAGTGTGTTAAGTGTAACGGGATTATTGCAGTGATCTTCTACAGACTTGAAACTTCTGAAAAATAAAAGATCCTGTAAGGGGTATTTTGAAAGAGAAGTCTCAATGTCTAACCAAATAGAGGAGTCATCATTTGTGATCCAGTCAGAAATATAACAAAGGTGGGCACACCATTGATAGAACCTGATATTGGGCAGGTCCAAGCCGCCCATAGAACTTGGCAGCTGCAATATTGCCATCTTAAGTCTTGGCTTGCGTTTACTCCATATAAAGGAACTTAGCCATCCATTTACATCCTTTATTACCTTATTGGAGAGTAATACTGGGATCATTTGGATTGGGTAAAGTAGTCTAGGTAAAATGTTCATTTTCAAGAGGGATATTCTACCCAACCAAGAAATCGGGAGAGAGTTCCAGCGCTCCAGATCCTGTCTTATTGTATCAAACAAGGGAACAAAATTGGCTTTGTACATTAGCTGGAATTTAGGAGTTACAAATATACCCAGATACATGAAACCTGAGGGAGACCATTTAAAAGGGAAGGGGGGAGAAGTATTAGGTACAGAGTGTAGGCTACCAAGTGGCATAGCCTCTGACTTAGTAAGGTTAATATTGTAGCCTGAGAATTTGCTGAATGATTCAATAATATTAATAAGAGATGTAATTGAAGTCTCGGGACTAGAGATGAATATCAGGACATCATCAGCATACAAGCTTATTTTATGGTGAACATCACCAATGAGCAGCCCCTGTATAGCAGGCGTTACCCTGATGGCCTCGGCCAGTGGTTCCATAACGAGTGCAAAGAGAAGGGGGGATAAAGGACAGCCCTGTCTGGTACCTCTGTGTATAGAGAAGCTATTTGACCGTAGCCCATTAGTAAGGACAGCAGCCTGAGGATCATCATATAAAACTTTCACCCATTTTATAAAGTTGTCCCCCAGACCAAATTTATTTAGAGCAAATAATAGGTAAGACCACTCCACACGATCAAATGCTTTCTCAGCATCTAGGGAGAGCACAAGACCATCCACAGCACTTTGTTGGTAGGCTTGAATTACATTAAGAAGCCGCCTGACGTTGTTGCATGACTCACGGACCCTAATGAAGCCAGTTTGGTCTCCTTTCACAATTAGTGGCAGTGAGTCCTCTAATCTTGTGGCTAGAATTTTAGAAAGCAATTTTCTATCCACATTCAGAAGGGAAATTGGTCTGTACGAGGAACAAGACTCTGGACATTTTCCCTTTTTGAGAATAAGTGAAATGTTGGCTTCTCTCAGCGTTTGAGGGAGTTGGTCATTTGAAAATGAGTGGTTAAACATATCACGCAATGGCTCAAGGATCAGGCCATGGAACCCTTTACAGAACTCACTACAAAACCCGTCTGGTCCTGGGGCCTTACCATTTTGCAGATTCTTAATTGCGAACATTATCTCTTCCTTGGTAATAGGGGCATTAAGGAGGGACCTCTGCTCTTCGGAGATAGTAGGGAGCTCAATCTTACAAAAGAAGTTCTCCATTAATTTGGGTGCATCCTTTGGCAGTTCTGAGGCATAAAGGTTTGTATAAAATTTCTTAAATGAGTCGCTTATCAATTTATTTTCATATAAATGATTACCATCAGAATCAGTAATAGTAGCAATTGACTGAGAGTCAGCCCTCTTTTTAGCTAGGTATGCCAAGTACTTTCCTGGCTTATCGCCATGTTCATATAGCTTTTGCCTGACAAATCTCATTTTCTTTTCAGCGTCCTGTGTTAGGAGAGAGTCTAACGTTGATCTAATGACTGATATTTCCTTTAATAGGGCAGGAGTGGGCGTTTTAATGTAGTACTTCTCTTTAGTTCCTAATTCACCCTCTAACATTTTTTGCTTTTCCCGCTTTTTCCGTCTCTTAGTAGCTGTGTATGACATAATCAGACCCCTGGCATACGCTTTACAGGTCTCCCAAAGGAGCGAGGGGTTATCTGTTGATTGAGAGTTAATAGAGAAAAATGCTTTAAACTCTGTTATAAAATATGATGTGAATGTATGGTCTTTAAGAATGGTTGTGTTCAACCTCCAATGTCTTGACCGATTGAATGCCCCGTTGAGTTTTATGTCCAGGATCACCTCAGCATGATCAGATATGACTATGCTTCCTATCCTAGCGGATAAAACAGACTGCAAAGACGTCTTGGGCATAAAAAAATAATCTATTCTAGTCTGACATCCATGAGGTGCAGAGAAAAAAGTGAACTCTCTGTTGGAGGGATGAAAAGCTCTCCAGACATCCGCATACCCCAGATCATCACAAATAACTTTAAGTGACTTAGCTTGAGGAGAGAGTGAAGCTATACCACTGGGAAACTTATCAATAAGGGGGTTCAACAAGCAGTTAAAATCTCCTCCAACCACTGCAGTGTCTGAGTTTAATTCTGAAAAGTCTAGAAATGCCTTAGTGAGGAAATCAGGGGGGTGAGCAGGGGGGAAGTAAATATTCATTATGGAAATGTTCTGCCCTTGTAAAGTACCATTAATTATAACAAAGCGACCAAATTTATCTTTCACACAATTCAAGACCTTAAGTGGTAAGTTCTTTTTCACCAGAATTGCTACACCTCTACTTCTGGATGTAAATGATGAGAAAAACACTTGACCAAACCCTCCTTGTTGTAATTTCAGGTGCTCCTTATCATCCAAATGAGTTTCTTGCAACAGGGCAATATCAATATTTTCTTTTTTCAAAAAAGACAGTACTTTCTTCCTTTTAACAGGGTTATGGCTCCCTCTAATGTCCCACGTACATACACGCAGTCTGTTATCTGCCATTGTATCTTGACCATTCAATATCCAGACTGGATCCTACTGTAAAAGTGGGATGGTACCTTTTTCCATGTGTTGAACTCTCCTCTATCTCACTGAGCATAAACAAAAAATATGAACCCTGAACTCGAACTATACTAAACCCAAAAATTAAACATGTAAAGATCCAAAAGGGGGTTTTCCCACTAGCTAACATGCAGGGGATTTCAACTCTCCAATGTAGACTCTTAAGTCCGCATTGCCGCTCAATAGCCTCATCCTTTATATATATGGAAAAGAAAATCAATAGAAGAAGTTTGAGGCTCTTCCACCTAAAACCAAGCCTGGGCACCAATATGGATTCACACATATCTCAGCCTGAGCTATAGCGGCTATTACTTTAGCAAGAAAAATAATAAAGATACAAATATTACTGAGCCGGAGTACGTGAGGACTCACACCACTGTTTCATGATCAGATTCAACCAAAAATAAACAAAGTTATTCAATGCTTTGGAGGTGCAGCTTAAAGTTATTTACCCGAGAGAGTCAATAAACGCAGCAGCCTCTTCAGGTGTGTAGAGCTTTTTAGGTGATCCGTAGACCATAATCTTCAATGTGGCCGGGTACAACAGTGCGTAGTCCATCTTCATTCTCCTGAGTCGAGCCTTCGCCTCATCAAACGCTTTGCGTCTTCGTACAACCGCTGTGGAATAATCATTGAAGAATGAGACCTTTGGACCTTTATGTTGACTACCATCAGAGCCGATGTTTCTAGCCGCATCCATGACGCGCTGCTTGTCGGTGAAGTTGTGGAACTTTATAACCACCGGCCGTGGGCGCTGATTGGGACCGGGTATCGGTGCTTGAGAGCGATGGGCTCTGTGCAGCTTCACACGACCAGCCTTAGTGTCCATTTGTAGGTAGCCAGGGATCCATTCCTCAAAGAATTTTACTGAACGTGTCCCTTCAGAATTTTCCTGGAGTCCCACAACACGAATATTGCATCTGCGTCCTCGATTATCCAAGTCGTCAATGTGCTCCGCCATTTCGCGCACCTGTTTCTCAAGTGCTTTTATCTTAGCGTCCATAGATGTAGTTGAAGTTTCCACTGCAGCAATTCTTCCTTCCGCCTCAACAACACGTTTCACAACGCTCTGTATTTCAGCTGAATGGCCTGCTATTGCTTCCAAGACCGTTCTTATCTTAGCATCGATCACTTTAGTAATGTTATCAGTCATCTTTTGAATCATCAGGTCCATTGTGCCTGGATCCGCAATGGTGTTAGCTTCGCTAACGTTAGCCTGCTCCTCATGCACATCCACAGGGGTGGTGGTTTTGGTCGACTTCTTAGTAGTTCTATTGGGCATGTTGTCGGAGATATTTGCGAAATAGTCGTCAAGACTCATTATATGGTAACTTATTTAGCCAATTCTACCACTTTTTCAAGCTAGGAGATTAATGTAAGAATATAAATTTACGAATGCCACGAGAGCTCGCTGAAACACCGTGTTCTCTCTACTGCGCCATTTTGTCCCCCGACCGCCTTTAAACTGTTTAACTTAGGTCAAACATTTCAGGTAGCCCACAAGCTTCCCACAATAAGTTGGGTGATGTTATATAAATAATCAAATATCAAGCATTACTAGTAGGCCAACGCTCTGGTTAAACTGGATGTCCTCAGATAACTCTGGGCCCAGTGTCCTCAGTCAAGTTTAGAGCCTACGTGCTATAACATGATTATCCGAAGGACACACAGCTGCCATCACGCAAATACAATCCCCTGAAAACTACAAAGAACATCCTGCAACACTAACGAGTTTAGAGTGCCAAACTATCTCACTGACATTGACCCTTGCATGCACTCCTGCAAAGACAGGAAACACCTGAGCCTAAAGGAGACATTGCCAGTCCCCATATCTTACGCTTCCTTGACACACAAACATCTCATGAGCACGCACACGCACACTCCACCCCCCCTCTACTGGTCAGGTGCCAAGAGCAGAGGACTCTGCTGTGCACCAATGGGGCTCCTGCTCTGGCTAGAGCAGGCCCGCCTCCAACTCTTCAGGACCAGTCAGAAGACCAACACGACGAGACTCCACCTACATTATTCTGTGTATACATTCTGCTGTAAACTCTGGCTGGGCAGCCTAATTTAGCTGACTCCTCACAGAGTCATATTGCTTAGGTCCGTGCACGCTGTAGAACAAAGATATCTCTGACTTTAAATAAACTGCCTTTTTGCTACACCTGATTCCACTCTGTCCAGCGTCGTTGTTTTGCTCTCCCTCTCCTATATGTGATCACCAACAGTGAATTTTGGCCCATTCCTCCTGACAGAGCTGGTGTAACTGAGTCAGGTTTTTAGGCCTCCTTGCTTGCACAGACTTTTTCAGTTCTGCCCAAACATTTTCTATAGGATTGAGGTCAGGGCTTAATGATGGCCACTCCAATATCTTGACTTTGTTTGGAAGTATGCTTGGGGTCATTGTCCTTTTGGAAGACACATTTGTGACCAAGCTGTAACTGATGTCTTGAGATGTTGCTTCAATATATCCACATAATTTTCCCTCATCATGATGCCATCTATTTTGTGAAGTGCACCAATCCCTCCTGCAGCAAAGCACGCCCACAACATGATACTGCCACCCTTGTGCTTCACGGTTGGGATGGTGTTCTTCGGCTTGCAAGCCTCCCCTTTTTTCTTAAAAAAATAACTATGGTCATTATGGCCAAACAGTTCTATTTTTGTCAATGTAAATTGTCTAGTGGCGATTGTTATGAATTGTTCAGCAGTCTAATGGCTTGGGGGTAGAAGCTGTTGATCCTAGACTTGGTGCTCTGGTACCGATTGCCGTGTGGTAGCAGACAAAACAGTCTATAACTTGGGTGACTGGAGTCAATTTTATGGGCTTTCTTCTGACACCGCCTATTATATAGGTCCTGGATGGCAGGAAGCTTGGCCCCAGTGATGTACTGGGCCGTTCGCACTAACCTCTGTAGCGCCTTACGGTCAGATGCTGAGCAGTTGCCACACCAGGCGGTGATTCAACCGGCCAGGATGCTCTCGATGGTGCAGCTGTAGAACCTTTTGAGGATCTGGGGGCCCATGCCAAATATTTTCAGTCTCTCCCAAGCCCGTTGGGGAGTTGCAGCAATAAGACAAGATCGTAAATACCAATTGATATCACAAAATTGGGGGTAAAATTTCATTTTTTAAATAGATAAAAAAATATGAATGCATCATTAAAGTTACACTATCAGTATTACATTTTTCTTTAAGAAAATATTAAAGTTTAGATTGAATAAACTTCCCTGTTCTTGAAAGGAAATTTGCCTTGAAAATATTAGAACCATAAATCAATTATCAAGTTGAGATGAATAGGAACAGGCAAAACATTATGTTAAAAGCAAAAGCAATAAAATGTTCTGTAAAACAGTTGAAAAACAACATTGAATGTAGTGACATCTGTCTATGTGATGTGAAAATTAAAATGTAGGTTCATATCGGATTAGAATTTGGCAAACTTATGTGTGCAGGTTTCTGACTTTGGTTTCAAAATGATTTCCGTGTTCTCAACAGACAGGTCATAAACGTTTCTAATAGTACGGGTAGTCAAGTGGGGCAGGGGTCTAAGGCGCTGCATCTCAGTTCTAGAGGTATCACTACAGTACTTGGTTTGAATCCAGGCTGCATCACATCTGGCTTTGATTGGGAGTCCCATAGGGTGGTGCACAATTGGCCCAGCATCGTCCAGGTTTGGCTGGTGTAGGCCATCATTGTAAATAAGAATTTGTTCTTAACTGACTTGCCTGGTTAAATATAACATTCTAACCCAGCAAGGGTCATGCAACTGAAATGTGTTCAAATCTAGTAACAGGAAATAGAGACATTGCTGCATCTTCAAACATGGACTAAATGGTTTGTGTAACCAGGTCACTGTTGTGTTTCTGAAAACAGAGCTGTGGAATGCAACAAACATGACAAAATCACATTCAAAGATATGCAATCAAATTTGGCAGTGAGATCCAAACCTCACTGACTGCTTTTGTAAATCAGATATCAATATGAATTCAATAACTTGTAAGTCCAATGTGCCAGGTTCAAGGTAACAGCAATTCATGATAGATATTCATATTTGCATTTTAGTAATTTAGCAGACCCTCTTATCAAGTACAACTTTAGGGGTGAAGCAATTAGGGTTAAGTGCCTTGCTCAAGGGCACATAGACAGAATTATTTTGTCTGTTCGGGATTTGAACCGGAGACCTTTCGGTTACTGGCCCGATGCTCTTAACCACTAGGCTACCTAAAGAAGTTAGACAGTGACATCACAGGTGGGCGTGGTCAACAGGCCGATTTAACCATATGCACCGTTGCAACACAAAGCGATCCTTTGCACATTCACATATTTGTCCAGCATTGTGTGTGACATCAAAGGGAGAAGACTATGATTTCATGTGGACACCGCGCATGGATTTTATGTTGTTGTTGGCATAACCTAAAGCAAAACTTGTTAGCTTCTTGTTGAGAAAACGTCTTCTACAAGACAGGACACATTAATCAAGTAAGACATAAGACAACAAGGAACATATAACATGGACAAACATAGGCCTATATGGGACATAGAGGAGGAGTTGTCTGGTCAAGGTCTTCTGTAAAAGTCACTTCAAAATGGGGGAGAATCATAACCTCCCATTCACAATACTAAAATCCACTGGTTTCATTTCAGAGCTGAGTGTGCTATAGAAAACCAGCCAGGCTGACATGTTCCCCTACTAATGTGCACATAAACAGGAGCATCGAGCCGATGCAAAGAAATCCATCCAAAGACAGCTTTCTGTAGAGCCAGTGATGAAGCATAATTTCAGAAAGAAAACCGACAGTAGAAGGTTGTTCTAGAGTTGAAATCGGAAATCATCAGAACAGTTCATCTTCGCTGTGTAAAGGAGTCAATCGTCATTAGAACAACAAGCATGCAAATGTTAATTTCGCCAATGACATTAGACTATCGTGTGTAGGCTATCAATAAACAGCCACCCAGGCAGCTACTGGCTATCATAGGGGGTGAGATAGAGACATGCAGCATTGTCATAAGAGAGCAAGCTACAAACCAGAGATCATGTAGTCTATAAAACAATGGCAAGTGTGGGCGTTCGAAAGCTAAGATGACGATAATAGGAGTTTATCATCAGAATCCTAAGGGCTGTACAGTGCCGAGATCAGAACTGGGGTCAATTCCAATGGTTCCAATTCTAACTCTGCAGCAGTTTACGGGACAGTTCTCAACCGAAAGTGGTGCTCGTCTCCTCAAGGTGCAGTGGGGGTGTTTTATTTGATTAGGATCTCTTTCCGTCCTGTTTCGGACTAATCTTCCAAGAGTCCTTGTGTTTCTGTTCAGTGGAATGGATGTGAGAGGGGTTTAGGTTTAACCCAGAGGCTCTGGCTCGAATCCCAGTACCACCCCCCACACTCCCGATTCCCAAACCGTCTCATCGAAACGAGCCAATCCCCACGCTAAAACCGTTGGTATGGAAACGGACCAGTAAAGCTCCAAATCTCTCAATTTTAACATCCCTTACTGGCACACAGGCGCGCACACACACAAAAGAACCAAAGAATTCTATATACAACACTATATATACAAAGGTATGTGGACACCCCGCCTCTTTCTGTTTACCTGTCACTGTTCTGTATATCTTATTTTGTATTATACTTTTTAAAAAACCTATAACTCTTTCTGTCTGTCTCCTCTTTTATGTTTATATAAGAATTGCTTGTCTTTACTACAAGGTACCTATACACCTTTCTTGTGAGTGTTCAATTAAACATATGTGATCAAGGCTACTGATCACATACTGTATGTTTGGTTCAGCTCTGTGAAGTCTTCAGCATCAAGCGTTCTCGTGGACCTGTAGCTAGGTCTGGGCTGGTAGGCCCGAATTCACTCATTTGAAGGGGTGTCAACATACTTTTTGGCCTTGCTCCCGAGTGGCGCAGCGGTCTAAGGCACTGCATCTCAGTGCAAGAGGCGTCACTGCAGTTCTTGGTTCGAATCCAGGCTGCATCACATCTGGCCGTGATTGGGAGTCCCACAGGGCAGTGCACAATAGGCCCACCGTCGTCCGGTGTAGGCCGTCATAGTAAAGAATAATTTGTTCTTAACTGACTTGCCTAGTTAAATAAATAAAAACATGTGTATGACCTCTGATGTAACATGAATGACCAAATAAAATGTATTTATTTTAGTTCAGGGATTTAAATAAACAGGAATATCAAAGTTATTTGTGACAGGACACTAGCGATATTCATAAAAACATTGAAATAATAAAAAAATCCACTTTAAAAATAAAATAATGTGCAGATCCCCTGCAGAACCTCTGTAGACCCCTAGGTGCCCGCGGACCCCTGATTAAATACCCTTGATTTAGTCACCTTCATTTTGGCCATCCTACAAAGGATGGACCATTGGTTTTCTTAGAGGATTATTTACACAATTAACAAATGGTCAAAATATGCTTTTGTAATTGGAAATCCTATTAATTAATTGATTAATTCTACGAACATATATGCTCTATGGCATATCTATTGATATTCATTTCCGGAGGGGGCTCTGTGGCTTCATCATAGGCAACTTTAGCCGAAACTCCCACCAAAAAATATTTTTTTTACGCCAGAATTGCAAAAGTGATGTGCACCGCAGTGTTCGTCTGGTCAATACTCGGGTCAAAAGGCTGTCCTGATGGTAGTCTAGTCTTCCTTTGAACTGACAGCAGTACCAGTAGTAATGGACCTCACAGAAGTAGGGGTGAGATGTGTTGAGACACTCGAACGCTTTTTCATATTGTCCGCTGACGTCATGCAGTAATCAAGGCACGTATGGTGTCCGTAGCCCAGGTACGTCTCGTGGTCCTCGGTCGAGTGTTGTCCTGCGGGGAAGCGGTGGGAATCGCCGCGGTGACGTTGGCTTCAATCGCCTTGTGCTTCACCTTCTTGCCTCCAGTGGCGGGGCAGAGAACGCGCAGGGGGTCCAGGTATATGAGAAGCAGCAATAGGCGCCGTATCCCCATGGTGTGGTTAACTTGTCAGTTTGAGAGTTGCCACATGTGGTGTGGCAATTAGATCAGGATCAGCTAACGGAACAATTAGATCTCAACCGAAAGTGGTGCTAGCCGCCTCCTCCACTCAAGGCGCGGAGGTGGTGTGGGGCTGTGTTTCTGTTCACTCGAAGGGGTGTGTGTTTTATTCCGACACCTCACATCATCAGAGAGAAAGAAGACAAAAGGAGAGGTTTTTGGTTGAAACGGGAGATGTTTCTGTCGTATCATTCATAAAACCAGTTTACCAGGCCTACACCTTCGCGCGCTCTATTGGCATCCTATTTCGAGTCCGTGCGCGGTGGTGAACAGCGATCCACCTCGCGGTCAGTTTGTGACAGAGATGGGAGAGGTGTGCCATTTCTTTACCAGGCTGTGACACTGACACAGCGGCCAGGATGGATCCAAACACCCGGAAAATGATGCTTCTGATCGGCCTCAACTGCCTCTGGCTCCAAGTGCTTTCAGAGGTAAGCTACTACGATCAGTAGCCAATTTAGTGGCCCCTATGTGCTATAATTGCGTTCCTTTTCAAGGTGAGACCTTTTTTTCTCACACTTTCATATCCCGTACGTAGACTATCTTTACTCTTGCGAATATCTTGGAAAAAGTCTATCTTTCGAAACAGATTTGAACTAAATTAAATTAACCTTGAGAAATACGGTCAAATAAAACAACAGTGTCCCATTTCTTTTTGAAGGTGCGCCCCACATTTTGTCCACCGACGTAACGGTCATTAGGCTAGGTGCTATAGGCTACGTTTTTATAATGGTTGGAATCACATACTTCATTATAATGGAACATTATTTACGTTTTGTTGCGTTTTTCATTATCATTTCATTCAACAATACTTGGTTTTAGCCTATAGGTACCACAAGGAGGTAGAGAGAGACTAATTGTGCTGGACGAAGCCGTTTGAATGTAGGTGCACGCATTAGATCGCCTTTATTATCAGTCAGGCATTAATAATATACATTATTGTTCCGCGTCAGTGTTTGCACACAAGAGTCTGTTTTATGTCTTTGTCTAATTGAGCGGATAAAGCGAGGTTGCGCACACACACACACACACACACACACACACACACACACACACACACACACACACACACACACACACACACACACACACACACAGGCACGGTTCCCTCATGGCGGGGTGTCATAGGAACCAGCCCGTGCCTGTTTTCCCCTGGTGGCGCTTAGATGTACAGTTTCACCACGCGCTGTTTCCCGTTGTCGCAGCAATTCAATCACCCAGCCCTCCAGCAGAACATCAGCACCATCTGTATCTGCAATATGCATTATGTTGTATTGAGACACAATGTAGCCCTATTGCCTACAGGCTTACGAGTGAATCATTTCTCAATAGGCCCACAACTGTTGCTCCGTATTCGAAGTTATCCTTTCAAGCAGATAATCCTGAGTTGGTACTATATTACTGTCTCATGGATCCCTCAACAAGCATCTTTTAGTTAAGGAGATTGGAGGGGTGAGGTGGGCTGTGGCTAGATGGTTTACAGCTATGGATTGAAGTGACTTTTCATAGTAGGTTAGTAGAGTATTTTAGCTAAACCTAATCATTTTCCTAACCTTGACCTAATTCTCCTAGCCTGCTGCTTAAGTTCTCCTAACCTGCTACAAATAGTAACTTCTGTCTGTTGAGGTGTGTGTAGGCTAAGACTGGTTGTGGGAGGGTCAGGGGTCAGGGGGGAAGCCAGTGTGGTGTTAATGACACAGAACTGGTTTGGTGAATCATGTGAACACGCTCATGTGAAGAGAATCCTTGCCTGAGTCCTGAAGACTTGTGTTAGCTCCCAGAGCTATTGCTTAGGCTTTAGCTTAGCGGGTTCTGCTGACTGTCTTGTGGTGGATATCTGTGTGTGTCTGTACCTGTTCTGTAACCCTGTCCCTGTGTGCGGCTATGCAGACACCTGTGGTGTACAGATTCGAGGCCATCGGTTCCAATACCAACACAATTTTACCATTTAGAATGCATGCCCAGTACACTGATTCATTCAAAGTGGTATGTTAGTGTGAATATTGGAACAGATCGAGCCTCTCTCTGTCCAGATGTGTTGGTTTGGTCTCAGCTGTGGTAACATCTGATATGCTGCTGTAACAGTATGATAACCGTGAGATTGATATGAGTGGAGATATCATCAGCATGTTAGGTTTTCATCAGAAACCTCTGTTCACTGTGTAATATGATTAGCCAGGGCAATATCACAGGGAGGTGACGCTCGTGTGTGTGTGTGTGTGTGTGTGTGTGTGTGTGTGTGTGTGTGTGTGTGTGTGTGTGTGTGTGTGTGTGTGCGTGCGTGTGTGTGTGCCTGCCTGTGCTTGCATTCTAACTCCCTTGAGTGGAAATGAACTGTCGAAGTCAAGGTGAAGAGGATGAAATGTTCATAGATGTTATCTGAGTCCTCTTTTGTCCAGTTTCCTCTCCTCTTCTTGTCTCTCCTCTCTGACCTGGTTTGTGTGACTATGAGAGGCTGTACTACACAGCATTCTGTCAGATACTATCTGAAACGGTCTCATACTTGCTTCTTCATGACTCAGGTCTCTGTATTCTGCATGCCTGTGTGTCTGAAGTGTTTGTACTTGTGACAGGAAGGGATTTCACCTGCATCGTCTGCACATCACAAGACAAGCCCACTGAGCTAAAGCCTCTTAGACAAGGTCATTCATCATGCGGGGTTCAACAAACCACTTTGGTTACTTTTTTGACGTTTGTCTTTTATTGGTGGTAAACCCAATTTTCCCTCTTGAGGGTCAATATAGTATTAATTTGTTCTGTAACAGATATGATGTGAAATGTTGACAGTAGGTTGTGTTATCTGACGTTGTGTGAATCTGAAACTATCTCTGTGTTCCTCTCCTCTCAGGTGATAGCTGATGATAGTTATTTAAACGAGGTGCAAAACGCAGGTAGGCTAACAATTCCTTCATTTCTCTTCTTCCTATTCTCCCCTTCCCCTCTCCCTTCCCCCTTTCCCTCTCCTATTCCCCCTCCTATTCCCTCCCCCTTTCCCTCTCCTATTCCCATCCCCATTCCCTGTCCTATTCCCCTCCCCTTTCCCTCTCATATTCCCCTCCCCTTTCCCTCTCCTATACCCTTCCCCTTTCCCTTCCCCCCCCTCTCCCTTTCCCCTCCCCTCTCCTATCCCCCTGTCCTATTCCCCTCCCCTTTCCCTGTCCTATTCCCCTCCCCTTTCCCTCTCATATTCCCCTCCCCTTTCCCTCTCTTATTTCCTCCCCTTTCCCTTTCTCTTATTTCCTCCCCTTTCCCTCTCTTATTGCCTCCCCTTTCCCTCTCTTATTTCCTCCCCTTTCCCTCTCTTATTTCCTCCCCTTTCCCTCTCATATTCCCCTCCCCTTTCCCTCTCTTATTTCCTCCCCTTTCCCTCTCTTATTGCCTCCCCTTTCCCTCTCTTATTTCCTCCCCTTTCCCTCTCTTATTTCCTCCCCTTTCCCTCTCTTATTTCCTCCCCTTTCCCTCTCTTATTCCCCTCCCCTTCCCTCTCTTATTTCCTCCCCTTTCCCTCTCTTATTTCCTCCCCTTTCCCTCTCTTATTTCCTCCCCTTTCCTCTCTTATTTCCTCCCCTTTCCCTCTCTTATTTCCTCCCCTTTCCCTCTCTTATTTTCTCCTTTCCCTCTCCTATTCCCTCCCCCTTTCCCTCTCCCCATTTCTTTGTGCTCCATAAAATGTCCCACCTCTTCTTCCCCTACTCATATAGTCTCCCTTCCTACTCACTCATGCCCTTCTAGACTCTTTTTCCCCTCCTCCCATTTCCTCCATCCATCTCTATTCCTTCTTTCTCTCTGTGGCTGGTGGTTGTGATAGGGGTGGGGTTCTCTCGCTCACTGCAAAGGCCAGCTGATTCATCATTTCTGGTCTCACTCCAAGTGTCAAAATCCACAAAGCACACATACTGTATGCACACACACAAGCATCCAAATCCCTGCAGTGCTAATGATTCATTGAGACCTTTTGATGTTACCGCGTCAAGGAAAATAAACCCTTCCCACTGTCCTCTGGCCAATCAAACAGAAGAGTCTTTAATTTTTGTATTTATTTACAACACACAACAAATCACACTCAACCAACATCAAAACACACCGCAGGTAAACACACGACAACATTTTCCTCCCTCATCCTGGTCTAAATCATAAAGGCATATTTCTCAATATATATATAAAGACAGCAGAGTCTCTAACTGGGCAAGGGATGGTTCTGATTGGGTGAAATATGCGTGAGGATTTGTCTGGGATATGAAGATGCAAAAGGCCCTCCTTAGTTTGATTAGCGTACAGTGCATCAGTATGCTTTACTATGGTGTGTGTAGCTGATGGTGTAAACATGAGTATCTCATGTGTGTGTGCGCACCGCATGCATGTATGTTAGAGCACAGATACACACCAACCCCCCATATGGTCTCAACTCTCTGTGTGTTAGAGCACAGACAACCCCCCCCCATATGGTCTCAACTCTCTGTGTGTTAGAGCACAGACAACCCCCCATATGGTCTCAACTCTCTGTGTGTTAGAGCACAGATAGTCTCAACTCTCTGTGTGTTAGAGCACAGATACACATCCCCCCATATAGTCTCAACTCTCTGTGTGTTAGAGCACAGATCAACTCTCTGTGTGTTAGAGCACAGATACACACCAACCCCCCCATATAGTCTCAACTCTCTTTGTGTTAGAGCACAGATATGGTCTCAACTCTCTGTGTGTTAGAGCACAACCCCCCATAGATACACCACCCCCATATGGTCTCCCCCATATAGTCTCAACTCTCTGTGTGTTAGGGCACAGACAACAGATACACACCCCCCCATATGGTCTCAACTCTCTGTGTGTTAGAGCACAGACAACCTGTGTGTTAGAGCACAGACATGGTCCCCCCATATGGTCTCAACTCTCTGTGTGTTAGAGCACTGATACACCAACCCCCCATATAGTCTCAACTCTCTGTGTGTTAGAGCACAGATACACACCAACCCCCCCCCATATGTGTCTCAATGGTCTCAAATCTCTGTGTGTTAGAGCACAGATATGGTCTCACTCTCTGTGTGTTAACCCCCATATGGTCTCAACTCTCTGTGTGTTAGATACACACCAACCCCCCATATGGTCTCATCACAGACAACACACCCCCCCCATATAGTCTCAACTCTCTGTGTGTGTTTGTGAACCGTGTCAAATGCTCATTGAGAATGTGAAATGGATTATGGGAGCTGAGAGAATGATGATGGTTCCCATAGCGATGGAGGAGAGTGTGGTTGTCGTAGCAACGCAGTATTGTCGTCCTAGTGATCGGTGTGGGTATGTGCTTGGCGTTTACAAACTGATTCATGATGCAATGATCAGTTATTATTCCAATTAAATTCAAATAGGCATTATGGAATCTTGACAAAATCTAAACATTTATTAGGCCTACAGAATATAATGCAATTCTCTTATCATCAGTGCTGCAGGGAGAGATGTAGATGGAGGGATACAGGAAAGAAGAGGAGTCAGTTCCAAGCAGAGGGACTGGGGGATAAGAGATGGTGTGTATAGCAGGCTAGAGAGTCAAAGTTTTTAGTCATTTAGCAGACGCTCTTATCCAGAGCAACTAAGGTTAATAAGTGCCTTGCTCAAGGGCACGTCGATGATTTTTCATCTAGTCGGATCAATGTTTTGAACCCCAGATCCTTCCAATGGCGCTATCATTGTACCGTCGTAATTATCACAGGGATTGAAGTACGGATAAAGTTTCTCAGTGAAGGTGTAGCCAGTAAAATAGTAGATATAAGACCTGGCCTCCACATTTATAGTTATATAGTAATATTTCAACCCAGTACATACACATTTACCTATAGACTATATACAGAAGTTTACATACACTTAGGTTGGAGCCATTAAAACTTGTTTTTCAACCACTTCACAAATTTCTTGTTAACAAACTATAGTGTTGGCGAGTCGGTTAGGACATCTACTGTGTACATGACACAAGTAATGTTTCCAACAATTGTTTACAGACAGATCATTTCACTTATAATTCACTGTATCACAATTCCAGTGGGTCAGAAGTTTACATACACCAAGTTGACTGTGCCTTTAAACAGCTTGAACAGCAAATTCCAGAAAATGATATCATGGCTTTAGAAGCTTCTGATAGGCTAATTTACATAATTTGAGTCAATTGGAGGTGTACCTGTGGGTGTATTTCAAGGCCTACCTTCAAACTTAGTGCCTCTTTGCTTGACATCATGGGAAAATCAAAAGAAATCAGCCAAGACCTCAGAAGAAATTTGTAGACCTCCACAAGTCTGGTTCATCCTTGGGAGCAATTTCCAAACGCCTGAAGGTACCACGTTCATCTGTACAAACAATAGTACGCAAGTATAAACACCATGGGACCACGCAGCCGTCATACCGCTCAGGGAGGAGACGCGTTCTGTCTCCTAGAGATGAACGTACTTTGGTGCAAAAAGTGCAAATCAATCCCAGAACAACAGCAAAATACCTTGTGAAGATGCTGGAGGAAACAGGTACAAAAGTATCTATACCCACAGTAAAACGAGACATATATCGACATAACCTGAAACAAAAATAGAACTGTTTGGCCATAATGACCATCGTTATGTTTGGAGGAAAAAGGGGGAGGCTTGCAAGCCGAAGAACACCATCCCAACCACGAAGCACGAGGATGGCAGTATCATGCTGTGGGGGTGCTTTGCTGCAGGAGGGACTGGTGCACTTCACAAAATAGATGGCACATGAGGAAGGAAAATTACGTGGATATATTGAAGCAACATTTCAAGACATCAGTCAGGAAGTTAAAGCTTGGTCACAGATGGGTCTTCCAAATGAACAATGACCCCAAGCATACTTCCAAAGTTGTGGCAAAATGGCTTAAGGACAACAAAGTCAGGGTATTGGAGCGGCCATCACAAAGCCCTGACCTCAATCCTATAGAAAATTTGTAGGCAGAACTGAAAAAGCGTGTGCGAGCAAGGAGGCCTACAAACCTGACTGTGGAAAGCTTGTGGAAGGCTACCCGGAACGTTTGACCCAAGTTCAACAATTTAAAGGCTACCAAATACTAATTGAGTGTATGTAAACTTCTGACCCACTGGGAATGCAATGAAAGAAATAAAAGCTGAAATAAATCATTCTCTCTTCTATTAATCTGACATTTCACATTCTTAAAATAAAGTGGTGATCCTAACTGACCTAAGACAGGGAATTTTTACTAGGATTATATGTCAGGAATTGTGAAAAACTGAGTTTAAATGTATTTGGCTAAGGTGTATGTAAACTTCCGACTTCAACTGTACATAACACCATATTACTTCAGATATTATTTATTCTCGTCATTTCGGCATAGGATTACATGTCCATACTAATTTCAGATAATATCAAGTGCTAAAGTACAACATTGCATTCAGTCTGTGTGATTGACAGGACAGATGACGAATGGGGCTAAGTTTGGACCAAGTTCATTATCACAGGTGTTGAAGTATGGATAGAGTTTCTCAGTGAAGGTGCAGCCAATGAAAGAGTAGATATGAGCCCTGGCCTCCACATTGTAGAAGGAGACCAAACCCCCCCCATAGTCCACAAACACCCCTACTTTCTGGGGCTTCTCTCTCAGGGAGAGAGGGACAGGCGGAGAGGTGTAGGCCTCATAGATATCCTCACCCCTCATATACACAGTCCAGAGGCCATCGAAAGGGCTCATATTTATGTCATGCTTCCTGTTGATGGACTCCCTGGCCACTCCTAACAGCCACTCAGCTTTTCCCTTCACCTGCACCTCATAGTAGAATCTCCCCGAGGAGAAACTCTTTTCCCAGGACAGAGAGGTGATTCAAAAACCTCTCTGGGTTATAGAATTTCTTTGCGTTGTCAGGGAGTTTCTGCCATGTGCCTCCATATCTCACTTTTTTCCGGTCCCTAGACAAGATGAGCAATGGATGTGCTGTATCAGGGTCCAGGGTCACATGCGCTGACCACTGCTGAATTGTCTTCAGCTCAACATCACACAACCTCTTCACCGCTCTCTCTAGTTCTTCCTGAAGTGTCTGCTCCAGCTCAGACACAGCTCTCCTCAGTCCCCCCAAACACATATCACTGTGAACACTAACCTCAGACCAGTCCTTTGTGTGTTTCGGGGTACACAGGGATGGGAAGGTCTGGAGGAGGAGGAGGTGGTCCTCAGTGTGTGAGTGCTGCTCCAGCTCAGTGCTTCTCCTCTGTAGCTCAGTCATTTCCTGCTCCAGCTGTTTAATGAGCCCATCAGCACGATTTTCTGCTGCTTTCTGCTTCTCCTCAACCACCTCAATGAACTCAGCCTGGCTTCTCTGAATGGAATCCATCAGATCACTGAATACTTGCAGGCTGTCCGCTATTTCTCTCTCTGCGTCTCTCTTGCTGAACTCTACTGAGTGTTTGACCTCCCAAACCTTCTCTAGTCGCTCCTGGATCATCTGCCGTATCTGTCGCTCCATCTTCCCCAGCTGAACCTTCCGCTCTCCACACTCTTCCTCTAGTGGGACGGCGTGGTGAGTCTTGTGGTCTGTCTCAATGCAGAACTGACACACACACGTCTGGTCGGTTCTACAGAACAGCTCCAGCAGTCTGTCATGCTTATTACACATCCTGTCTTCCAGGTTCTCAACGGGGTCTATTAGCTTGTGCCTTTTCAGGCCGGTGACTCTCTGATGAGGCTGCAGGTGAGTCTCACAGAAAGAGGTCAGACACTCCAGGCAGGACTTCAGGGCCTTGAGCCTTGTCCCAGTGCAGACGTCACAGGACACTTCTCCAGCCTCGGCAGGGGACTCGTCTGTGTCTCTGATTTCGTCTGTGTCTCTGATTCTGATCATCTTAAAATGATCTACAACATCTCTGAATGCTGTGTTGGTTTTTAGCTCTGGTCTTGTGTAGAATGTCCTCTTACACATTGGACACTGGCACAGGTCAGTTGTATCCCAGTATCCGCTGATACAGACCTTGCAGAAGTTGTGTCCACATGGAGTAGAGACAGGCTCAGTGAACACATCCAGACAGATAGAGCACTGGAACTGCTCTTCAGACAGGAGACGGCTAGAGGACGCCATATCTGGAACACAATAAAACAACTATTAAAATACTTCCTGGAATGAGTCAGCATTTAGACCGTAAACTGGTGGGGGGGGTTTCTCACTCTCGCAGTGACCTCGGTATCCTGAATGGTAGTTGCGATCCTGCTGTCAAGGTTTTTCCATCTCCCTCTGTCTCTATTTCTCTTACTCACCTAAAAATCTTGTGTTTTCCTTTAATTTCTCGACAAACGTAGATTCTTAAGCTGCAATGTTATCTTTCTGAGGAACAGGATAATGGTTGTTTCTGTGTGCAGTTTCTTCTTCTATACTTCACTTTCACTTCTGCAAAGTGACATCACTCCACTCCTTATCTGCTCTTTGCATAGCTTTGCTCTTAAAGGGACAGCGTTGATATTTCATATGCCTGTCTAAAGTCTCTGCTGAGGGTTCAGGTTCTAGCATTCTGGGGGCCCTGCGTGACATTTGGTTGGGGGCGGGGCAAACTCCTGGCAAATTTTACTGTGGAAAGAAACATTTCCAGTTTAAGTTGATTTCCTGCAATTCTACACATTTTTCCATGGGGCGAAGAGAAAACTGCAATTGCAACACAATATAACACATTTCATAAAATTCGAGTCATTTTGCCATAGTAAGTTGAGTTTTCTAGACAGTCTACTGACGGAGGTCCGTTGGCATCGCGTTCCAAAAATTCAGCCGCACAAACCTACATAGAACTACGTAGAGAGGGATGCAAACCTACATAGAACTACGTAGAGAGGGATGCAAACCTACATAAAACTACGTAGAGAGGGATGCAAACCTACATAAAACTACGTAGAGAGGGATGCAAACCTACATAGAACTACGTAGAGAGGGATGCAAACCTACATAGAACTACGTAGAGAGGGATGCAAACCTACATAGAACTATGTAGAGAGGGATGCAAACCTACATAGAACTACGTAGAGAGGGATGCAAACCTACATAGAACTACGTAGAGAGGGATGCAAACCTACATAGAACTACGTAGAGAGGGATGCAAACCTACATAGAACTACGTAGAGAGGGATGCAAACCTACATAGAACTACGTAGAGAGGGATGCAAACCTACATAGAACTACGTAGAGAGGGATGCAAACCTACATAGAACTACGTAGAGAGGGATGCAAACCTACATAGAACTACGTAGAGAGGGATGCAAACCTACATAGAACTACGTAGAGAGGGATGCAAACCTACATAGAACTACGTAGAGAGGGATGCAAACCTACATAGAACTACGTAGAGAGGGATGCAAACCTACATAGAACTACGTAGAGAGGGATGCAAACCTACATAGAACTACGTAGAGAGGGATGCAAACCTACATAGAACTACGTAGAGAGGGATGCAAACCTACATAGAACTACGTAGAGAGGGATGCAAACCTACATAGAACTACATAGAGAGGGATGCAAACCTACATAGAACTACGTAGAGAGGGATGCAATCCTACATAGAACTACGTAGAGAGGGATGCAAACCTACATAGAACTACGTAGAGAGGGATGCAAACCTACATAGAACTACGTAGAGAGGGATGCAAACCTACATAGAACTACGTAGAGAGGGATGCAAACAGATCTCCGCCGGCTCCGTTTGAGTAGATTGTCTAGACCCCTTAAGCAACCGGCTCTGTCAGATTCTCAGTAACCAAGGTTAATGTGTCAATTGCTTTAATAAGCCATTGGCGTTTTTGTGGAAAACAGTCTGAAAAATAAAACAGAATCTGTTACTGACAAGATTATGGTTTAGCTTCTAACATAATAGGCCGTTTTCCTGGATACAGATTAAGCCTAGTCTTGGACTAAGAATCACTTTCAATGGAGAGTCCATGTCTGTCTATTCCAGGGCTGTTTATTCCACGTCTGTCTATTCCAGGGCTGTTTATTCAATGGCTTTTTATTCAATTTTTTTTTATTCCGGGGCTCTTTATTCCAGGACTCTTTAGTCCGGGGCTCTTTAGTCCGGAGCTCTTTAGTCCGGGGCTCTTTAGTCCGGGGCTCTTTAGTCCGGGGCTCTTTAGTCCGGGGCTCTTTAGTCCGGGGCTCTTTAGTCCGGGGCTCTTTAGTCCGGGGCTCTTTAGTCCGGGGCTCTTTATTCCAGGGCTCTTTAGTCCGGAGCTCTTTAGTCCGGGGCTCTTTAGTCCGGGGCTCTTTAGTCCGGGGCTCTTTAGTCCTGGGCTCCGGCTCTTTAGTCCGGAGCTCTTTAGTCCGGCGCTCTTTAGTCCGGGGCTCTTTAGTCCGGAGCTCTTTAGTCCGGCGCTCTTTAGTCCGGGGCTCTTTAGTCCGGAGCTCTTTAGTCCGGCGCTCTTTAGTCCGGGGCTCTTTAGTCCGGAGCTCTTTAGTCCGGGGCTCTTTAGTCCGGGGCTCTTTAGTCCGGGGCTCTTTAGTCCGGGGCTCTTTAGTCCGGGGCTCTTTAGTCCGGGGCTCTTTAGTCCCTTGTTCTTTAGTCCGGGGCTAGGCTGCTTTTCATTTGACTCCCCTCTCTCTTTCTCTCTTCCTCTTTCTTCCTCTTTCTCTCGCTTCCTCTCCCTCTTTTGCTCTCTTCATCTTCCTCTATCTTCCTCTTCCAGAATGGAATGAGGTATGAGGGGTACAGCCTCTGGGAAAGACTGTGTGTGTGTTTGGCATAGTTAGATGATGTTCAAGGAAAGTCAAGCTGTGTTTTTGTGAGAGATAACTATTGCAGCTCCTCTCTCTGTCCTGGCCATTAATCACAGGGTGTGTGTGTGCGTGTGCACGTGTAAGTGTGTCAGCCTGCATGTGTGTGTCTGGCAGAGTGTGTGCTGCATGAACTCTGTAGTCAGATTCAGCTCAGTGACAATAGAGTCTGATCCTGCTACTCTATGGAATGTGTGCTACATCTCTCTCTCGCTCTCTACCCCCTCTCTCTCTCTGCCTCTCTCTGCCTCTCTCTGCCTCTCTCTGCCTCTCTCGCTCTCTACCCCCCTCTCTCTCTGCCTCTCTCTGCCTCTCTCTCTCTCTCGCTCTCTACCCCCCTCTCTCTCTGCCTCTCTCTGCCTCTCTCTCTCTCTCGCTCTCTACCCCCCCTCTCTCTCTGCCTCTCTCTCTCGTTCTCTACCCCCATCTCTCTCTGCCTCTCTGCCTCTCTCTCACTCTCTACCCCATCTCTCTCTGCCTCTCTCTCTCTCGCTCTCTACCCCCATCTCTCTCTGCCTCTCTCTCTCTCTCGTTCTCTACCCCATCTCTCTCTCGCTCTCTACCCCCTCTCTCTCTGCCTCTCTCTGCCTCTCTCTCTCGTTCTCTACCCCCATCTCTCTCTGCCTCTCTCTGCCTCTCTCTGCCTCTCTCTCTCGTTCTCTACCCCCATCTCTCTCTGCCTCTCTCGTTCTCTACCCCATCTCTCTCTCGCTCTCTACCCCCTCTCTCTCTGCCTCTCTCTGCTCTCTCTCTCTCGCTCTCTACCCCCTCTCTCTGCCTCTCTCTGCCTCTCTCTCTCGTTCTCTACCCCCATCTCTCTCTGCCTCTCTCTCTCGTTCTCTACCCCATCTCTCTCTCGCTCTCTACCCCCTCTCTCTCTCTGCCGCTCTCTGCCTCTCTCTCTCGTTCTCTACCCCCATCTCTCTCTGCCTCTCTCTGCCTCGCTCTCTACTCCCCTCTCTCTCTGCCTCTCTCTCGCTCTCCTATCCCCTCTCTCTCTACCTCTCTCTGCCTCTCTCTGCCTCTCTCTCTCTCTCTCTCGCTCTCTACCCCCCTCTTTCTCTCTCTCTAACTTCCTCTCTCTGCCTCTCTCTCTCTCTCTCTCTCTCTCTCTCTACCCCCTTCTTTCTTTCTCTCTCATTTCAAGGGTGTTATTTACATGGGAAACACATGTTAACATTGGCTTTATTGGTATGAGAAACACATGTTAACATTGGCTTTATTGGTATGAGAAACACATGTTAACATTGGCTTTATTGGTATGAGAAACACATGTTAACATTGGCTTTATTGGTATGAGAAACATATGTTAACATTGGCTTTATTGGTATGAGAAACACATGTTAACATTGGCTTTATTGGTATGAGAAACACATGTTAACATTGGCTTTATTGGTATGAGAAACACATGTTAACATTGGCTTTATTGGTATGAGAAACACATGTTAACATTGCCAAAGCAAGTGAAATAGATCATAAACAATAGTGAAATAAACAGTAAAAATGAACAGTAAACATTACACTCACATAAGTTCCAAAACAATAAAGACATTCCAAATGTCATATTATGTCTATAAATAGTGTTGTAACGATGTACAAATGGTTAAAGTACAAAAGGGACAATAAATAAACATAAATATGGGTTGTATTTACAATGGTGTTTGTTCTTCACTGGTTGCCCTTTTCTTGTGGCAACAGGTCACACATTTTGCTGCTGTGATACATTTGACAGGAGGTTAGGAAGTGCAGCTCAGTTTCCACCTCATTTTGTGGGCAGTGTGAACATAGCTGTCTTCTCTTGAGAGCCAGGTCTGCCTACGTCGGCCTTTCTCAATAGCAAGGCTATGCTCACTGAGTCTGTACATAGTCAAAGCTTTCCTTAATTTTGGGTCAGTCACAGTGGTCAGGTATTCTGCCACTGTGTACTCTCTGTTTAGAGCCAAATAGCATTCTAGTTTGCTCTGTTTTTTTGTTAATTCTTTCCAATGTGTCAAGTAATTATCTTTGACTTTTCTCATGATTTGGTTGTGCAGAAGATCTAGGTGCTGCTGTAGGCCCTCCTTGGTTGGTGACAGAAGCACCAGACCATCAGCAAACAGACATTTGACTTCAGATTCTAGTAGGGTGAGGCTGGCTGCTGCAGACTGTTCTAGTGCCCTCACCAATTCATTGATATATATGTTGAAGAGGGTCGGGCTCAAGCTGTATCCCTGTCTCCCCCACAGCCCTGTGGAAAGAAATGTGTGTGTTTTCTGCCAATTTTAACCAGGGGACATGTTTGTGTACATGGATTTTATAATGTTGTATGT
The DNA here is from genome assembly GCF_018296145.1 of Oncorhynchus tshawytscha. Lineage (NCBI taxonomy): Eukaryota > Metazoa > Chordata > Actinopteri > Salmoniformes > Salmonidae > Oncorhynchus > Oncorhynchus tshawytscha. Next base: position 22,291,433 of record NC_056452.1, on the reverse strand, counting down.
TTTCCCCCAACACCGTTTTCCATAATTTTGCCTAGCAGACCCTCATGTCAAATTGAGTCAAGCTTTTTTTGAAATCAACAAAGCATGAGAAGACTGTGCCTTTGTTTTGGTTTGTTTTGTTTGTCAATTAGGGTGTGCAGGCTGAATACGTGGTCTGTCGTACGATAATTTGGTAAAAAAGGCCATTTGACATTTTCTCAGTACTTTGTTTTCACTGAGGAAATGTACCAGTCTGCTGTTAATGATAATGCAGAGGATTTTCCCAAGGTTGCTGTTGATGACGCATATCCCACAGTAGTTATTGGGGTCACATCTGGGGGGTGTCTCTCTTTCTAGGCCTCTCTTTCCATGCCTCTCTCTCTCTCTGACTCCCTCTCTCTCTCCCTGCCTCTCTCTCTCTCTGACTCTCTCTCGGCCCCTATCTCTCTCTCTCTCTGACTCTCTCTCTCCTCTCTCTCCCTGCCTCTCTCTCTCTGACTCTCTCTCTCGGCTCTCTCTCTCTCTCTCTCTCTCTCTCTCTCTCTCTCGGCTCCCTCTCTCTCTCTCTCTCTCGGCCTATCCTCTCTCTTTTAGGCCTCTCTCTCTCTCGGGCCTCCCTCTTGGGCCTCTCGCTCTCTCGGGCCTCCCTCTTGGACCTCTCTCGGCCTCTGCCTCTATCTCGGCCTCTGTCTGACTCGCTCTCCCTCTCTGCCTTGCTCTCCCTCTCTCTTTGCCTCTCTCTCTCTGCCCCTCTCTCTCTTTCTCTCTGCCTCTCTCTCTCTCTCTCTCTCCCTTTCTCTCTCTCAGCCTCTCTCTCTTGGGCCTCTATCTCTGTCTCTCTGTCTCTCTATATCTCGGCCTCTCTTCTCAGCCTCTCTTTCTCTCTCTGCTCTCTCTTGGCCCCCCTGTCTCTCTTTCTCTGCCTCTCTCTCTTTCTCTGCCTCTCTCTCTCTCTCTCTCTGGCCTCTCTCTTTCTCGGCCTCTCTCAGCCTATCCCTCGCTCTCAATCACTCGCTTTCTCTCTTGGCCTCTCCCTCGCTCTGCCCCTCTCACAGGCCTCTTTCTCTCTCTCCGGCCTCTCTCTCTCTCCGGCCTCCCTCTCTCTCTCTTGGCCTTGCTCTCGCACTCTCTCTCTGCCTCTCTCTCTCTTTGCTTCTCTCTCTCTCTGCCTCTCTCTTTGCCTCTCTCTCTCGGCCTCTCTCTGCCTCGTTTTCTCTCAGGCCTCTCTCTGCCTCGCTCTTGCTCTCTCTCTGCCTCGCTCTTGCTCTCTCTCTCTGCCTCACTCTCTCTGCCTCTCTCTCTCTCTTCCCCTCTTGCTGCCTTGCTGTGTGTGTGTGTGTGTGTGTGTGTGTTTGGTTCAGCATTATGTTTGCGTCAGCAGAAGTTTCATTTAGCCTTTGTTTGTTGTTTATGCCTCCTCCACTAATTCCACCTCTAAAGTACAGAGTGTACACTCCTAAGGGATTCTCAGACTACAGAGTGTACACTCCTAAGGGATTCTCAGACTACAGAGTGTACACTCCTAAGGGATTCTCAGACTACAGAGTGTACACTCCTAAGGGATTCTCAGACTACAGAGTGTACACTCCTCAGGGATTCTCAGACTACAGAGTGTACACTCCTAAGGGTTTCTCAGACTACAGAGTGTACACTCCTTAGAGGGTGGCCTCCACCATTTTGAGTAAGGGTGGGAGTGGGAGGTAGTGTATTATAGACATCCCCTGCTGTGTCATTTGATAGTGTGCATTAATACGGAACAGTCTGGACATGAATATAGAGGAACCAAGGGGATTTTGAATAAGGACATTTTCACTCTTCTCCTGACTCTCCTCTCCTCTCTATGCTTTTCTCCTTATCTCCTCTCCATATCTCCTCTCCTTATCTCCTCTCCATATCTCCTCTCCTTATCTCCTCTACTTATCGCCTCTCCATATCTCCTCTCCATATCTCCTCTCCTTATCTCCTCTCCATATCTCCTCTCCTTATCTCCTCTCCTTATCGCCTCTCCATATCTCCTCTCCATATCTCCTCTCCTTATCTCCTCTCCATATCTCCTCTCCATATCCTCTCTTGCTATAAACCTCCCATCCCAACTGTCTCTCTTGTTCAGAGGGAGTCATAATTATGACAGTATCCTCTCTCTCTCTTGTCCCATCTCTCTCTCTCTGGTCAGCCCCTCTCTCCTGTTCGGAGGGTTTTACAGAGCTGGGTTTCTATAATGGCTCTGTGTCTCAGACGGACTCTGGCGCCCCCTGCCTGCGGTGGGCAGAGTTTCCAGACTACGTGCTGCAGTACCCTGGCCGAGGCCTTGGGGAGCACAGCTACTGCCGTAACCCTGACAGAGAGTCCAACCCCTGGTGCTTCTTCAGACAGACCTCTGGGGCCATCGGCTGGGCCTACTGCGACTGCCACCAGGGTAGGTTTATAGCAAAAATACTTTATGTATACATAGAGACAATATACTAAGAAAATCCAGTATTATATGCCGGGCCTACTGCGACTGCCAGGGAGGCCGTGTAGTGATTCCACTGAGCCCGTCCTCCTATAGCTCCTCCCATCAGCCTCCTTTTCTGTACAGAGTATCTACTCTGTATTTTTTCCAGACTATTGATTGGCTGATGTACCTGTCCTTCTCACCCTCTCTTAGGTGCAGCTCGGCTGGTGGGCGGGACATTGTCAAGAAGTGGACGTGTGGAGGTGTACCTGAATGGCCAGTGGGGGGCGGTGTGTGACTCTCATTGGACAGACAGAGATGCCAGTGTGATCTGCAGACAGCTGGGGTTGGGGTAAGAGAGTTGTAGGAGTGTGTATGTTTGTGTGTGTGTGTGCCTCCTCATTGAGATCGGCATTGTAGCATCGCAGCATTTCCGTTTCAACTGTAAGATTGTGTGTGTGTGTGTGTGTGTGTGTGTGTGTGTCCTCAGTGAGATCGGCACTGCTTTGCAGCAGTCCAGGTTCGGCTCGGGCTCCGGCCTCTTCCATTACGAGCGGCTGAGTTGCCGTGGTGATGAGAGCTCCGTCAGCCAATGCCAGAGCAGGACATTTGTTACCGGGGACTGTAGCCATGGAAACGAGGCAGGAGTTGTGTGTGCTCCACCAGAAGGTCAGTAGGAAGCTAGAGAGAAGGAAACAGTGCGTACCTCGTGCCCCTACTCAGCATCCATATTGTGCTGTTGTATCCTCCCCCAGGCAGTGGTCTTCCTCTACGATTGGTTGGAGGAGAAGAATACTTTGAGGGGCGCGTGGAGGTGTTCCACAGTGGTAGGTGGGGCTCTGTCTGCGATGACCAATGGGACGACAGAGATGCAGAGGTGGTCTGTCGACAGCTGGGCTTTGGGTGAGTGTGTGTGTGTGTGAGAGAGAGAGACTATAGGAGTAAATATATTGAAGCTAGAGGAAGAGTCATTATTGTTGTTTTGACCCATGTGTGTTTAGGGGTGTGGCGAAGGCCTGGTCGTGGGCTCACTTCGGACAGAGCTCAGGTCCCATCCTATTGGACGCCGTGAGGTGTACAGGAAATGAAGTCTTCCTGGACCAGTGTCTTCATGGAGACTGGGAACAACACAACTGTGACCATATGGAAGACGCTGGGGTATCCTGCAGCCCCTACACAGGTACACACACATAATTCATCCGCGCACGCACTCACGCATGCACACACACACACATCCCAAAAACGGATATAACGTGCACACATATGATTTAACGTGTGTGTGTGTGTGTGTGTGTGTTCCAGACGGTGTGGTGCGGTTGGTAGGAGGAGACAGTCCTTGGGAGGGTCGTGTTGAACTGTTCCACTCTGGGGACTGGGGTACGGTGTGTGACGACCACTGGACTCAACAACACACACAGGTGGTCTGTCGACAGCTCGGATACAGGTGTGTGTGTGTGTACTTTCCCCTGCAGGCATGATATGGGCTGTTGTGGTGACCATATTACCGCCGCACCGGCAATCATGAGTCATGACCCCAGTAAAATTTCAGGTGACAGTTATTCACTCTGGACATGTGTTGGTAGTACCCATCTCGCTAACGATCATCAGGTCCAAACGGCCTGGTACTCAGGGCTCTATTATCCCTCCATCAGGTCACTAATGGCCTGGTACTCAGGGCTCTATTATCCCTCCATTAGGTCCTAATGGCCTGGTACTCAGGGCTTTATTATCCCTCTGTCAGGTCCTATTGGTCTGGTACTTAGGGCTCTATTATCCCTCCATCAGATCCTATTGGCTGGTTGGCTCTATTATCCTCCATCTCCTAATGGCCTGGGCTCTATTATCCCTCCTCCATGGCCTGGATCCTATTATCCTCCATCAGGTCCTAATGGCCTGGTACTCAGGGCTCTATTATCCCTCCATCAGATCCTAATGGCCTGGTACTCAGGGCTCTATTGTCCCTCCATCAGATCCTAATGGCCTGGTACTCAGGGCTCTATTATCCCTCCATCAGGCCACTAATGGCCTGGTACTCAGGGCTCTATTATCCCTCCATCAGGTCCTATTGGTCTGGTACTCAGGGCTCTATTATCCCTCCATCAGGTCCTATTGGTCTGGTACTTAGGGCTCTATTATCCCTCCAACAGATCCTATTGGCTTGGTACTCAGGGCTCTATTATCCCTCCATCAGGTCCTATTGGCCTGGTACTCAGGGCTCTATTGTCCCCCATCAGGTCCTAATAGCATGGTACTCAGGGCTCTATTATCCCTCCATCAGGTCCTAATGACCTGGTACTCAGGGCTCTATTGTCCCTCCACCAGTTCCTAATATCCCTCCATCAGATTTATTGCTTGCCTGGTACTCAGGGCTCTATTATCCCTCCATCAGGTCCTATTGGCCTGGTACTCAGGGCTCTATTGTCCCCCCATCAGGTCCTAATAGCATGGTACTCAGGGCTCTATTGTCCCTCCACCAGTTCCTAATGGCCTGGTACTCAGGGCTCTATTGTCCCTCTAACCACTCTGACATCAATATAGATGCTTTCAAAAAATCTAATAAAACACTTATTCAAAACAGTATCATGCTTTTAAAACTCACCTTGATTTGATCAATTTGAAGAACAACAGGTTGAAACAGAGTGGAAAAACATGGTTGTGTGGATGTTGTTTTCAAAACCTAACACAACGAAATGGACTGCGCTTTCTAAGGTGATGATTCATGGATTAATAGACTAATGATGAATGGACTTCAGGAAGAATAGCTGCTGCTTTCGCAACATCCAAATAAAATACCAAATACGAAAAATTCTAAACACCCATGACATATTAGAGTTTATACCCATAGGCCTATATAGGAACCCAAACCCGAAAACAAAATCTGAATTAAAATAATTATTGTGCTGTTACACAATACACATCCTACAGCATATTACACACGGCAGAAAAACGCGTTTTACAAAATGTCTTTTGGTACAAAGTTGGTCCAGCCTAATCTCCAAAATTAATCCAATTCTAGTAATCGCCCTTCAGTGATGACTGTATTATTATATATACTGGATGGACAGGTTATACTGCGCTCCAAACGTTCGATCTATGAGTCTGGGAGAGAACATATAGGCCTAGGCCATGCTGTTGGTTCATTGATTGTGCATGACGGCCAAGCCTACAATTATAGTTAATTTGTATTTGATTTGAGTAGCCTAGTAATAAGGCATTTTGTATATTTTCATATTGAATAGGCTGACACCTTTTTAGCTACAGAATATCTCACCACTGTCCGTTTCCATATGTTCCTTCACCCCTTTCTACAGCGCGCGGAGAGAGGGGTGTGTTTCGTTGTGAAAACACGCTACGATCGTGTGTGTGGAAAGCGACCTCCATTTGCTATTCCAGTGCATACGGATGACGTTATTTTTCCCCTGCCCCTGTTCCTGCCCCTGTTCCTGCCCCTGTTCCTGCCCCTGTTCCCCTGCCCCTGTTCCTGCCCATTTGATAATGGGCCATTCTAAATCAATTCAAATTTGACATATTAGTAAAGACAAGATTAAATTGAGAATAGTGAAAATATGATAATTTGATGACAGAAGAGCGTGTGTAGCCTGGGGCAAGGAACAGAGCCCAATATTTTATTTTTTATTTATTTTATCTTTATTTAACTAGGAAAGTCAGTTAAGAACAAATTCTTATTTACAATGACGGCCTACGAAAAGGCCTCCTGTGGGGATGGGGGCTGGGATAAAAAAAAGAATATATATAAATAAATAAATATAGGACAAAACACACATCACAACAAGAGAGACAACACTACATAAAGAGAGACCTAAAGACAACAACATAGCAAGGCAGCAACACATGACAACACAGCATGGTAGCAACACAACATAACAACAACAACACAACATGGTAGCAACACAACATAACAACAACATAACAACAACATGGTAGCAGCACAACATAACAACAACATAACAACAACATGGTAGCAGCACAACATAACAACAACACAACATGGTAGCAGCACAACATAACAACATGGTAGCAGCACAACATAACAACAACACAACATGGTAGCAGCACAACATAACAACAACACAACATGGTAGCAGCACAACATAACAACAACACAACATGGTAGCAGCACAACATAACAACAACACAACATGGTAGCAGCACAACATAACAACAACACAACATGGTAGCAGCACAACATAACAACAACACAACATGGTAGCAGCACAAAACATGGTACAAACATTGTTGGGCACAGACAACAGCACAAAGGGCACGAATAGACTATAGATGCACTGAGGCGCTTAACTGTCTATGTTAAGTAAAGATCATTTACCGGGAGACCGGCAGTCTTGGGCATGACAATAACCGGTTGACTAAATTTCATGACCGCCACAGCCCTAGGGGTTACACTGGGAAGAGTCTTGTTGATGATTCCTGTAACCAGAAAACCCGCCCCACTGTTTAAATGTAGACTCAGTAATATGACATCACCGTAAACAGTTTAGACATCAACAACCACCACATTGTGCCTTTTTAAGTTGATGTCATTTCACCTTCTACCTCTAGAGGGCATGCTGAGGTGGTGACTGACAGAACATTCGGCGGGGGTTCTGGTATCATCCTGTTGGACGATGTGCGTTGTGAGGGGACGGAGTCGTCCCTGCTGGACTGTCGCCATGGCACCTGGGGCCGTAGCGACTGTTCCCATGGAGAGGACGTGGGCGTGCGATGCAGGGCCGGACCTAAAGAGGAAGAGACCAATGAGGTGCCGGCTGTTGCACCTGCCACAGGTGAGGCCTACTCCGACAGTAATACGGCCAAGCGACCATCAGGCCTTTTCATTAGCTTGTATGTTTGTGTTGCAGGTCCTCTGTTGCGTCTGTTTGGGGGTGGTAGCCATAACGAAGGTCGTGTGGAAGTCTATCTCCATGGAGACTGGGGGAGTATCTGTGACTCAGGCTGGAACGATCTAAACGCTGCCGTGGTCTGCAGACAGCTGGGCCACAGGTGTGTGTGTCTGTGTGTGTTCACAGACCTTTGTGTTGAAGAGTAGCTTCATTCAATACAGCATTTGTAATAACTCTCTTTATCTCCGTCTTTCACTCTCCCACTCTTCCCCCTTTTCCTGTTCTCCTTTTCTCTCTCTCCTCCTCCTCCTCCTCCCTCAGTGGTCATGCGGTAGCAGCAGGTGGGTTCGGTCGGGGGAAGGGTCCTGTCCACCTGGACCAGGTGAGGTGTACCGGGAAGGAGGACTTCCTGGGGGAGTGTCCGTCTCTGGGCCGGGCCCGTGACGGCTGCAGATGGAGACAGGATGCAGGGGTGAGCTGTAACCACGCCCCCCGGGCAACAGAGGGCCAGGCCAGGCCAAGTGAGCTCACCTGTGGAGTGAGGAAGATTGTGGAGGAAGGGAACGAGAGGAAGAGTGGAGGAGAAGGGGAGAATGTACTCAGGTAAGAGAAGCTTTACGTACAGTGTAGAATATAACACGACTCATGAGAAGACACAAGTTAACACGCACAAACACCACACACAGACACTCTACCCTCCTCTCCCTCCCCCTCTCCTCTAGGACATTGTGGCCATGGCAGGTGTCAGTGTGGTTGGGTTCTGAGGGGAAAGATGGCCATCCTATCTGTAGTGGTACTCTGATCTCTCCCTGCTGGGCCCTGGCCTCCGCTCACTGCTTCACCAGGTGAGACCTCTCCTTTTCCTTTCTCCTCTCCTTTTTTTAGTCATTCCTTGTTTCTGCTTTCAGCGCTCACATCCTCTTTTTCTGCCTTCATTTCTTTTATCCAATTTTATGTCCCCGTTTTCCAAACACTTACACCTGCTCTCTCTCCCCCTCCCAGGTTTGGTATTGGCCCGTCTCAGTATGTGGTGCGCTTTGGGGGTTCTGACAGAATTCTGATCCCGGAGCGAGTGGTGGTCCATAGAAAGTTCAGAGCAGATCAGGGACCTGGGGGTCATGACCTGGCCCTGCTGAGGCTGCCCAGCCCCAAGGATCACTGTTTGACCTTTGACCCCCACACCAACGCCGCCTGCCTCCCCACACCGGATGCTGCGGGGGGGAAGACCCCCTTGTCCTGCATTGCCGCGGTTACCGCTGGCTGGGACGGCCCAGGTATGCCTCACTTTCCACTACCTCTTAACTACAACCTCTTAGGATATATGGTTTAGTGCTGAGACGTTAGTAACTTATTCCTCCCTACTGTACATCCCCTCTTCCCCCTCAGACGCCGTGCTCCAGTCCTGGGTACCCCTCCTGACGTCATGGCAGTGTAAGAAGCGTTATGGCGATGGTTTCTCCTCCCACGGCACACTGTGCGCCGGCAGCCCCCCTGACACACGCCGTCTCCATGGGAACAACGGTTGCCAGGGCAACTGGGGCGGTGGGCTGGTATGCCAGGGGGAGGGAGGGCGATGGGTGTTGACTGGGATCGTCTCCGGGGGTTACGGCTGCAGCGACCCCTCAACCCCGGCGCTCTACACACGGGTCAGCCGGTTCCGGGGCTGGATCGAGGAAGTCACACATACACACAGGAGCGGGACATACACACACACACAATCATGACCAGTTGAAACAAACACACTGACGGTCAATCCATACACACACACAACCAGCACAACAATATACACACACACACACACACACACACAATCACAATGAACACAAACACAATCAGCATACAGACACTCACAATAAACACACACACACTCTTGTCTGATCCAGGACACGCCATTGGCTCACCGGCTGTGTCATGTGACTGTCAGAGGAAGAGGAGGAAGGATAGATGATGATGGAGGAAGAGGAGGACATGTTGGAAAAGGAGGGAGAGCAAGAGGAAAGATACAGGAGAAGAAGAACGAGAAGAGATCCACCTCTGCCCCCCTGACCATGTAGACTTGTGTGTGTGTGCATGTGTATTACACTAGCTATGGGGTGTGTGCATTCATGTATGTGTGTCATCTGTGTGTGTATCATATGTGTGTCTGGGAGGGGAGGTGCTGTAGTGATAATGTGTAGCTAGACGACATGCTTTTAGGTAGTCATTTCTCTGACAGTGGGGTTGAGTTTCTTGTGATGCCCTATTTGAATGTGAAGTCTGTCCAGAATGATCTGTTATTCCTTAGTGGTAAAAAAAAATCATATATAAGCTGTTGTTCAAAAGCTGTTCTCGAATATATATTATCACGTTCGTATTGCTGAAGATGCTATCTACCTTGGATGGGACTGTCGCTTCTTTCAAATGCCAACTGGAGAAGCTCTTCTCTCTCATTTCAAATAAACTGGACTTTCTTGGGGGGCTCAAAACTGGACTCTTTATTTGGCGGCAGTTAGCCTTGAGGTTTAGGCCAGTAACCTGAGGGTTGTTGGTGTCAGTTCCCAGCTACCATCTGCCGTTGTGCCCTACAGTAAGACTCTACTGCTCCAGGGACTCTGCACTGTGGCATACACTGTGCCTCTCAACGGCATTGCGACATCACAAAAAACAAAAGGATATTCTATGCTACTCTATTTTTCTCTCTCCTGTCAAAGCCATGGAAAGCCAGGGGGTGGATCATATTCATCTTTTTCTACTGATCTCCCCGAATGGCTCTAGTTGTTAATGTTGTGTGTAAATACTTCTGATTGTTTATGTGTTAATGTCTGATTTCGATGTCCAAACAGTTAGACTTCCTGTAGTTGAATATTCCTCTCGTTTTTCTATGACCTCAGTAGTAGACGGTGTTGTCATATTCAGAGGCATCAGTTATCATATGCTTGAGGGAGAAGTTGCCCCTAACCCGAGATCTAGGATCAGATTAGCCAACTCCAGATGACATGGCATCAAACATATGGAAAACATATGTTTAATGTATTTGATACCATTCCACTGATTCCTCTCTAGCCATTAGCACGAGCCCATCCTCCCAATTAAGGTGACACCAACCTCCTGTGGGGAGGATGCAAAAAGATCTGACCCAGGACCAGTGGTTAGGTGAAACTTCTACCAGCTCATACAGTATGGCCCTGATGATCTTTTTTTTGTTTCTAACTGGCTCAATCAGGTGTGGAAACATCTTGTATTCCATAACTGTTTCTCTCAAACAGGAAATGCTCCTATTCCCTTCTTTTTTGTTGTTGTTTATCCTCGAGACTCCCGGTCTATCCAGTAACATGTGGTCTGTCATGTATAATCATTACATTAACCTCCTCCTTGTGACTTCATGTTTGAGTAAAACGGTTCAGTCATACTAAGGCCTCTATTCAGTCCGTATCGCGGAAGTTCAGCGTGACAGCGTGATTGACATTTAAAGGCAATGTTCCCACGTTAGTGGAGACGGCGTTCGCGATAAACGCCGCATGTCGTCTCAATGGGAAATGACCTTTACATTTCTACCGTAAGTCTTCAGCGATACAGATTGACTAGAGTCCTAAATCAATGTAAATATTTCCATAGCTGGACACATTCCACCAAACCCACATTGCATACTGTACCCAGTGTGTGTTTGCTCAGAGGAAGCAGTAGTTTGCAAACACAGACACCGCATAAACAATGCTTCTGTGGGTTTGATTGAATTCGAGACAGAGTTCACCGTGTCTCTGTTTGAAGCTGTGAAGAGTCTTGACTCAGTAGAAATGTAAAACCGTCTTACAGACATCTGTGTGTTCCTCAGACTGGTCTGTCCTGAAACACGGTGAACTATTGAAGAGTATTGTGATGGTCTCTATTGTCTGGTCTTTATAACATCAAAATAAATGTCTTTTTTTGTCTGTTCTTTACGAAGGAGTATTACAGCTGCTTGGTGACGACAGTGAGCGTAGTTTCTAATGGCTGTATCTACATCATCACAACCACTGGGGGGGCTGCACAGCTGGATGGAGTCCCACATAACTTACAGTCAAACCCCACAAAACTGAGGTGGATACAGAGACCTGAATGTGCTACTTTAGTTCAATGCATTCATTGTAAATCCGTTTGGATAAGAACCTTGATAAGTTTGCTAAATGACTAAAATGTTGTGTGGTGTTTTGGCCTACATGTTGATTAAAGGTGCAATAAGTAGAAATCGCTCCGACATTTCCTGGTTGCTAAAATTGAAATAATTTGCTTAATTTTAGTTGACAAAACAGCCAAGTCGCAGTTGTAAATGAGAACTTGTTCTCAACTAGCCTACCTGGTTAAATAAAAGGTGAATATATATTTTTTTAAAGCACTCAGTGTAGAGAATCACTGTACCATCTAAACCACAGACATTTTTGTTCAGCTGTTTGAAGCTGGTGTACCAAACACCAAACTGAAAGTAAAAGAGAAAACAAAACTTAAGGACGGGAAGCATAGAAATACTTCAAAGATCACTAATCTGACAGAAAGAACAGGTTGTCTACTGAAGCTGATCTACAGCAGGAAGCTGATCTACAGCAGGAAGCTGATCTACAGCAGGAAGCTGATCTACAGCAGGAAGCTGATCTACAGCATGAAGCTGATCTACAGCAGGAAGCTGATCTACAGCAGGAAGCTGTAATGCCACCGTGTGGCCTCAAATAAAGCTCAATAGTCTTTCGTTAAATTCCTCATCCTCTCCCTGGCTGTCTCTGTCTCAACCTATCAAAGGGAAGCGAGGAGAGTATTCGAAGACATTACAAGCGGGTTTTCCTCATTTCCCCTCTCCTCACCTCTGTCTCAAAACGTCAGAGGTAGGCTCAGGGCTCAATTCAATCCGTATTGCGGAATTTCCGAGCTTGAAATGTAAAAGGTAATTTCCAATTGCAGCATTTAACGTGAATGCTGTCTCCACGAACAGGCGAACATTGCCTTTAAAATTCAATCGTGCTGAAGGCACACAACACGGATTGAATCAAGCCCTAAGTAACACGTTTGGAGAAGGACGGCGTCCCTCTGACATTTTAAAGAGGCAGAAGACGGGAGAGAAACAAGGAAGCGAGGAAAGACGTGAGAATGAGGGTTTTTATTCCCGGTTCACGTCAACATGACGTCTGTAACCTTTAAGACAAACGGGTAGAGAACAAGAGAGAGCGACAGATGGCCAGAGAGATGGACAGCATGCTGGAAATGTGACGGTAGGTCAGTGAATGTGTGTGTGAGTCAGTATTAGTGTGGGTGTGTGCGTGAACATGTGTGGCTGTGGTGGATATTGTGTGTGTAGAAGCTGACCTGCAGCAGTGTCCTCATTAATCACAGAGAAGACCGGGACCAAGAGACTTGTCCTACATCTGACACACACTCACGGGAGTACGCAGTCCTCCTTAAATAAGGTTACTCACGGGAGTACGCAGTCCTCCTTAAATAAGTTACTCACGGGAGTACGCAGTCCTCCTTAAATAAGTTACACCAGGGAGTACGCAGTCCGCTTTAAATAAGTTACTCACGGGAGTACGCAGTCCTCCTTAAATAAGTTACTCACGTGAGTACGCAGTCCTCCTTAAATAAGTTACTCACGGGAGTACGCAGTCCTCCTTAAATAAGGTTACTCACGGGAGTACGCAGTCCTCCTTAAATAAGGTTACTCACGGGAGTACGCAGTCCTCCTTAAATAAGTTACACCAGGGAGTACGCAGTCCGCCTTAAATAAGGTTACTCACGGGAGTACGCAGTCCTCCTTAAATAAGTTACACCAGGGAGTACGCAGTCCGCCTTAAATAAGGTTACTCACGGGAGTACGCAGTCCTCCTTAAATAAGTTACACCAGGGAGTATGCAGTCCGCTTTAAATAAGTTACTCACGTGAGTACGCAGTCCTCCTTAAATAAGTTACACCAGGGAGTATGCAGTCCTCCTTAAATAAGGTTACTCACGGGAGTACGCAGTCCTCCTTAAATAAGGTTACTCACGGGAGTACGCAGTCCTCCTTAAATAAGTTACACCAGGGAGTACGCAGTCCTCCTTAAATAAGGTTACTCACGGAGTACGCAGTCCTCCTTAAATAAGTTACACCAGGGAGTACGCAGTCCTCCTTAAATAAGGTTACTCACAGTCCTCCTTAAATAAGGGAGTACGCAGTCCTCCTTAAATAAGTTACACCAGGGAGTACGCAGTCCGCCTTAAATAAGGTTACTCACGTGAGTACGCAGTCCTCCTTAAATAAGTTACTCACAGGGAGTATGCAGTCCTCCTTAAATAAGTTACTCACGGGAGTACGCAGTCCTCCTTAAATAAGGTTACTCACGGGAGTACGCAGTCCTCCTTAAATAAGTTACACCAGGGAGTACGCAGTCCTCCTTAAATAAGGTTACTCACGGGAGTACGCAGTCCTCCTTAAATAAGTTACACCAGGGAGTACGCAGTCCCTTTAAATAAGTTACTTACGGAGTACGCAGTCCTCCTTAAATAAGTTACTCACGGGAGTACGCAGTCCTCCTTAAATAAGGTTACTCACGGGAGTACGCAGTCCTCCTTAAATAAGTTACACACGGGAGTACGCAGTCCTCCTTAAATAAGTTACTCACGGGAGTACGCAGTCCTCCTTAAATAAGGTTACTCACGGGAGTACGCAGTCCTCCTTAAATAAGGTTACTCACGGGAGTACGCAGTCCTCCTTAAATAAGGTTACTCACGGGAGTACGCAGTCCTCCTTAAATAAGGTTACTCACGGGAGTACGCAGTCCTCCTTAAATAAGTTACACCAGGGAGTACGCAGTCCGCCTTAAATAAGTTACTCACGGGAGTACGCAGTCCTCCTTAAATAAGGTTACTCACGGGAGTACGCAGTCCTCCTTAAATAAGGTTACACCAGGGGAGTACGCAGTCCTCCTTAAATAAGGTTACTCACGGGAGTACGCAGTCCTCCTTAAATAAGGTTACTCAGGGAGTACGCAGTCCTCCTTAAATAAGGTTACTCACGGGAGTACGCAGTCCTCCTTAAATAAGTTACACCAGGGAGTACGCAGTCCCTTTAAATAAGTTACTCACGTGAGTACGCAGTCCTCCTTAAATAAGGTTACTCACGGGAGTACGCAGTCCGCCTTAAATAAGGTTACTCACGGGAGTACGCAGTCCGCCTTAAATAAGTTACACCAGGGAGTACGCAGTCCGCCTTAAATAAGGTTACTCACGGGAGTACGCAGTCCTCCTTAAATAAGTTACACCAGGGAGTACACAGTCCGCCTTAAATAAGTTACTCACGGGAGTACGCAGTCCTCCTTAAATAAGTTACACCAGGGAGTACGCAGTCCGCCTTAAATAAGGTTACACACGGGAGTACGCAGTCCGCCTTTAATAAGGTAACAATACTGCTCTCAATTAGGTGCAGCCTATATAAATACTGCCGTGTCACCTTAAATGAGAACATGACTGGAAATCTTAAGAGACTTCTGAGGTAGACACACTATCAATAGATTCAGGTGAAGTCACAGTAGCAGAGCAGGACCATGTTAATCAGACCACGCACTACAGTATCATTAGTAGGCTGGTGGGAGGTACTATAGGAGGACAGGCTCATTTTTGACTCCGTTCCATTAATTCCATTCCAGACATTATGAGCCCATCCTCCTATAGCTCCTCCCACCAGGCCTCCACTGGAAGTAGTGTACGGGACACGCATTGTAAGCGCTAGCAGGACATTGGAACACTGGTTAAACTGTTTGTTTCGGACATGAAAAGAGACAGAGACAAAAAGGTGCTGAAATATTTTTATTAAATACTTTCAAGATCCAAGTTGAATAACAAAGCTATGATAAAGGACCTACTAACATTGAGACAAACACGTGATCGTCCTCAATTCATGGTTTTATTTTACCGTACATAATGATCATGCAACAAAAACAAAACAACTCCGGCGTCCAACGACTGCTGGGGAAAGAAAGCGCAGGCCGACAGGTTAACATCACAACGCAGGGAGAGTACTCACAATGAGCTTCATACCAAGCGAAGGTTCCGCAATCCTTTTTGTAATTAAATAGTTTTTTATTTTATTTTTTTAATCTCATGTCACCTATTCAATATTCTGGATGGAGGCAGGTTTTTCATTTTTATTTCAAAAGATGCAAATATGATATTGTTAGCATATACCCTATCCTCTACCCTAGTTCAGGTAGGTGCATGGTGGAGATGCTTAAACTGAAAACATGCATACATCTCTCTCTGGTTTAATTCCACAGATAATTATGTGATCTCTGAACTCTCTACCGCTCTTCTGTCACCTGAATGGCCAATATAAGGACTGAAATACCACTGAGGGGGTGAAATTAAATGAATACATTTACTGTTCATTTTAATTGATTATGTTGTCTCCACGTTCACCCTCTATTCCCTTTTCCCTGTGTGTGTGTGTGTGTGTGTAACAGATTTCTATCCTCAACAACTGACCTTGATTAAGTCCCTTCCTTCCCTGTGATATTATAACCAGCTAGTCTGATCAGTTAAAAAGTTGGTGTAACTTTAGTGTGTGTGTGTGTGAGATATAGATATATATATATATATAGTATAGAGTGCAGAACTTTGCAAACAGTAAACAAAAACATTGTCAACAAAACCCAAACCAGGAGACAGAGACACACAGAGAGAAACAGACACCGCTCTACAAATGGAGAGAATGAAGGACACTGTTACTGATGGAGGGACTCCACACGAAGAACAGATGAAAACACACTACCTGGGTGTCACCATGGAGACGGTGCAGCGGTGAAGATATGTTACAACGCCTGACACACCAGAGTGTGTAGGTGTGAGCAAGTGTGTTCACCATATGCATTTACACAGAACGTGTGAGACTGGAGGCTCAGGACGTGAGGATAGAGTAAGAATTTGGGCGGGAGGCGTGCGCATGTTGACGTGCGAGCGCCCTTGTTGATCGTCACACGGTGTCGACCACATGTAGACGTCAGAGGTCATGTCAAAAATGGGGTCAGGAACATGGCCATGGGACTACGGCTGGTGTGTGTGACCAGATGATGTTCACCCCTTTTGTCGTGCCTCTGAATGAGTCTCAGACTTATATACACACACACCATCTAAAACACACAGAGGGTAGGAGTGTGAAAGGGAGAGAGGGAGAGAAAACATGCAAAATGCAGACGCCTTTTCCCAAAAAGTCCCTCTCTCCCACTGCAGACAGAGAAAACAGACATACACACTGCAGCTTCACTTTTACAATAAAACCCCTTTTAAAACTCAGTCACTTACAATTCGTCTCAAACAGACTCAGACACAGTCCACAGAAACGCAACGTAAACACAAGGCTAAAAACACAACAGAAACAAAAATCTCTCTTGAATGCACCCCCCTACCTTCCCTTCTCTCAACAAAAAGTAAACCAGCAGAAAACACAGAAACGTGTAAAAAGCCTACAGTTGTACACTTTGGTGTTTCCTCACATCAAGTTATTACATCCTTTCTGATCGAACAGACTGTCCTTCCGTTCAGAATTCTGCTAGGGAATTCTCCATTTACAAAACCCAACATGTCACCTCCTACAAATCACACACATTCTCCTCTCCTCTCATTCGACGTATATATAAATGCTTGGTAGGGTTGGGTGTTGTCTGATACTAGTCATATATTATCCTGTATACTTACAACTCATTGTCATATCTGGCATTACAAGTTCATTAACCCTTCATTCCTCCCCCCGCTCCTCTCATCATCTCAAAATGGCTGCCGTGGACGGGAGACAAAATGGCTGCCGGGTGGGAGGGGTCAGAGGTCAAAGGACAAGCCCTCCTATTGGGCGTCAGATGCATGCATCATTCCCACAGGGGCGGAGTCCACACTCAGCCGGCCCCCAGCGGATCAAAGGATAGACGGGATTGGTTGGTGTTGCAGAGAGGGTGCAGTCTTGCCCGGCCGGGCACCTGGCATGGGCCAATCCACAAAGAGGACACGCCGCCAAAACACACTAGCCGAAAACACGCCCCAAAAAACTCACACTCCGACTGGAGTGTTTGTACACCTGAGGGAGATCGAAACAGAGACAAAGAAAGACAAAAAGAGAGAGAGAGAGAGAGAGAGAGAGAGAGAGAGAGAGAAGAGAGAGGGAGGGAGAAAGAGAGCAAACCTTTAATCCCTTGAACGTTCTAAAAAGTGTGTGTGTATATATACGTGGACGTGTTTCACTATACTTGTGGGGACCAGAAGTTCCCACAAGAATAAGAAACCAACAAAAATGTTACCAACAGGAGACATTGTTAGTCCCCACAAGGAAAAAGGGTATTTCTAGCGGTTTAGGATTAAGGTTAAAATTAGTGTTAGGGATAGAATTAGGATTAGGGGTTAAAGGTGAGGCTTAGTTTTTGGGGTTAAGGTTCAGTGATATATACGAAGGGGAATCAATTGTGTATCTCCACAAGGTTAGTTATACACACACACACAGTTCATTTGTGTGTGTACATACCAGATCACTGCAGGGGTGCGGCCGGAGCACCAGAGCAGTGGAAATGGACGTTGAGCCACTTGCTGTCGCGGCGATGCCACACCCTGGTCTCCTCCGATTGGCTGGAGCGGGGGCGGCCCTGGCCATCGACGAATTGTGTAAGGCGGATGTAGGCGATGCAGGCAGCCTCCTCTCCAATCAGATGAACGTGGGGGTTCAGCAGGGTGGTGTGGACAGGCTTACTGTTCTTACTCAGCACTGTAGCAACACAGAAAACATGTTTGGATCTCTGCTGAACTCCGTTGTATGTCCCAGAAGTGTATGAAATAGCAAAAGACTCACAGTTTTCAAAGTAGAACTTGTGGAAGTCCATTCCCTCCACCAGGTTCCCCAGAGCTTCAGGCTCAAAGGAGGTCAGACCTGGATCACAGATCCTTCTGATGAGGGAGGAGAAGAGAAGGCGACAACATTAGGTTGATGTTAGTAACTAATCAGCCGTGTGAAACATCGTAGCTGTACTCACGTGTAGGCCTCAAAGTCTCCATTGTTTACAGCTTCAATCAGCTGTTCAGTTATCTTGATGATCTCCTGCTTACGGGCTTGAGAGCGGAGAGAGAGAGAGATGGAAGTTCAGCTAAATCTAGCTAAATAGGAACTACTTTACATCTTACCCGCCAGCATAGCTCTACTCTCTCTCTACCACTTCTCTTTTTCTCTGACAGCTCCATACTAGTGTGTATATCTCTGTGTGTGTGTGTGCTTACTGTGCTGTGCTGTGGTATTGGCTGTTACAGGGAGAGTGTGGCTCCCTAGTGGAGTGGCGGGCGGAGCAGACTGAGCGTGCTCCGACTCGGGGTTGGAGCCTTGATCAGAGCCGTTCCACACCATGCGCTTTACGTCATGCAGAGGAACGGCTGGAACACACAACGCATGGTCACTCGCACACACACACGCAGTTAGACACATGCATACGACTCGTACACACAACATGAAGGAACAGTAATGATGGATGTTGGTTCATGAAAAAGGCATTGAAACAGACCGTTGGGGGGGGTTGAGGGGCTCTGAGTAGCTCAGCTGACGGGGAAGGAATCTACTTCCTGTATCATGATTTTACACTACGTGTCCCTGCATTCCACATGAAGGGAAACACACTTCTCTCTATGAAAACTGACGATACACATTAAGGATGGCTCTCCAATCAGCAATTTGAGAAGCAGAACAGAGGCCTGCCATTGGATCACAGCATGTAAGAGCACTGGCCAACAGGAGAGCAGCATTTTGAGAGAGGAGGAGAGAGAGAAGGGCAGCACCGTGGGGGAGGAAGAGAGAGGAGGAGTAAAAGTAGAAGACACCTGTCCTTCACCATCCTGTTCCAGAGATGGACACAGTGAAGACTGAGAAAGAGAGGGAGGCTGAATCCTTAACCAGCCCCTCACCCCAACCAGCCCTCTGTTGTCACGTGTTGCGGACTAAACTCAGAGGGTGACTTTCAGGGGAGAGAAAAATCTAACCCATCACCTTCGGGACACACACAT
Source organism: Oncorhynchus tshawytscha (assembly GCF_018296145.1). Lineage (NCBI taxonomy): Eukaryota > Metazoa > Chordata > Actinopteri > Salmoniformes > Salmonidae > Oncorhynchus > Oncorhynchus tshawytscha. Next base: position 22,272,162 of record NC_056452.1, on the reverse strand, counting down.
TTAAATAATACAATTTACACCTTTTTTTATTAATTGTTTTACAATATCTAAACCTCAACAGTTCAACTTTTAATTTGGGAGCCGTTTCATCAGTTACATGTGTCAAGTCTGGAAATAAGACAAAAACAGGTGAATATAATTAGGCCGACGTGACTATCAAAGGATCCAATTAGCCCCTACGTCATAGACAATCTGTACTCCCTCAGTACAGGGAGGGAGTACAAGGCACTTCTGCATTCGGTGGAGGCACTGGTTGGGGACTCAGTATGAACAAAGAGGATATGCTGGAGGCTTGGGGAGGAAAAGAGGTTTAGACATACAGGTCGAAGTTTGCGTAGTGGAAAAGCAGAACAAAGGTCAGATGTCAGGAAGTGTGGGGGTCATTGGGACGACCACAAAAGGCTGTGGTTGCTGTGAAAACACTTATGTGAAAACACTTACTGGCAGGCGAGTTGTCAGACGAGGTCAGAAGAGAGGGCATCTCGTCTGTAGCACTTCCCTGACTCATCATCACAACGCTGTCTGCTAGATTAGAACACACACGGACAGACACACAAAATAATGCGCATGTACACACACACGGGTGAGTCACACACACACGGGTGAGTCACACACACACGGGTGAGTCACACACACACGGGTGAGTCACACACACACAGCTAGCTATATAGCACAGGCAGGTCATCCTATCAGATATGTTAGACCACAAAGAGAGGAAGAGAGTCATTTTACTACCTTTCATATCCTCATCCTCATTTGTGTTGCTACTCTCTGTAGAACCCTGGAGAGAGATAGTGAGAGAGATAGTGATGAGAGAGATTAACGACACATAGGTTAACAACATACGAGTCAGACTCACACTAACTGCACACCCAACACCCTCACCTTGACCCCATCAGCAGCAACCACTGTATTTTGAGATTCCTGGGAGAAGGGGAGCATGGAGTTAAGTCTGGTCTCACACACACACACACACACACACACACACACACACACACACACACAAGCCTGGGGGTTAGGGTTGGAGATGATATTAAGATGGAGGAGGAAGGATTTAGAGGTCCATGAAGGGTCCAAACTGAAACACTCCAACACACACAAGACCACTAGGAAGAGACGGGAGAACAGTATGGAGGGTAGGATGCTAGGGGGGGATCATGGACTTTAAGTTGCTAGGAGGTTGGGGTGCCAGGAGAGGAGACGAGGCTGAGGGGAATGGAGGTGGTTAGGGTGCTAGGAGAGGAGACGAGGCTGAGGGGAATGGAGGTGGTTAGGGTGCTAGGAGAGGAGACCGTGATGAAGGGAACGGGGGAAGAGAGGAGGTTAGGGTGCTAGGGGGAAGAGGGAGGAGGTTAGGGTGCTAGGAGAGGAGACGAGGCTGAGGGGAATGGAGGTGGTTAGGGTGCTAGGAGAGGAGACGGTGATGAAGGGAACGGGGGAAGAGAGGAGGTTAGGGTGCTAGGAGAGGAGACGAGGCTGAGGGGAATGGAGGTGGTTAGGGTGCTAGGAGAGGAGACGAGGCTGAAGGGAATGGAGGTAGTTAGGGTGCTAGGAGAGGAGACTGTGATGAAGGGAACGGGGGAGGAGAGGAGGTTAGGGTGCTAGGAGAGGAGACGAGGCTGAGGGGAATGGACGTGGTTAGGGTGCTAGGAGAGGAGACGTGGCTGAGGGGAATGGAGGTGGTTAGGGTGCTAGGAGAGGAGGTAGTGGTTAAGGAACCGTACCATTTGTGCGGCGGCCATGCTGTTGTCCTTCATGGCATTGATGGCACTCACTATGCTGTTCTTACTGTTGTTGTTGGTCGTAGGCTGAGACACAAATAACAAAACTCAACTGAAAAGAGTCAAATCTTAATTTCCCTCTTTACATATACAGCCTGTAATTCTCCACTAAATCAAGTAATCTCCTCACCACCCCTGTGAGCCAGAAGGGCTGTGTGTGTGTGTGTGTAGAGAGAGAGAGAGAGAGACAGCTATATGACATCAGATTGAACTCCTTACCTTAGCAGCATCCGCCTTCTTGTTAAGTAAACTTTTGCATGCTGTAAAAAGAGAGATAAAGCAACAGAAGAGCTGAAACATCTCCCCAGTCACCCTCTGCTACTCAACCTGGTCCCCACAGGATGTCACATCAGTCAGCACCCTCCCCTTCATGGATTGAAAAGCATTGGATTGTTGGATTGTTGTGAACATTGACTAAAGGGTATTTTCAACACTATTCATGACACCCAAGGCAGTCTATTCATTCTTCATCCACAAAAGGGGAGTGAACAAGTGTACACTTCAGGGAGAGCTGTAGCAGAGCCAAGTGGATGTTAATGTAAACCACTGATTTCCTTTAAGAGGCTCCAGTCAGACATCCATCCATCCTGCTGCTGTTTTTAATGTGTTACTGAAACACACACTATTCTGGGCTGCATGCATCGTCTTGGTGATGCTTACCTTCCATTAACAAGTGGGAGAGAGGAGGAAGAAAAGAGACAGACATGTTTTAGGCAGCGGGCATCCTTTAGTTGTTGGCGGTGGTTTGTGCACTGCTGTGCGTGTGTTCTTACTGTGCTGTGGTACTGGCTGTTACAGGGAGAGTGTGGCTCCCTAGTGGAGTGGCGGGCGGAGCAGACTGAGCGTGCTCCGACTCGGGGTTGGAGCCTTGATCAGAGCCGTTCCAAGCCATGCGCTTTACGTCATGCAGAGGAACGCCTGGATTAAACAAACGGACCAACCATGCAGCATCCACGTCATCTACAGTTCCCAAGGTGCATACCTACCATTCAACACACCGCAGCGCTGGGCCCTGACTGGCTAACCATTCAGCCCTGCCACGTCTGCAACCCAGCTGCCCACCGGGCGGGCTAGCACGGAACCCGCTCAAACACCCTCAACATGCACCAACTTCTTCCAAATGATCGCGGTCGGACGTTATCGGTCGAGTTCCAGGTCAACTACATTACAGACTATGTTTCATTGCAGCAACCAATGGCTGCTAGCCACAACATGGCAGTGGGAGTCGGATGAACTGACATGTTAAACACCTGCGAGCAGGCAGGCCTCTGCAGTGTAGTTGTCCTGGAACGTGGCCACCACTAAGAACGTTTACCTTACAACAGTGGCTATTTTCAGGAAGACACGAAGGGAAGAGTAACTTTCAAATTGTCCAATCCAGTTTCTCCCTGTCCTTCCTCAAGTGTGCACTCAAACCAGTCCAATCCTTTCACATCTAGGAGGGGAAGTGAGTGAGTGCACACTTCAGGGAGAAGGGTAAACAGAGTGTAGAGAGCATACAAGTTCACATGCAGCAAGGTAACACAGCCACATTGTTCACACTTGACATCTTGTATTGACTGCAGCTCGTCACACTTTCCTGTGCTACAGTGTGACGATGTGATTGGGGAAGAGAACGCATCATAAGCAGAGAGCAAAGTCTGCTTCAGCCATACACAGCAGAGGGGAGGGGGCAAGCAGTGACGTGGTGGCGGGGAGGCTTACTGGCAGGCGATTGGTCCACTCTCAGAGGAGAGCCCTGTGATTGAAGGGCTCTACCGTTCGCTTCTGTCAATCACCCTCATGCGGAACCCTAGAGCACCAATCGCACGCTCAGGGGAGACACTAACTCCTGCCCCTTGTTATCACTTCAACACTCTACTATAACCCTACCTTCTAGAAACACCTACAGATATGAAAGGATTTGATAGGTGTAAATATTATGGTAGTAGCTCCACTATGATTGGCTGGATATAATTTTTTCCATATTGCTTACACCTATCCATCCAACCCTTTCAGAAACCGTGTACCGTTTCCTAGTCCACATGGGATCGCCGACCTTAGTTCCCCCCCCAGGTCAGACGATGGCAGCGTGCCTCTCCCGCTCCTGTCCATCCTCCAGTCAGTCAGTCGCCACAGATACACGCCCCACCAATCCCTTCCCCCTCATGGCCGTGACCACAGGACGAAGGTGGGGAGGGGGGTTGATATACTGATGAATTTGATGCTTTCTGATGATATGAGGCTGAGTGGTATTGTTGACAGACTATGTGTAGTTTCACATGCATTTAACCTGTGTGCATAGTATTAGCATCATCCTTAAAAACATCCATATCGTACTCTCGTTCGTGTGTGTGTGTGTGTGTGTGTGTGTGTGTGGGGGGCTAGCGTGAGCTGCATGCAGTGGAAAAAGGGGCTAGATAACCTGCTGACCCCTTCAGAAGTTAAAGAAACCATGGTGCTTCCTTTTAGTATGATGTGGGAGGGGCTTAAACAGGAAGCCGGAAGAGTGTGTGTGTGTGTGTGTGTGTGTGTGTGTGTGTGTGTGTGTGGGGGGCCAGCGTGAGCTGCATGCAGTGGAAAAAGGGGCTAGATAACCTGCTGACCCCTTCAGAAGTTAAAGAAACCATGGTGCTTCCTTTTAGTATGATGTGGGAGGAGCTTAAACAGGAAGCCGGAAGTGTGTGTAGAGGAAATAAGAGGGCGTGTCTCTGTGACGTACCTTCCTGCGCCAGCGAGGCGGTGGAGGACACAGCAGCAGGGTTGGTATGCTGCCGGCCCACTATTGGACAGAAATACTCAAATTGGGAGGAGCTATGCAAATCTGGGCTGGCCTAACCCAATACAGTGACCAATCACAAATGACACCCTATTCTCCATATAGTAGCCAAAAGTAGTGCACTATACGAGGAGTAGGATGCCATCTAGGACGTAATACCCCCCTTCCTTTAGGGCCAGGTCTTAACCTCTAATCATCTTAGCTAGTAAAGGAGAGAATGTAGAGCCTTAAATAATGGCCCGTCCTCTGTCAAACCACACCTCCTAGTACTGACACACACTCCAGAGCCGACAAGGAGAGGGAGAAAAGTGTTAGACACACAGATGTAAACACATAGTACTGCTGGAAATATTACATTGTAGAATGGCACCTCCTCCTAGCACCTCCTTGTACTGACACCTAATGGCACCTCCTCCTAGCACTGACACCTTATGACACCTCCTCCTAGCAACACCTAGTACTGACACCTTATGACACCTCCTCCTAGCAACACCTAGTACTGACACCTTATGGCACCTCCTCCTAGCACCACCGAGTACTGACACCTTATGGCACCTCCACCTAGCACCACCGAGTACTGACACCTTATGGCACCTCCTCCTAGCACCACCGAGTACTGACACCTTATGGCACCTCCACCTAGCACCACCTAGTACTGACACCTTATGGCACCTACCCCTAGCACCACCTACTGACACCTCCTCCTAGCACCACCTAGTACTGACACCTCCTCCTAGCACCACCTAGTACTGACACCTCCTCCTAGCACCACCTAGTACTGACACCTCCTCCTAGCACCACCTAGTACTGACACCTCCTCCTAGCACCACCTAGTACTGACACCTTATGGCACCTCCTCCTAGCACCTAGTACTGACACCTTATGGCACCTCCTCCTTGCACCTAGTACTGACACCCTATGGCACCTCCTTTCACCTCCTCTTCTCCTTCAGAACTTGTGTTCTGAAAACACACACACACACACACACACACACACACACACACACACACACACACACACACACGTCTCCGAGCACTCACACACTCCTCCTCTCGGCCTAAAAACCTACATTAGGTAGACTCCAGGGAGGAGGGAGAGTAGAGCCCTCTGTCCTCCTCCCTCAGTCTGTAACTGGAGCGAGGGAGAAGACACACCCACCTGAGAAGTTTCTGGACACCAGCATGGTGGTGAGGATCGCTCCCTAGGAGAGAGAGAGAAGGGATAATTCATGAAGAGATATGATCACATGAGGGGTGTGGTAGGGTAGGAGAAAGAGGATCCCTTTGTACATGTAATTCCAGAACCTTTGGTTTTATGAAGAAGGACTGAGAAGCTCAGTTCCGGTGACTTCTTAAAAGGACATTCTACTCCAAAATATATGAAAATAAAATGATGCCGACACCATTTCTGGATTTCCACATCCAATAACATATTGGTAAAAATGTGGTCTAGAGGAGAGGAATATAGGGAGGAGGAGGTGGTGGTCTAGAGGGGAGGAATATAGGGAGGAGGAGGTGGTGGTCTAAAGGGGAGGAATATAGGGAGGAGGAGGTGGTGGTCTAGAGAGGAGAGGAATATAGGGAGGAGGAGGTGGTGGTCTAGAGGAGAGGAATATAGGGAGGAGGAGGTGGTGGTCTAGAGGAGAGGAATATAGGGAGGAGGAGGTGGTGGTCTAGAGGAGAGGAATATAGGGAGGAGGAGGTGGTGGTCTAGAGGAGTATACAGGGAGGAGGAGGTGGTGGTCTAGAGGAGAGGAATATAGGGAGGAGGAGGTGGTGGTCTAGAGGAGAGGAATATAGGGAGGAGGAGGTGGTGGTCTAGGAGGAGGAGGAGAGGAAGAGGGAGGGAGGGGAGGTGGTGGTCTAGGGATGGTGTGGGAGGAGGAGGTGGAGGAGGAGTGTGGGAGGAGGAGGTGGTCTAGGAGGGATATAGGGAGGAGGAGGTGGTGGTCTAGAGGAGGAGGAATAGGAGGGAGGAGGAGGTGGTGGTCTAGAGGAGAGGAATATAGGGAGGAGGAGGTGGTGGTCTAGAGGAGGTGTGTGGGAGGAATATAGGGAGGAGGAGGTGGTGGTCTAGAGGGAGGTGTGTGGGAGGAGGAGGTGGAATGGGAGGAGGAGGTGGTGGTCTAGGGAGGAGGAGGAGGTGGTGGTCTAGAGGAGAGGAATAGGAGGGAGGAGGAGGTGGTGGTCTAGGAGGGAGGAATATAGGGAGGAGGAGGTGGTGGTCTAGGAGGGAGGTGGGAGGAGGAGGTGGTGGTCTAGGAGGGAGGTGTGGAGGAGGAAGGAGGGAGGGGAGGAGGAGGTGGTGGTCTAGGAGGGAGGTGTGTGGGGGAGGACTAGGAGGGAGGTGTGTGGGAGGAGGAGGTGGTCTAGGAGGAGGTGTGTGGGAGAGGAGGTGGTCTAGAGGAGGAGGAGGTGTGGTGGTCTAGGAGGAGAGGACTAGGAGGGATGTGGGAGGAGGTGGTCTGGTGGTCTGTGGGAGGAGGGGAGGTCTAGGAGGGAGGAGGAGGAGGTGGTGGTCTAGAGGGGAGGTGTAGGAGGAGGAGGAGGTGGTGGTGTGGGAGGAGGGAGGTGTGGGAGGAGGAGGTGGTCTAGGAGGGAGGAGGAGGAGGTGGTCTAGGAGGGAGGTGTGTGGGAGGAGGAGGTGGTCTAGGAGGGAGGTGTGTGGGAGGAGGAGGTGGTCTAGGAGGGAGGTGTGGAGGTGGAGGTGGGAGGAGGTGGTCTAGGAGGGAGGTGTGTGGGAGGAGGAGGTGGTCTAGGAGGGGGAGGGTGTGGGAGGTGGAGGAGGTCTAGGAGGGAGGTGTGTGGGAGGAGGAGGTGGTGGTGGGAGGAGGGAGGTGTGTGGGAGGAGGAGGTGGTGGTCTAGGAGGGAGGTGTGTGGGGGAGGAGGTGGTGGTCTAGGAGGGAGAGGGAGGTGAGGTGGGGAGGAGGAGGTGGTGGTCTAGGAGGGAGGTGTGGGAGGAGGAGGAGGTGGTGGTCTAGGAGGGAGGTGAGGAGGAGGAGGTGGTGGTCTAGGGGAGGGAGGAGGTGGTGGTCTGGGGAGGGAGGTGGTCTAGGAGGGAGGTGTGGGAGGAGGAGGTGGTGGTCTAGGAGGGAGGTGGTGGGAGGAGGTGTGTGGGAGGAGGAGGTGGTCTAGGAGGGAGGTGTGTGGGAGGAGGAGTTGGTCTAGGAGGGAGGTGTGGGGGAGGAGGAGGTGGTCTAGGAGGGAGGTGTGTGGGAGGAGGAGGTGGTCTAGGAGGGAGGTGTGTGGGAGGAGGAGGTGGTCTAGGAGGGAGGTGTGTGGGAGGAGGAGGTGGTCTAGGAGGGAGGTGTGTGGGAGGAGGAGGTGGTCTAGGAGGGAGGTGTGTGGGAGGAGGAGGTGGTCTAGGAGGGAGGTGTGTGGGAGGAGGAGGAGGTCTAGGAGGGAGGTGTGTGGGAGGAGGAGGAGGTCTAGGAGGGAGGTATGTGGGAGGAGGAGGAGGTCTAGGAGGGAGGTATGTGGGAGGAGGAGGTCTAGGAGGGAGGTGTGTGGGAGGAGGAGGTGGTCTAGGAGGGAGGGTGTGGGAGGAGGTGGTCTAGGAGGGAGGTGTGTGGGAGGAGGAGGTGGTCTAGGAGGGAGGTATGTGGGAGGAGGAGGTGGTCTAGGAGGGAGGTATATCAGGAGGAGGAGGTGGTCTAGGAGGGAGGTGTGTGGGAGGAGGAGGTGGTCTAGGAGGGAGGTGTTCTAGGAGGGAGGTATGTGGGAGGAGGAGGTGGTCTAGGAGGGAGGTGGAGGTGGTCTAGGAGGGAGGTGGTCTAGGAGGGAGGTGTGTGGGAGGTGGAGGTGGTCTAGGAGGGAGGTGGTCTAGGAGGGAGGTGTGTGGGAGGAGGAGGTGGTCTAGGAGGGAGGTGTGTGGGAGGAGGAGGTGGTCTAGGAGGTAGCAGCAATAGTGTACCTTGAGTTTCCTCCGAGCGTTGAACTTGCGCAGACATTCCACTGTCTCCTGTCTGTGAATCATAGACGCCACAGTGGAACGTTGCTATAGGAGGGGACAGAGACGAGTATCAAACACTATACAAAACTGCATGTCCATGTCCGAATACCTGTACTTCATTTTTAAATAGTAGGCGGATTTTTAGTGTGCAAAAATAGGTTTTATATATTAGGTGAAATGTCTCAAATTCAGTCTGCACTAAATGCCAGAATGTCATACTTATTTCAGCTTTACGTCTGTACATTAAGAAAATATAAACGCTAAACAACTTCGAAGACTTTACTGAGTTGCAGTTCATATAAGGAAATCTGTCAATTGAAATAAATGAATTAGGCCCTAATATATATGGATTTCACATGACTGGGCAGGAGTGCAGACATGGGTGGGCCTGGGTCCACTCACAGCCAGGCAGAATTGTTTTTTATTTCATACAGGAATACTCCTCATTAGATTACACATTCTCAGTATGGGGGAGTCTAGTATTAGATTATATATTCTCAGTATGGGGGAGTCTAGTATTAGATTATATATTCTCAGTATGGGGGAGTCTAGTATTAGATTACATATTCTCAGTATGGGGGAGTCTAGTATTAGATTATATATTCTCAGTATGGGTGAGACTAGTATTAGATTACACATTCTCAGTATGGGAGAATGTTGTACACCAGGGCCTCCTGGGTGGCGCAGTGGTCTAAGGCACTGCATCGCAGCGCTAGCTGTGCCACCAGAGACTCTGGGTTCAGCCCAGGCTCTGTCGCAGCCGGGCAGCGACCAGGAGGTCTGTGGGGCGACGCACAATTGGCCTAGCGTCGTCCGGGTTAGGCCGGCAGGGATATCCTTGTCTCATCGCGCACTAGCGACTCCTGTGGTGGGCCGGGCACAGTGCACGCTGACCAGGTTGCTAAGGTGCACAGTGTTTCCTCCGACACATTGGTGCGGCTGGCTTCCGGGTTGGATGCGCGCTGTGTTAAGAAGCAGTGCGGCTTGGTTGGGTTGTGTTTCGGAGGACGCATGGCTTTCGACCTTCGTCTTTCCCGAGCCCGTACGGGAGTTGTAGCGATGAGACAAGATAGTAGTTACTAACAATTGGATACCACGAAATTGGGGAGAAAAGGGGTAAAAAATATAATATATATATAAAAATAATGTTGTACACAGTATGTCGTTTTAGTAAGTAGTAGGCAAGACAGGTTTTGGACGCGGTCACCGCGTGTGTGTGTGTGTGTGTGTGTGTGTGTGTGTGTGTGTGTGTGTGTGTGCTTACGCAGATCCATGGATGTTTGAGAGCCTGATCAGCAGTGATTCTCTTGGAAGGATTAATAGTCAACATCTGATTAATAAGGTTCTTAGCCTCTGGAGTAACAGTGTCCCACTCTGGAGAGGGAAACTGGGGGGGGACAGGAAGAGAAACAGGAAAAAAGACCATGATCTGAATTATGTCCATAACAAACAGATTTCTTCACAATCAGTCTTCCTACAATTCAGAATGTTAACGTGTGTTTGAATATCTCAGTAGCATTCTTCATTAACTATATAACCTGAATACTAGAGGATACTCGCGCACACACACACACACACACACACACACACACACACACCTCTGCAATGCGTCAGGAGGCTGATAGGATCAATAGCTGGGGTGCAGCTCTCAATCTGACACTATTAAAAATTCACCAGTTGTCCAGCCAACCCCTGCACAGTACCCAAACACAGATACACACACAAACTCACATCATAGGCCCCAGCCTTGATCTGCTGGTAGAGTTTGTGTTGGTCTTCATCCCAGAATGGAGGATAGCCCACCAACAAGATATACAGAATAACACCTAGAGAGAAAGAGCGAGAGAGAGACAAAGAGACCGAGAGAGAGACCGAGAGAGAGACCGAGAGAGAGACCGAGAGAGAAAGGCAGAGAGAGAAAGGCAGAGAGAGTTGAGATTGGTTAGGTTTTCTATAAACCCTGGTTTAAGATGTCTCTGCACCATGACCTCTCTTAAGCAATGGGATGGTGACACACATTACCCAGTAGTCACTAGATGATTATTTAGATTTGTTCTCAGTCTACAGTTAAAGAGGTTAAAGGTTTACCACAGGCCCATATGTCCACAGGCTTGCCGTAGGCGTCCTTCCTCAGGACCTCAGGGGACAGGTAACCAGGGGTACCGGCGAAACCTGCCCGACAGATAAAACACAATGGTTTCACACTTACATTGTCCTGGAAAGAACATTGAGTGGTCTGGTACCACCAGACAGAAGAGTGGTCTGGTACCACCAGACAGAAGAGTGGTCTGGTACCACCAGACAGAAGAGTGGTCTGGTACCACCAGACAGAAGAGTGGTCTGGTACCACCAGACAGAAGAGTGGTCTGGTACCACCAGACAGAAGAGTGGTCTGGTACCACCACACAGATGGTTTGTGTTTTGGTTCATCAGGCTTGTTTCCTAACACTACACTACAAGCTTAAGTAACCCATATCTCATTTACTGCAATACTGTCTGAGCCAGTACATATGCTTCCTACCTACACAAATTACTCATCACACAAAATACATTTGCAAGACAAGCCACCAGTCTGTTCAAGAAACTCAATATAATCCAACGCATCTCCAAATCCCTCCCAGACAGCCTAGCTAAACCTGTTGATGGGTTCTTCCTGGTTAACTCCCAATCCACCCATTCAACCAGACACTGATAGCCTTCACCCTCCCTGCTGCTGCATTTCAGTCAATTCTCTGTTCGATACGGAGGTTCCATACTCTGGAACTCCTATCTTCACATTGACGAAACACAATCATCCCTCAATGACTAGGGGGTCAGTCTGATGACCCAAACTACCCACTCGTCCCCTCCATGTAGCCTGGCTCTCACACATAATCATGGTTCATGTTTCCTGTGTATATCATGTCAAAATAACATTTATAAAGTGCGCTTGTTTAGCAGATTTAACCAACTTTTTTTTTGTACTTCTATACATTTTTGTGGATTTTTCGGGGCTTCCAACCTAACCTGCACACCGTTTCAGACTTCACTTTGTTTTCTTTGGTGCAAATAAATAAAACCTAAACCTAAACGCGTTCGATGAAGGGTGTGTGTGGTCTTACCGAACCATGCCTGTTGGTCCCCCTGCACCTCGATGGCCAGGCCAAAGTCTGCCAACTTCACCGCAGCTCCCTTCATCTTACTGGCCAGGAGCAGGTTCTCAGGCTGGGGGGGTAGAAACACACAGAGAGTGTACAGGGGGGTAGAAACACAGAGAGAGTGTACAGGGGGGTAGAAACACAGAGAGAGTGTACAGGGGGGTCAAAACACAGAGAGAGTGTACAGGCGGGGGTAGAAACACAGAGAGAGTGTACAGGGGGGTAGAAACACAGAGAGTGTACAGGGGGTAGAAACAGAGAGAGTGTACAGGGGGGTAGAAACACAGAGAGTGTACAGGGGGGTAGAAACACAGAGTACAGGGGAGTAGAAACACAGAGAGTGTACAGGGGGGTAGAAACACAGAGAGTGTACAGGGGGTAGAAACAGAGAGTGTACTGGGGGGGGGTAGAAACACAGAGAGTGTACAGGGGGGGTAGAAACACAGAGAGTGTACAGGGAGGGGGGTAGAAACACAGAGAGTGTACAGGGGGGGTAGAAACACAGAGTGTACAGGGGGGGGTAGAAACACAGAGAGTGTACAGGGGGGTAGAAACACAGAGAGTGTACAGGGGGGTAGAAACAGAGAGAGTGTACGGGGGGTAGAAACACAGAGAGTGTACAGGGGGGTAGAAACACAGAGAGTGTACAGGGAGGGGGGGGTAGAAACACAGAGAGTGTACAGGGGGTAGAAACACAGAGAGGTACAGGGGGGTAGAAACACAGAGAGTGTACAGGGGGGGGTAGAAACACAGAGAGTGTACAGGGGGGGGTAGAAACACAGAGAGTGTACAGGGGGGGTAGAAACACAGAGAGTGTACAGGGGGGGGTAGAAACACAGAGAGTGTACAGGGGGGGGTAGAAACACAGAGTGTACAGGGGGGTAGAAACACAGAGAGTGTACAGGGGGGTAGAAACACAGAGAGAGTACAGGGGAGTAGAAACACAGAGAGTGTACAGGGGGAGAAACACAGAGAGAGTGTACAGGGGGGTCAAAACACACAGAGAGTGTACAGGGGGGTAGAAACACAGAGAGTGTACAGGGGAAGTAGAAACACAGAGAGTGTACAGGGGGTAGAAACAGAGAGAGAGTACAGGGGAAGTAGAAACAGAGAGAGTGTACAGGGAAGTAGAAACAGAGAGAGTGTACAGGGAAGTAGAAACAGAGAGAGTGTACAGGGGAAGTAGAAACAGAGAGAGTGTACAGGGAAGTAGAAACAGAGAGAGTGTACAGGGGAAGTAGAAACAGAGAGAGTGTACAGGGGTAGAAACACAGAGAGAGTGTACAGGGGGGTAGAAACAGAGAGTGTACAGGGGAAGAAACAGAAACAGGGGGGTAGAAACACAGAGAGTGTACAGGGGGGTAGAAACACAGAGAGTGTACAAGTAGAAAACAGAGAGTGTACAGGGGGGTAGAAACACAGAGAGTGTACAGTAGAAACAGAGAGAGTGACGGGGGGTGAAACACAGAGAGTGTACAGGGGGAAGTAGAAACACAGAGAGTGTACAGGGGGGTAGAAACACAGAGAGTGTACAGGGGGGTAGAAACACAGAGAGTGTACAGGGGAAGTAGAAACACAGAGAGTGTACAGGGGGGTAGAAACACAGAGAGTGTACAGGGGGGGTAGAAACACAGAGAGTGTACAGGGGGAAGAAACACAGAGAGTGTACAGAGAAACACAGAGAGAGTACAGGGGAGTAGAAACACAGAGAGTGTACAGGGGGTAGAAACAGAGAGAGTGTACAGGGGGGGTAGAAACACAGAGAGTGTACAGGGGAAGAAACACAGAGTGTACAAACAGAAACAGAGAGTGTACAGGGGAAGTAGAAACAGAGAGAAGTACAGGGGAAGTAGAAACAGAGAGAGTGTACAGGGAAGTAGAAACAGAGAGAGTGTACAGGGAAGTAGAAACAGAGAGAGTGTACAGGGAAGTAGAAACAGAGAGAGTGTACAGGGGAAGTAGAAACAGAGAGAGTGTACAGGGGAAGTAGAAACAGAGAGAGTGTACAGGGAAGTAGAAACAGAGAGAGTGTACAGGGAAGTAGAAACAGAGAGAGTGTACAGGGGAAGTAGAAACAGAGAGAGTGTACAGGGGAAGTAGAAACAGAGAGAGTGTACAGGGAGGTAGAAACAGAGAGAGTGTACAGGGGAAGTAGAAACAGAGAGAGTGTACAGGGAAGTAGAAACAGAGAGAGTGTACAGGGAAGTAGAAACAGAGAGAGTGTACAGGGAAGTAGAAACAGAGAGAGTGTACAGGGGAAGTAGAAACAGAGAGAGTGTACAGGGAAGTAGAAACAGAGAGAGTGTACAGGGAGGTAGAAACAGAGAGAGTGTACAGGGGAAGTAGAAACAGAGAGAGTGTACAGGGGAAGTAGAAACAGAGAGAGTGTACAGGGAAGTAGAAACAGAGAGAGTGTACAGGGAAGTAGAAACAGAGAGAGTGTACAGGGAAGTAGAAACAGAGAGAGTGTACAGGGAAGTAGAAACAGAGAGAGTGTACAGGGAAGTAGAAACAGAGAGAGTGTACAGGGGAAGTAGAAACAGAGAGAGTGTACAGGGGAAGTAGAAACAGAGAGAGCGTACAGGGGAGTAGAAACAGAGAGAGCGTACAGGGGAAGTAGAAACAGAGAGTGTACAGGGAAGTAGAAACAGAGAGTGTACAGGGAGGTAGAAACAGAGAGAGTGTACAGGGAAGTAGAAACAGAAGAGTGTACAGGGGAAGTAGAAACAGAGAGAGTGTACAGGGAAGTAGAAACAGAGAGTGTACAGGGAAGTAGAAACAGAGAGAGTGTACAGGGGAAGTAGAAACAGAGAGAGTGTACAGGGGAAGTAGAAACAGAGAGAGTGTACAGGGGAGGTAGAAACAGAGAGAGTGTACAGGGGAAGTAGAAACAGAGAGAGTGTACAGGGAGGTAGAAACAGAGAGAGTGTACAGGGAGGTAGAAACAGAGAGAGTGTACAGGGAGGTAGAAACAGAGAGAGCGTACAGGGAAGTAGAAACAGAGAGAGCGTACAGGGAAGTAGAAACAGAGAGAGCGTACAGGGGAAGTAGAAACAGAGAGAGCGTACAGGGAAGTAGAAACAGAGAGAGCGTACAGGGAAGTAGAAACAGAGAGAGGTACAGGGAAGTAGAAACAGAGAGAGCGTACAGGGGAGGTAGAAACAGAGAGAGCGTACAGGGAAGTAGAAACAGAGAGTGTACAGGGAAGTAGAAACAGAGAGAGTGTACAGGGAGTAGAAACAGAGAGAGTGTACAGGGAAGTAGAAACAGAGAGAGTGTACAGGGGAAGTAGAAACAGAGAGAGTGTACAGGGAAGTAGAAACAGAGAGAGTGTACAGGGAGGTAGAAACAGAGAGAGTGTACAGGGAAGTAGAAACAGAGAGAGTGTACAGGGGAGGTAGAAACAGAGAGAGTGTACAGGGAAGTAGAAACAGAGAGAGTGTACAGGGGAGGTAGAAACAGAGAGAGTGTACAGGGGAAGTAGAAACAGAGAGAGTGTACAGGGGAGGTAGAAACAGAGAGAGTGTACAGGGGAAGTAGAAACAGAGAGAGTGTACAGGGGAAGTAGAAACAGAGAGAGTGTACAGGGGAAGTAGAAACAGAGAGAGTGTACAGGGGAGGTAGAAACAGAGAGAGTGTACAGGGGAAGTAGAAACAGAGAGAGTGTACAGGGGAAGTAGAAACAGAGAGAGTGTACAGGGGAGGTAGAAACAGAGAGAGTGTACAAGTAGAAACAGAGAGAGTGTACAGGGGAAGTAGAAACAGAGAGAGTGTACAGGGAGGTAGAAACAGAGAGAGTGTACAGGGAGGTAGAAACAGAGAGAGTGTACAGGGAAGTAGAAACAGAGAGAGTGTACAGGGGAAGTAGAAACAGAGAGAGTGTACAGGGAAGTAGAAACAGAGAGAGTGTACAGGGGAAGTAGAAACAGAGAGAGTGTACAGGGGAAGTAGAAACAGAGAGAGTGTACAGGGAGGTAGAAACAGAGAGAGTGTACAGGGAAGTAGAAACAGAGAGAGTGTACAGGGGAGGTAGAAACACAGAGAGTGTACAGGGGAGGTAGAAACAGAGAGAGTGTACAGGGGAAGTAGAAACAGAGAGAGTACAGGGAAGTAGAAACAGAGAGAGAGTACAGGGGAAGTAGAAACAGAGAGAGGGAAGTAGAAACAGAGAGAGGTACAGGGGAAGTAGAAACAGAGAGAGTGTACAGGGGAAGTAGAAACAGAGAGAGTGTACAGGGGAAGTAGAAACAGAGAGAGTGTACAGGGAAGTAGAAACAGAGAGAGTGTACAGGGAAGTAGAAACAGAGAGAGTGTACAGGGAAGTAGAAACAGAGAGAGTGTACAGGGAAGTAGAAACAGAGAGAGTGTACAGGGGAGGTAGAAACAGAGAGAGTGTACAGGGAAGTAGAAACAGAGAGAGTGTACAGGGAAGTAGAAACAGAGAGAGTGTACAGGGGAAGTAGAAACAGAGAGAGTGTACAGGGAGGTAGAAACAGAGAGAGTGTACAGGGGAGGTAGAAACAGAGAGAGTGTACAGGGAAGTAGAAACAGAGAGAGTGTACAGGGAGGTAGAAACAGAGAGAGAGTACAGGGGAGGTAGAAACAGAGAGAGTGTACAGGGGAAGTAGAAACAGAGAGAGTGTACAGGGAAGTAGAAACAGAGAGAGTGTACAGGGGAAGTAGAAACAGAGAGAGTGTACAGGGGAAGTAGAAACAGAGAGAGCGTACAGGGGAAGTAGAAACAGAGAGAGCGTACAGGGGAAGTAGAAACAGAGAGAGTGTACAGGGGAAGTAGAAACAGAGAGAGTGTACAGGGGAAGTAGAAACAGAGAGAGTGTACAGGGGAAGTAGAAACAGAGAGAGTGTACAGGGGAAGTAGAAACAGAGAGAGTGTACAGGGGAAGTAGAAACAGAGAGAGTGTACAGGGGAAGTAGAAACAGAGAGAGAGTACAGGGGAAGTAGAAACAGAGAGAGTGTACAGGGGAAGTAGAAACAGAGAGAGTGTACAGGGGAAGTAGAAACAGAGAGAGTGTACAGGGGAAGTAGAAACAGAGAGAGTGTACAGGGAAGTAGAAACAGAGAGAGCGTACAGGGGAAGTAGAAACAGAGAGAGTGTACAGGGAAGTAGAAACAGAGAGAGTGTACAGGGAAGTAGAAACAGAGAGAGTGTACAGGGAAGTAGAAACAGAGAGAGTGTACAGGGAAGTAGAAACAGAGAGAGTGTACAGGGGAAGTAGAAACAGAGAGAGTGTACAGGGAAGTAGAAACAGAGAGAGTGTACAGGGAAGTAGAAACAGAGAGAGCGTACAGGGGAAGTAGAAACAGAGAGAGTGTACAGGGGAAGTAGAAACAGAGAGAGTGTACAGGGGAAGTAGAAACAGAGAGAGTGTACAGGGAAGTAGAAACAGAGAGAGTGTACAGGGAGGTAGAAACAGAGAGAGTGTACAGGGGAAGTAGAAACAGAGAGAGTGTACAGGGGAGGTAGAAACAGAGAGAGTGTACAGGGAAGTAGAAACAGAGAGAGTGTACAGGGAAGTAGAAACAGAGAGAGTGTACAGGGGAAGTAGAAACAGAGAGAGTGTACAGGGGAGGTAGAAACAGAGAGAGTGTACAGGGAAGTAGAAACAGAGAGAGTGTACAGGGGAAGTAGAAACAGAGAGAGCGTACAGGGGAAGTAGAAACAGAGAGAGTGTACAGGGGAAGTAGAAACAGAGAGAGTGTACAGGGGAAGTAGAAACAGAGAGCGGGACAGAGATGCATTTGTCAAATGTGTAATTCCTTTTGTTCTTCTGTTCCGTTGACCGCTACGATATATCAGACTGTACACCATGGCTTTGACAAAACGCTTATCCAATTACGTTGGTAACCAGTTTATAATAGCAATAAGGCACCTCAGGGAGTTTGTGAAATAAGGCTAATATACCACAGCTACAGGCTGTATCCAGGCAGTCCTCGTGGTGTCGTGCGCAAGAACAGCCCTTATATGGCTAATATACCACGGCTACAGGCTGTATCCAGGCAGTCCTCGTGGTGTCGTGCATAAGAACAGCCCTTATATGGCTAATATACCACAGCTACAGGCTGTATCCAGGCACTCCTCGTGGTGTCGTGCGTAAGAACAGCCCTTATATGGCTAATATACCACGGCTACAGGCTGTATCCAGGCATAAGAACAGCCCTTATATGGCTAATATACCACAGCTACAGGCTGTATCCAGGCACTCCTCGTGGTGTCGTGCATAAGAACAGCCCTTATATGGCTAATATACCACAGCTACAGGCTGTATCCAGGCACTCCTCGTGGTGTCGTGCATAAGAACAGCCCTTATAAGGCCAATATACCACAGCTACAGGCTGTATCCAGGCACTCCTCGTGGTGTCGTGCGTAAGAACAGCCCTTATATGGCTAATATACCACAGCTACAGGCTGTATCCAGGCACTCCTCGTGGTGTCGTGCATAAGAACAGCCCTTATATGGCTAATATACCACAGCTACAGGCTGTATCCAGGCACTCCTCGTGGTGTCGTGCATAAGAACAGCCCTTATATGGCTAATATACCACGGCTATCACACCTCCTCTGGCCTTATTGCTTAAGTACATATATGATTGGATGTATTTACTCACTGGATCATGCGACGTATGTAATTAACCTTCAAATACAAGCCTGGTGTGTGCACTGGTCTTAACACTGATGACAGTTTGATACCAATACAAGCCTGGCGTGTGCACTGGTCTTAACACTGATGACAGTTTGATACCAATACAAGCCTGGCGTGTGCACTGGTCTTAACACTGATGACAGTTTGATACCAAAACGTTTGCAATCTCATTTTTCCCCTTTTCATTTTATGCACAATGCACTTTTTGGGCATCATGATGGCCCAATAAATCATCTGTATTTTTTGCATTTAAACATGTTTTTTTTGGATTTGTCCACATTCGACAGTGTGCGGTTCTCCATCTCTCCTACGACTCTCTCTGCGGCCATATATGGACATAGGGTTGTAGTCATGGAAACCACTTGGGAGTCATTTAAACAGCCCTGCAGACTGCATGCTAAGTGTACTGCGTGTATGCGCTCGTTTGTGTGTGTGTGTGTGTGTGCGTGAGTGTGTGTAAAGGACTGCAGTAAAAGCCTACTCAGGATAAAAAGGCCAACAAATCAGACAGACAGCAAACAAGAGGTAATACAGCTATCCTCAGACACCAGGGATGTGCATGGTTATTAGAATATTCTAAATAAGCCTATTTTAAAACACTGAAAAGGCTTTTTCTAAATTCAATTATCCATGTAACATTGTTACATACAAGGACACACCATGACATTTCAAATTATTCATTTAATAAACTTTTCAACTTTTCAAATGTATTTTTTTAAATGACATATGCCCCACAAAAAGCCTGGTAGCCATCAGGTAGCCTTCAAATCAAATCAAATTTTATTTGTCACATACACATGGTTAGCAGATGTTAATGCGAGTGTAGCGAAATGCTTGTGCTTCTAGTTCCGACGTGTGCTTCACGTGTGTAGCTTGTTGTTTATGTTGGCCAATCAAAGTGGCAAAGAGGCTCAATGTGGAGCAAGTGGACTGAGAGTTCACCAATGCAATGCAAGATGGAATTAAAAAGTTAGCGAAATGAAATGGAGTATTCTACAGTGAGCAACAAACAGGCCATTTTATCTGAAAGGGTTGAGGACAAAGTGCAGCATGTGGCCTCAATAAACCTGGCTAGCTATAGCTGGCTAGCTTCTCTAGACTACTGCAGTCAAGACAGGCACTATTATATGGGAGGGAGAATAGTCGGCAAGCTGTAGTGGAGTCGGCAAGCTGTAGTGGAGTCGGCGAGCTGTAGGGGAGTCGGCGAGCTGTAGGGGAGTCGGCGAGCTGTAGGGGAGTCATAGGGGAGTCGGCGAGCTGTGGGGAGTCGGCGAGCTGTAGGGAGTCATAGGGGAGTCGGCGAGCTGTAGGGGAGTCTGAGTCGTAGGGGAGTCGGCGAGCTGTAGGGGAGTCGGCGAGCTGTAGGGGAGTCGGTGGAGTCGGCGAGCTGTAGGGGAGTCGGCGAGCTGTAGGGGAGTCGTAGTGGAGTCGGCGAGCTGTAGGGGAGTCGGCGAGCTGTAGGGGAGTCGCGAGCTCTAGGGGAGTCGGCGAGCTCTGGGGGAGTCGGCGAGCTGTAGGGGAGTCGAGCTCTGGAGTCGGCGAGCTCTAGGGGAGTAGAGCTCTAGGGGAGTCGAGCTGTAGGGGGAGTCGGCGAGCTGTAGGGGAGTCGGCGAGCTGTAGGGGAGTCGGCGAGCTGTAGGGGCTCTAGGGGAGTCGGCGAGCGGGGAGTCTAGGGGAGTCGAGTGGAGTCGGCGAGCTCTAGGGGAGTCGGCGAGCTGTAGGGGAGTCATAGTGGAGTCGGCGAGCTGTAGGGGAGTCATAGTGGATTCGGCGAGCTGTAGTGGAGTCGGCGAGCTGTAGGGGAGTCGGCGAGCTGTAGGGGAGGGAGCTGTAGGGGAGTCGGCGAGCTGTAGGGGAGTCGGCGAGCTGTAGGGGAGTCGGCGAGCTGTAGGGGAGTCGGCGAGCTGTAGGAGAGTCGGCGAGCTGTAGGGGAGTCGGCGAGCTGTAGGAGAGTCGGCGAGCTGTAGGGGAGTCATAGGGGAGTCGGCGAGCTGTAGGGGAGTCGTAGTGGAGTCGGCGAGCTGTAGGGGAGTCGAGTCGGCGAGCTGTAGTGGAGTCGGCGAGCTGTAGGGGAGTCGGCGAGCTGTAGGGGAGTCGGCGAGCTGTAGGGGAGTCGGCGAGCTGTAGGGGAGTCGGCGAGCTCTAGGGGAGTCGGTGAGCTGTAGGGGAGTCGTAGTGGAGTCGGCGAGCTCTAGGGGAGTCGGCGAGCTCTAGGGGAGTCGGCGAGCTCTAGGGGGGAGTCGGCGAGCTCTAGGGGAGTCGGCGAGCTCTAGGGGAGTCGGCTACTGCGTCTCCCTCTCTCCCTCCGTCCGTCTTCTCGCGCCGCAGCATAAAGCCCCAGCCTCACTCACGTGCACAGTAGTGCTCTCAGGTAAATGTTACCATGCATTTAGAATATCTTGATCTCCGGAAAGAAAGAAAACCATTTCATAGTGAAATTATTTCAAACCCTACCAGATACATGCTCAGACTATGTCCAAGCGATTCACTTCTGTGTTCCATCTATTCCGGGTCACATGAACAAAGAGACATCCAGTGATGTGTCTTCATGGTGTTTCGTTGGAAGACCCATCTGATAAGAATCCATTATGTTTATCCCAACCAATCAGCCGCGAGGAGCCAGGCTGCAGTGATGTCACGGGGGTTGTCATGGTAACCACAGGGTTAATCTCTTCTTCCCTTGTCTTGGACACCTTCACTTTGAGTCAGGACTGTGTGTGTGGTCCGTGACTAGGAGTCCTTGTTTCCTTGCCATTGGGGAGAGTAGACCATAAGTTTGCCCTCTCACTGCTTACGTGCAGATGACACTAACACACACACACAACAACCCCCCGGTCAAGGACAGACATGTGGTGTGTGTGTGAGTGAGAAAAAAGATGAGGGCTAGAGAGGGGGAAACAGAGGGAGGGGACAAGTGAAACAAGGGATAGTGGGAGGGATGGAACTACAAGAGCAGTGCGTTGCCATGGCCACGAGCAAAGGTGTGTGGTAGTCATAGCAACAGGCGGCCAAACACACACGCTCACCACTCACCTTGAGGTCCCTGTGGACGATGTCATGCTGGTGGATATGCTGAACACTCTCCAAGATCTGGTTAATACACTGACTGGAGAGGAGAGGAGATCAGGTTAATACACTGAGTGGAGAGGAGAGGAGATCAGGTTAATACACTGAGTGGAGAGGAGAGGAGATCAGGTTAATACACTGAGTGGAGAGGAGAGGAGATCAGGTTAATACACTGAGTGGAGAGGAGAGGAGATCAGGTTAATGCACTGACTGGAGAGGAGAGGAGATCAGGTTAATACACTGACTGGAGAGGAGAGGAGATCAGGTTAATACACTGACTGGAGAGGAGAGGAGATCAGGTTAATACACTGACTGGAGAGGAGATCAGGTTAATACACTGACTGGAGAGGAGAAAAGAGGAGAAAATCAATGATCCAGTCATCACTAAACGTGTATGTTTGTAAAAGCTCAACAGGTTACTACAATAGTGGTTCTCAGCCTTAGTTGTCACTGTTACATGCTTGGATTACCCCTGGAGTACCCCCTAATGAGCATTTGACCAATAGGTCAATGTTCCTTTGAGACTTCCCAGGTACCCCATGTGGATAGGCCAGTTAGCAAAGATAAGAAATCATGCCACTCTCCCACGGTTTTGACCTGCGCTGTGCTACGCAGCTGCGTAACCATGGTAACAGTAAGTAGGGAGGGCCCACCTGGCGTCGGCCTCGCTGTAGTACTCCCTAGCAACGATGTCTTCAAACAATTCTCCTCCTGTCACCCTGAGAGACAGAGACCGAGCGACAGAGGAGAGACCGAGAGGGAGAAAGACAGAGGAAGGAGGACCAGATTGTTATCATACATAAAGAAACCTCTTTCATGGAGGCACATGCACACGCCAGGAAGGTCGGTGTGTGTGTGTGTGTTATACTCACAGGTCAAAGACAAGGTAGTGAAAGCCTTCCTCTGAGATACTGTCATGTAGCCTCACTAGAGAGAAAGAGAGGGTGGAGAAGAGGGAGAGAAAGAGAGGGTGGAGAAGAGGGAGAGAAAGGAAATTATGAGATTTAACAGTGGAATACGTAATGGCTACTTAGTTTGACATTCTACATCTGACTTAATGTATAGTTTTGTTTAAGGGTTTAGGGTTGGAGGTTAAAGGTTATGTAAAAAAGGTACATTTGTGTGTAATAAGTAGCAGGTCCTCCCTGCAGCAAGTACAGTATGAGTGTTCATCTCTCCCCGTCCCTCTCCCCGTCCAAGGTTTATATGAAGCTCAGACAAATGAGAAGGAGAGAAAGAGACGGAATGAGAAGGAGCGAGAGAGGCAGAATGAGAAAGATAGACAATAGAGAAACTATAAAAAGGAGAGAAAGACAAGGAGGGAGGGGCAGAGCAATCTGGGACACTGAAGAGAGAGCCAGAAAGAAGGGAGAGGGAAGGAGGGATAGATGATAGAGGGATGCAACTGAAAGAGACAGTACAAAGTTGGCATTGACTCATTAGTATGGCCTCATCTCTTCCTCCCCCCTCCCCCCTCCTGGTCATTTATGTTTTTAAACAACAACTTTGATTTGAACAGAAAATAAGCGTTATTGAAGCCCCATTTATTCAGGTTTTATTGTCCTCAACTAGATGACTTTTCATAAACCTGAAATTGAAAATAAAACAAATAGAGAAACAGACCTACCTATGTTTGAGTGTTTGAGCAGGCGGCAGATACGCGCCTCTCGTTCCAGCTTCTGGTGATCTGAGGAGAGGAAAACTCCGTTAGAACCGGCCAATGAGAGCTTATTCAGTTAGAAAACAGGCTAATGAAAGGTTTATAACAAGGTGAACACACACAGGGTGAGACAGCTCCACACACACACACACAGGGTGAGACAGCTCCACACACACACACACAGGGTGAGACAGCTCCACACACACACAAAGGGTGAGACAGCTCCACACACACACACACACAGGGTGAGACAGCTCCACACACACACACACACACACACACACACAGGGTGAGACAGCTCCACACACACACACACACACACAGGGTGAGACAGCTCCCACACACACACACACACACACACAGGGTGAGACAGCTCCACACACACACACACAGGGTGAGACAGCTCCACACACACACAGGGTGAGACAGCTCCACACACACACACACACAGGGTGAGACAGCTCACACACACACACACACACACACACACACACACACACACACACAGGGTGAGACAGCTCCCACACACACACACACACACACACACACACACACAGGGTGAGACAGCTCCACACACACACACACACACACACACACACACACAGGGTGAGACAGCTCCACACACACACACACACACACACACAGGGTGAGACAGCTCCACACACACACACACACACACAGGGTGAGACAGCTCACACACACACACACACACACAGGGTGAGACAGCTCCACACACACACACACACACACAGGGTGAGACAGCTCCACACACACAGGGTGAGACAGCTCCACACACACACACACACAGGGTGAGACAGCTCCACACACACACACACACACACAGGGTGAGACAGCTCCACACACACACACACACACACACACAGGGTGAGACAGCTCCACACACACACACACACAGGGTGAGACAGCTCCACACACACACGGGGTGAGACAGCTCCACACACACACGGGGTGAGACAGCTCCACACACACACACACACACACACACACACACACCAGGGTGAGACAGGTGAGACAGCTCCACACACACACACACACACACACACACACAGGGTGAGACAGCTCCACACACACACACACACACACACACACACACACACACACACACACACACACACACACACACACACACACACACACACACACACACACACACACACACACAGGGTGAGACAGCTCCACACACACACACACACAAAGGGTGAGACAGCTCCACACACACAGGGTTAGACAGCTCCACACACACAGGGTGAGACAGCTCCACACACACACACAAACAGGGTGAGACAGCTCCACACACACAGGGTGAGACAGCTCCACACACACAGGGTGAGACAGCTCCACACACACACACACACAGGGTGAGACAGCTCCACACACACACACACACACACACACACAGGGTGAGACAGCTCCACACACACACAGGGTGAGACAGCTCCACACACACACACGGGGTGAGACAGCTCCACACACACACACACAGGGTGAGACAGCTCCACACACACACAGGGTGAGACAGCTCCACACACACACGGGGTGAGACAGCTCCACACACACACACACACACACACACACAGGGTGAGACAGCTCCACACACACACACACACACACAGGGTGAGACAGCTCCACACACACACAGGGTGAGACAGCTCTACACACACACACAGGGTGAGACAGCTCCACACACACACACAGGGTGAGACAGCTCCACACACACACACACACAGGGTGAGACAGCTCCACACACACACAGGGTGAGACAGCTCCACACACACACAGGGTGAGACACACACACACACACACACACACAGGGTGAGACACACACACACACACACACACAGGGTGAGACAGCTCCACACACACACACACAGGGTGAGACAGCTCACACACACACACAGGGTGAGACAGCTCCACACACACACACACACACAGGGTGAGACAGCTCCACACACACACAGGGTGAGACAGCTCTACACACACACACACAGGGTGAGACAGCTCCACACACACACACACACAGGGTGAGACAGCTCACACACACACACACACACACACACACACACACACACACACACACACACACACACACACACACACACACACACACACACACACACACAGGGTGAGACAGCTCACACACACACACACACAGGGTGAGACAGCTCCACACACACACACACACAGGGTGAGACAGCTCCACACACACAGGGTGAGACAGCTCCACACACACACACACACACACAGGGTGAGACAGCTCCACACACACACACACACACAGGGTGAGACAGCTCCACACACACACACACACACACAGGGTGAGACAGCTCACACACACACACACACACACACAGGGTGAGACAGCTCCACACACACAGGGTGAGACAGCACACACACACACACACACACACACACACAGGGTGAGACAGCTCCACACACACACACACACACACACACAGGGTGAGACAGCTCCACACACACACACACACACACACACACACAGGGTGAGACAGCTCCACACACACACACACACACACACACAGGGTGAGACAGCTCCCACACACACACACACACACACACACACACACACACAGGGTGAGACAGCACACACACACACACACACACACACACACACACACACACACACACAGGGTGAGACAGCACACACACACACACACAGGGTGAGACAGCTCACACACACACACACACACACAGGGTGAGACAGCTCCACACACACACACACACACACAGGGTGAGACAGCTCCACACACACACACACAGGGTGAGACAGCTCCACACACACACACACACACACACACACACACACACACACACACAGGGTGAGACAGCTCCACACACACAGGGTGAGACAGCTCCACACACACACACACACAGGGTGAGACAGCTCCACACACACACACACACACACACACACACACACACACACAGGGTGAGACAGCTCCACACACACACACACACACACACAGGGTGAGACAGCTCCACACACACACACACACAGGGTGAGACAGCTCCACACACACGGGGTGAGACAGCTCCACACACACACGGGGTGAGACAGCTCCACACACACACACGGGGTGAGACAGCTCACACACACACACACACACACACACACACACACACACACACACAGGGTGAGACAGCTCCACACACACACACACACAGGGTGAGACAGCTCCACCACACACACACACACACACACACACACACACACACACACACACAGGGTGAGACAGCTCCACACACACACACACACACACACACACAAAGGGTGAGACAGCTCCACACACACAGGGTGAGACAGCTCCACACACACAGGGTTAGACAGCTCCACACACACACACACACACACAGGGTGAGACAGCTCCACACACACACACACACACACACACAGGGTGAGACAGCTCCACACACACACAGGGTGAGACAGCTCCACACACACACACGGGGTGAGACAGCTCCACACACACACACACACACACACACAGGGTGAGACAGCTCCACACACACACAGGGTGAGACAGCTCCACACACACACGGGGTGAGACAGCTCCACACACACACACACACACACACACAGGGTGAGACAGCTCCACACACACACACACACACACACAGGGTGAGACAGCTCCACACACACACACACACACAGGGTGAGACAGCTCCACACACACACAGGGTGAGACAGCTCTACACACACACACACAGGGTGAGACAGCTCCACACACACACACACACACAGGGTGAGACAGCTCCACACACACACACACAGGGTGAGACAGCTCCACACACACACACACACAGGGTGAGACAGCTCCACACACACACACACAGGGTGAGACAGCACAGGGTGAGACAGCTCCACACACACACACACAGGGTGAGACAGCTCCACACACACACACAGGGTGAGACAGCTCCACACACACACACACAGGGTGAGACAGCTCCACACACACACACAGGGTGAGACAGCTCCACACACACACAGGGTGAGACAGCTCCACACACACACAGGGTGAGACAGCTCCACACACACACACACACACACACACACAGGGTGAGACAGCTCCACACACACACAGGGTGAGACAGCTCCACACACACAGCTCCACACACACAGGGTGAGACAGCTCCACACACACACACACACAGGGTGAGACAGCACACACACACACACACACACACACACACACACACACACACACACACACACACACACACAGGGTGAGACAGCACACACACACACACACACAGGGTGAGACAGCTCCACACACACACACAGGGTGAGACAGCTCCACACACACACACACACACACACAGGGTGAGACAGCTCCACACACACAGGGTGAGACAGCTCCACACACACACACACACACAGGGTGAGACAGCTCCACACACACACACACACACAGGGTGAGACAGCTCCACACACACACAGGGTGAGACAGCTCCACACACACACACACACACACACACACACACACACACACACACACACACAGGGTGAGACAGCTCCACACACACACAGGGTGAGACGGCTCCACACACACACACAGGGTGAGACAGCGCCACACACACACAGGGTGAGACAGCTCCACACACACACACAGGGTGAGACAGCTCCACACACTGAGACAGCTCCACACACTCACACACACACACACGGTGAGACGGCTCCACACACACACACACACACAGGGTGAGACAGCTCCACACACACACAGGGTGAGACAGCTCCACACACACACACACACACACACACACAGGGTGAGACAGCTCCACACACACACACAGGGTGAGACAGCTCCCCCCACACACACACACACACACACACACAGACAGGGTGAGACAGCTCCACACACACAGGGTGAGACAAGGTGTGTATACTGTGTATGTGGATGTTGCTCGCAGCCCCAGCTGTGGAACATTGCTGTGCCAGCACTTTTGCCTAGCAGGGGACACATGATGAAATTGGAACACACACACCTGACAACCACCTCAAACAATCTTACATAATTCTGACACACAACCCCCCCCACACACTCCTCCCCCTGCCATCATCACCGTTAACAACAGATGTGAGAGGTCAGAGGTAATCCGAGGTGACCCTGGCTGGGAGTCAGACTGTTTGTGTGACTGTGTTGGCACGTATTATTCTAAAGAAATATCAACTGCTGCAGGGCTCCAAAACAGAGACCGCACACATTTATTTACATTCATTTAATCAGAGTATTTCAGTTTGATTTCACAGACCCTTGCCGAATGTTTTTCACTAAACACTCATTTCAAAACACATTGGAGCACATCCCATTTAATATCGCAACACTGAATATCTTAAACTCAATAACAACAACAACTGGCAATTTCATTATCAGACACCCTGGCTAACAACACGTATTAGACCCACGCGCAGACAGAGACTGTAACACACACAACTGGCTTTCTCATCACCGTATCACTTCAGTCCAATACATACACTACTCCTACACTGCTGCTAAACAGCCTCACCTCCTAACACACACATCTCCTCAACAAATAATCCTTTCTAGCCCTCCCTCTCCCCCTTCATCCATCCCTCCTCTGATCCCCTTCTCCCCCAATCACTTGTCTCCTTCCATTCCTCCCCCCCTTTAATCCATCCCCTTCTCCCCCGCATCACTTCGGTCTCCTTCCATCACTCTCCCCCTTCATCCATCCCTCCTTCCACCCCCCTGATCCCCTTCTCCTCCCCTGATCCCCTTCTCCTCCCCATCACTTCGGTCTCCTTCCATCACTCTCCCCTTCATCCATCCCTCCTCTGATCCCCTTCTCTCCCCCATCACTTCTCTGCCTCCCATTTCTCTCCTCTTCAACCTTTCCCTCTTTCCTACCACCTCCCTCTCCCATCTTTCCTACTACCCCTCTCCCACCCCCCTTTCTTCTCCCCATGTAGGCTCTAGATTCTCTCGCTCCTTCTCTCTCCTGCAGGGACAAACTACAGCAACCCTAGTCTCATTTCACAACTGACGCAGCAGAGAGAGAAAGGGAGAGAGAAACCGAGAGGATTACATGAAAATGTCCATATGCAGAAAGAGGATCACAACTCCCCATTGCGCACGCGTGTGTGTGTGTGTGTGTGTTTGTGCACGCGTGCGTGAAGGTAGCATGGTTTACTGCAACTATTGCTGATTCATTCAATTATTTGTTGACGCGTGCCTGTGTGGGGGCGTGCACGGGTGTACAATGCATGTGGTGTGTGTGTGAAAACAACGTGAACTTCGTGTGATTTACTGCGAAGTTAACGCGATAACATGACAACACGTCCTCGTGAAATGAATGTGAATTCATGAAAATGCACTATTTGGATATATGTGATAGCATGACACTACACGGGACAACAGTCGAGCTCACGCGAAAGCCCAGGTGTCAAATATCATTTAGAATATTTAACTTTGAAAGGTATAATTGACATTAATTCAATTTCAACAGTCATGGTCCTCTGGAGGTTTTTGTCTAGTTGCCATGAAAATACAGTAAATATACAACCAGTTACTGTATTTTTACAACTAAATGAAGGCGTTAATGTTAAAGGACGGTATGCTGACTCAACCTCATTTGAACTCACAACCTCTTGGTTGCTAGCTACCTGACGGTCCAGCTGCTCCACCAGGCCCGTTGGCATAATAGAGATTGGCAAGAATAAATTCTTGCACTTTGCCTAAAGTTCAGATTTAAATTACTGTAAAATCTTGTACTGTGACCACAATTGGGACTCAGCCTTAAAAAGGGATTTGAGCTAATAACCCTCTGCTCGTTAGACTGCAGCTACACCACCAAATCTATGAGCAGGAAAGAGAAATGGCCACAGACTTGTGGAAATGTCACAGGTGAAATCATGTGTTTCTTCTCATAAGGGTAGTAGATGGTGCAGAGATTGCTGCTGGGTAATTAATTACTGGCACTTCCTACTGTCCTGTAATTGGCCATCTGCTCCACAGCCATGTTGCACCAGGGGGAGAAGGAGAGGTACGCGACACACACACACACACACACACAAGCCCCCCTCAGATTATGACGGTGTTTAGCGCCGCTTTCAGATACTTATTACCCATGGGGCAGTGCACTAGCTCACACAGGCCCAATGGTGCTAATAACAACACTCAAATCCTACTAGGCACACTGCCACCACACACACACACAGAGTGTACTGTATGAGTACTCCTCCAATGCTCCTCCTCTCTCTAAATCGCCTCGCTCTTCATCCTCCTCCTCCTCCCTGAACACTCTCCTCCTCTCCCTCTCTCGACACAGATCACTGCAAGGCTGTCGGAGCCCCTCCCATCTTGGCCCACACACACACACTTTAATGCTGTACTGTGCAACTCTTAATAATTGACTGTTACCACAAAAAGCTTCTAGATATTGGTGAAACTTCCTTCTTCAGAATACCAAATACCAGCCCAGTGATACCCATTATCACAACACACACACCACAAAGGGGCTAACAGGGGGGTGTGTGAGATCCTGTGGGGTCTTGGCCCCTGCTGAGATACATTTAGTCTAACTGGATTAGCCTCTGACCAATCTCCTAGCTACTGACGGTGGGAGGGAGAGAGGGAACAGGCATAGAGCATAGAGCCAAGACTGCTCGAAGAAGAACAGAAGAGAAGAAAAGAGGGAGGGAGAGAATGGTGTTGACTGCAGAGGAGGGCAGCTCTGAGCTGAGATGCAGCACACAGTCCCCAGACACACCGTGTGGCAGAGGCCTGCATGCTGAGAACAGTCACGGCCCTGTAGACCTACCACAGCCCACAGTGGAGCTTGGCTTTCTGGGTAAACAGTTACCACATCACCAACTACCACCCCCTCCACACACACACACAGAAGTAAATCTGGAGTATGCATCAAATCATTATTATTCTAAATAACTTCCAGAAGAAAAAAAGACAAGTTGGTACTGGTCTACAGCACCAGAATATTTAACAAAATGTTCAAATACAAGATAACATTTGTCGTCACACTACTTATGGTCAACTCAAGACATCCCATCAGCTGCACCCCTGGATAGCCCTACCCAGGCCAGTGACGTTCAAGCCCTGCCCTACCCAGGCCAGTGACGTTCAAGCCCTGCCCTACCCAGGCCAGTGACGTTCAAGCCCTGCCCTACCCAGGCCAGTGACGTTCAAGCCCTGCCCTATTAAATACTACCAACATAGATTTCATATTGCAACGAATAACGTGTTAAATCTACCGTTTACGCGCAGTTTCTGAATACAGACACGAGGTGCTGTCTATTCAGTACCACTGCACAGTGGGAGCTTGGTCTTATCATTAGGCTACATCGGATGAGCAGAGGCACTGTTCATTCCCCCAGACCTCCAGCCGGCTGCTTCAGTTTAAAGTCGGCCTTGTTATGACTGCACAGCAATGCAGGACATGTTTTACTTGTACAGTATTCCAGGTTGAAAAAGGCTTCTGAAGTTAGTCATTTCCACTTCGACATTTCAACCCCTACAAAAATGGCCATTATATAATCCACATTTATTTTCCTGATGTAGCAAACTGGCTCAATTTAAGATCATGTATACAGTTGAAGTCGGGAAGTTTACATACACTTAAGATGGAGTCATTAAAACTCGTTTTTTAACCAATCCACAAATTTCTTGTTAACAAACTTTTGGCAAGTCGTTTAGGACATCTACTTTGTGCAAGATAAGTAATTATTTCAACAAATTGTTGACAGACAGATTATCTCACTGTATGACAATTCCAGTGGGTCAGAAGTTTACATACATTAAATTTACTGTGCCTTTAAACAGCTTGGAAAATTCCAGAAAATTATATCATGGCTTTAGAAGCTTCTGATATGCTGATTGACATCATTTGAGTCAATTGGAGGTGTACCTGTGGATGTATTTCAAGGCCTACCTTGTGCCTCTTTGCTTGACATCATGGGAAAATCAAAAGAAATCAGCCAAGAACTCAGAAAAACAATTGTAGACCTCCACATGTCTGGTTCATCCTTGTGAGCAATTTCCAAACGCCTGAAGGTAACACGTTCATCTGTACAAACAATAGTACGCAAGTATAAACACCATGGGACCACGCAGCCGTCATACCACTCAGGAAGGAGACCCACTGGGAATATGATGAAAGGAATAAAAGCTGAAATAAATCACTCTCTACTATTATTCTGAGATTTCACATTCTTAAAATAAAGTGGTGATCCTAACTGACCTAAAACTGAATTTTTACTAGGATTAAATGTCAGGAATTGGAAAAAACTGAGTTTAAATGTATTTGGCCAAGGTGTATGTAAACTTCCGACTTCAAATGTATGTTATATATCCATTTCTGACCCACTGGAATTGTGATACAGTGAATTATAAAGTTAAATAATCTGTCTGTAAACAATTGTTTGAAAAATTACTTGTGTCATGCACAAAGTAGATGTCCTAACAGACTCGCCAAAACTATAGTTTGTTAACAAATAATTTGGGGAGTGGTTGAAAAACTAGTTTTAATGACTCCAACCTTAGTGTATTTAAACTTCCGACTTCAACTGTATGCATGTATGTATATTATATATATATTTTTGTCAATCAGTATATGATTTGTGAACAATATTCCTTTCATGCATTAGACTAATCAAAATAGAATTCTGTTGTGCTGATTGGCTTATTCCCATATATATTTTTTCAATTCGTTAGTTAATATGAACAATTCGTTACAACCTCTGACAATATTACATATACATCTTTGTTTATTATCATAATGTATGAATTTACTGATTTAATATTAATTGTTAATTCCTTAGAATAAATTGAGACAATTTTACTTTAATCACTGCTCTTTATTACGGGCGACAATTCTAGTACTCATCACTGCATTCTCTACCAGAAAGTTGGTTGGCCCTCTGTGATGTCATCACTGCATTCTCTACCGAAAAGTTGGTTGGCCCTCTGTGATGTCATCACTGCATTCTCTACCAGAAAGTTGGCCCTCTGTGATGTCATCACTGCATTCTCTACCGAAAAGTTGGTTGGCCCTCTGTGATGTCATCACTGCATTCTCTACCGAAAAGTTGGTTGGCCCTCTGTGATGTCATCACTGCATTCTCTACCAGAAAGTTGGCCCTCTGTGATGTCATCACTGCATTCTCTACCAGAAAGTTGGTTGGCCCTCTGTGATGTCACGTAGGTTGATACATTGCTATGTTTAATATATAAAGCCCTTTTACAAAACGTCCCACTGTACCAAACATCATTACTAAACTTTAGACATACGAGTTACCACACCCGGTCTCAAGGATGGTTAACTCTGGAAATTCCTTTGGTCTCAGTTAGGGAAAAATCAGCTTTTAGTTCTTGCACCATGTTTGTAGAACGATCTTCAAAATGTTCTTAAAAATGTGATGCTGTTGCCTCTTGTGAAATTCAAAAAGCTGATCGAGGACCTGATGAAATAGATACCTAGTCCGTAATACAGCTGAACGCATTCAACTTAAATATGTCTTCTGCATTTAAGTTATATCGACAAAAAAACACGTTTAAACCCTTTTTAAAGAACCGTTGCTGATATGGTTCAAACGTAATAAATAAAACACAAAGTGCGCATGTGCAACTGGTATTCAAACATGTTGCCAGTAATGTTAGGCTAATGTCTACAGCGCCAATTTTTATTTTATTATCAGCACTATTCAGAACCAGCACACTGAGCACAGGTTAAATATCCAAACATATTACTAACTAGTTGGGACTCACGGCCCCAAACACATGTTCAGTAGGCTATTCAGAACCAGCACACTGAGCACAGGTTAAATATCCAAACATATTACTAACTAGTTGGGACTCACGGCCCCAAACACATGTTCAGTAGGCTATTCAGAACCAGCACACTGAGCACAGGTTAAATATCCAAACATATTACTAACTAGTTGGGACTCACGGCCCCAAACACATGTTCAGTAGGCTATTCAGAACCAGCACACTGAGCACAGGTTAAATATCCAAACATATTACTAACTAGTTGGGACTCACGGCCCCAAACACATGTTCAGTAGGCTATTCAGAACCAGCACACTGAGCACAGGTTAAATATCCAAACATATTACTAACTAGTTGGGACTCACGGCCCCAAACACATGTTCAGTAGGCTATTCAGAACCAGCACAATCAGATCAAATGTAGGCTATTGACTATTTGGAGAGGCCTCAACCTAAGCAGTAGGCTCAAAAATCCACTTACCTTTTGAAGTAACTCCTCTGCCTGCCACTCCAGTCCAAATTTCACCCACAGAACTTAGGCAACAATAACAGGACTCCTCAAGTTAAGACAAGTTTAACTATATGGTCATAACATAACACTCCAAATGAATAGGAGTTGAGAAGCACTCGGAAGCAAAGCAGTTTAACCACCGGCTTCGCCCAATCCTGGTTTGTCCATATAATCAGTGTTGAAAAATAAATAAAAGACTGCAACTACTGCAGCTTGTTATCTCACGCATCCCATTCAGTCCCGGCAGATTCTTCAGTCTTCACGCAGAATCTGCCCACGGGAGATAACCTGGGGTGGGGGGGGGTCCGTGCCTACAGGGTGGCAACCTGTCTCATCACAGGAAGACCAGCGCCCCCCCCAGCGCCTCGTAAGGGGGGGCTGAGAAAGTCCAATGAGAAACCAGTACATTGGGGCTCTCAATCTTTTCACAGAGTTCAGTGTATACTCCCTTGGAGTACAGGGTGAGGTACACAGTGCTGAATCTTGTTTTCACCCATGTCTCAGTCTTTGGCCTTGTCTAGACTTGACAGTTCATGCAGATGTATTAAATCAGATCATAGAGGTCAGATCATGGAATTCCGAACATGCGTATACACCTAAGTACATTTAAAATGTCTTTACCGTGTCCACAGTGTGTCTGGAATCCTGGTGGAATAGACTAAATATGATAACACAATTGATGGTAGTAGCTAACTACTGTAGCTAACTATCCAGCTAACCTCTGTAGCTAGCTAGCTAACAAGCAACGATGAAGAGATTGCAAACATGTTAGCATAACTCTAGCCAAACAAACAAAACCAGTTTTCTAAATATTAGCTAGCATTTATAAGGCCAGCAAACACGTTCCTCACACACTAGGAACGTATTTCCTCCAACGTTATAATGAAAAGGTGCCTCTCGGTCCCAAAACACACATTTTCCAGAGACTTGTGGGAGGAGTGCTGATGACGTCGCCCACTGTATGCGCTTTCGGTATCCTGATTGCATCCAGACTGAGGAGAAATCCGCACACAATGCATCCCTGACCACCTTCTGAAGTGGTCAGACAGATCTGAACACAACCACACCAAAGAGACACTTTAATGTGTCTAGACCTGTCTTTATAATGCGATCTTCGTATTCTGACAGCAGAAGTCACATGTATGTGTCAAGTGTAGACACAACCTTTGACAACTGGGCTGCAAGGTCGATTGCTTTACAAATCTTACCAATGACTTGGCTGCAAGCAAAGCTTTTGCCACCCCTGGAACCGCATCTTCCAGCTCAGCAGTGTCAAGTGCGTATTTTAGCACGGTGTTGTGCAAGTGAACCTGGAAGTCAAGCCGTCGGTAGGGTGCAGCGATCATATTCGATCCCTGGTCCTTCACCCAGACAACTTTTCAGCACAGCTGGATGGAAACAAAGCACAGCTGTCTTGGCATCTTCTGGGCGGAACGTTGCTGTAGCTAGCACTCGGCTTTTCAGCTAAAACTCGAGGGTAATGTCAGGCAGGTTATTGCCATATTGTTTACCTTGCGGTAATCGTCAGTCCACATATCTGTGATCATCCCCAAGTCATTTATATCAGCTATTGCATTGTTGATATCGCTGACCACTTCAATCCTCTTTATGAGTGCCGTTTTGTGGCATCTCCGTGATGTGCTTGTGGGGTCTGGGAGCACAGTGTCAGAGATGCAGCCATGACTAGCCACACATTTATTAGCTCTTTAGATATATCAACAAACACCGTGCCTTGAACTGTGTGGAAGGACATAATATCTTTGCAACAGAAAGCAACACACTTGTGATTTCTGATTTGACTTTGGGCGGTAAATGTTTTGGGGCGAGAGAGAAACGATGTCATGCTCGGTTGCTGACTGGTACCTGCTCCTGTTGTGAGGCGGCCGCTGCATCCTCGTGTCAATGTGGCGCTGGAAAGAGGTGCTGGTTCGCTTGCTGCCGTACTTCAAAATCGCAAGGCAGGCTCGACACTTCAAATGTCCAGTGGGCATCTTAGTTTCAACGGTCACAACTAGATTTCCACATGCCAGCCTTTTCCACTTCATTTGGGATTTTTACAAGCTCTACTTTGGAGTTTTGTGTTTCACTTCCTCCGTATCCATTGCGAGTGCAACTAGCTAGCTAGCAAGCATCATCAACCACCACCACACACACTATTTTTTTTTTTTGTCATTTTTGAGCCCAGCCCATACCCTCGTTATTAATGAAAGAAAAGGCCCTACC
This sequence comes from Oncorhynchus tshawytscha, assembly GCF_018296145.1. Taxonomy (NCBI): domain Eukaryota; kingdom Metazoa; phylum Chordata; class Actinopteri; order Salmoniformes; family Salmonidae; genus Oncorhynchus; species Oncorhynchus tshawytscha. The sequence continues at coordinate 22,235,625 of NC_056452.1, read as the reverse complement.
CGATGTATAATGTTGAGGACCGGCGTGCTTGGAAAGCAGAGCTCTACACATCTGACGTAGGGGCTGGGTGATGTATCGCTAATACTGGTATAGATTTTTTACCATCTATAACAATATTTTGATACAAATCAAATGTTATTTGTCACATGCTTCTTAAACAACAGATGTAGACTAACAGTGAAATACTTACAGGCTCTTCCCAACAATGCTAAATAATGTTCTTCCTGTGATGAGACAGGTTGCCACCCTGTAGGCACGGACCCCCCCCCCCCCACCAGGTTATCTCCCGTGGGCAGATTCTGCGTGAAGACTGAAGAATCTGCCGGGACTGAATGGGATGCGTGAGATAACAAGCTGCAGTAGTTGCAGTCTTTTATTTATTTTTTGACACTGATTATATGGACAAACCAGGATTGGGCGAAGCCGGTGGTTAAACTGCTTTGCTTCCGAGTGCTTCTCAACTCCTATTCATTTGGAGTGTTATGTTATGACCATATAGTTAAACTTGTCTTAACTTGAGGAGTCCTGTTATTGTTGCCTAAGTGCTTCAAAATGGACTACTTTAGTGTCAGTTTTGTCCTAGTTTAGGTGAGTATAACACCATCACAACGGATCACAAAATTAATTTGTTGTCATTCAAGGATTATGCACAAAACAGATTGACAACTTTCATTATTCAGAAACACAAAATACAGTCAAATAATGTTTGATATTTTGGCCATATCACCAAAGCCCTAATTTGACATGTGACACACAGGTCTGTACAACAGATCATAGCAGTGCTTCCCCTATATGCATTTAGCAGTGGCGCACCGCTTTCCCTCTCTGTGTGTGTGTGTGTTACTGTACCTCTGGCGGAGAGTTTCTTGGTGTTGATGATTTTGGCGGCGAACTCCTGACCTGATGACTTCTTCACACATCTTCGCACCACTGAAAACGCTCCCCTGGAAACAAGGAAAGCAACGGTCAGTTCTGGGTTGTGGGATTTTTTTGTTGCAACAAACACGCAGGGCAACACACACTGGCGCACACACACACGTTGGCCACACCGTCAACACTGATGCATAGCATGGAGTCATACACCTGAAACGATGACAGTCTGACGTAATTAAGGACACCCAGATTACAGAGCTCCTCTTCTCAAATACAAGTCCACAGGACCGCTGGTTATCTTCCTTCCCCTCGTAAATCAATGAACCACTAAGCAGACCTTGTAGAGAAAACCAGTCGTACCCGGAGACCAGGATTAGATTTGCTGTAGTATAGCCTTTAGGCTAGCTACCACTGTATGTACAATGCAGCTGGGATAACCAACCCTCTCCTACGGCTATTGGCGGAGCATGCTTTTGGACCAGCCCTGCTCGATCACACAGCGAATCAAAGCCTTCGATTTAACAGGTGTGTTAGAGCAGAGCTGAAACTAGGCTAAACCCTGCAGGCGTGAGCCAGTAGCCCTCCAGGAGGGGTGGCCACACCTAAACTAGAGGACAGAGAGTTAAACTCCTCTCCTAGCTCACTGGCACTAGCCCACTGCTACAGTAACTGCGTAGATCTGTTGGTATAGCATGATGATTGCAACACCAGGAATGTGGGTTTGATTCCTGCTGGGGCCACCCATAAGAAAATGTTTAAACGCAGCACTGTAAGTGTCTCCTAAATGGCATGTTATATAAACAGTCTACAAAACATTAGGGACACCTTTCATAATATTGACTTGCACCCAAAACAGCCTCAATTGTTCGGGCCATGGACTCTACAAAGTGTCAAAAGCATTCCACAGGGATGTTGGCCCATGTTGACTCCAATGCTCCCCAGTTGTGTCAAGTTGACTGGATTTCCTTTGGGTAGTGGGCCATTCTTGATACACACAGGAAACTGTTGAGCATGGAAAAACCCAGCAGCGTTGCAGTTCTTGACACTCAAACCAGTGTGCCTGGCAACTACCACCATACCCCGTTCAAAGGCACTTAAATATTTTGTCTTGCCCATTCACCCTCAATGGCACACATACACAATCCATGTCTCAATTGTCTCAAGGCTTAAAAATCCTTCTTTAACATGTCTCCTCCCATTCATCTACACCGATTGAAGTGGATTTAACAGGCGACATCAATAAGGGATCATAGCTTTCACTTGGTCAGCCTGTCATGAGAGCAGGTGTTCCTAATGTTTTGTGAACTCAGTGTATATTAATAAAATAGTATTTGCCTTTCCCTGTAACTGCTGAGTTACTGGTTCAAGAACCAATGATTGTTCCCCCTATATCACTACACCCTTGTTGATGATCATGACAAGAGTAGACTACAGGTCAGAGAAACATCTCTGTTGTACATAAATTACTACCTGAAATGTCCACAACGTTGTGCCCTAAAGAACGCACCCAGGTGTGTGCACTTTGATCAACCAATCAGTGGATCAATAAAATGCCAGAGATAAGAGAAGCCCTAGACACATCGACTATACCCAGGGTCTGGGGCTAACGGAATAATAACACAAGACATCCATCTACAGAGTCCAGAGAGGATCGTGCCTCCGACAGATGCCCGTAATAATACAACGACCCGGTTCTCTCAGGAGGGGAAAAAAACAAACCATCGAAATTCCGAGAAACAGCATCACCCCTGCACTTTTAAGCCACAGCGGCATAGTCTGTGCTGAGAGGCTTATAACGCTACATATGGCATTTATGAACGGCTGCTGCGTGAAAGCGGGTGGCGTTTTACATAATGTGCAAACATAATTCTGCTTTGGGAAGGAGGCGGTGTGGGCTATAACTATCGTCTACGTCCGACACAACTGCAGTAGAGACAAATCGCCTAATATTGTACGAGCAGACAGTTAAACTAGCCTGCATGCTAACATTCAGCGCTGTCAAGCAGGCTGCCAACGTGCCATGCCAGCAAATGTCAGAGTGCTTTCGCTCAAACGCTTCCTGCCTGACTAATTCAGCAGACGGAAAGACAAGGCGTTGACACACTAGTAGACATTGCTAGCTGTGCTAATCGCATTTTACAGACAGGGTGCAGGAAATAAATACGCTGTAAAACTCTGTCCCTAGAACCTACGACACGCAATATAGCTGCATTTAGTCAACAACCAGATGAAGACAATATGTTCAGGCTATCCCAGATAGCTGGCTGGCTAAAGAAGGAGCGAGTCGCGTACGGGGTGGGGGAGAAGAAGGAAAGGCAGACGGAAAGGCAGAGCAGTAGCAAAAGGCTAGCTAATGACGACAGTCGCTTACTTCCCGAGCTCCTCGTAGAGTTGGTATTCGTCTGTAAAGCGGGTGGAGGTAACGATAGTAGCCATGGCTGAGAAGTGGGCTCCAAGCCTCGGTCAGGTTCACGGCAGGCTGGGTCGCTCTCTGGGTCTAGGGGAGGATTGTTAACCTCCGATACGAGCTACGGCACTGACAGGCTGGGACAGAGAGACTGGAGGGGTTGGCGGAGGCGGAGAGAGACCGGGGAAGAGCAGAGAGAACCACGCGAGACTTGAGCAGGATTTTTGAGCAGTCATGTCATCAGCGCGGGGTAGCAGTATTATTCGGTGTGAATCAGCGATCCGCGAGCTGTAGCGGAAAACAACTTGGTCTGACCGAGTAAAGTTGATATGTGACAACAACGTGGCCTAAAGGAACACTGCCCATTGACCACCGTCAAAACGTCGAAGTTCATGGATGTTGAAATTTGGTCCGTCCACTCTGGCCTTGATTTCAACATCCACAGATGTACTTTGTTTTGTCCAGACCAAATCTGAACCATTCATAGATGTCTATGTTTCACAAGTTAAGACAGTACAGTATAGCAGAGTTCAGCACAGTAATGTAGAGTATTAGTGTATTGCAGTATTGCAGTATTGCAGTATTGCAGTATTGCAGTATAATATAATATAATATACTGTACTGTATTATACTATACTCTGCTGAACTAAACTGTAATCTACTGTAAAACGCGGTCCAAATTTATGAGACATTGACGTCGGAACAGACCAAATTTGGTCTTGTTTGAGGGTGGAGCTAATTATAATAATACCCAGCATGCGTTGCAAATGTTCCTATTTACATTTGGGGTTTATAGCAGACACGCCTTTACAGAGCAACTTACAGTCAGTATACTACCAAGGTAGATAAACAACCACATATCACAATCATAGCAATAACAACTATCCTGTAACCGTTACTGTGAATTCTATTGTAGTTGGAAGTTTTCTGTTGCTTTTTCTCTAGGTCTGGAAACTTTAATTATGGTCACTGTCTGTTCCAAAGGGTTTGAAAAAGCTAACATACAAGGTATTACGAAGGTATTCATATACTTTCACTTTTCCACATTTTGTTACGTTACAGCCTCATTCTAAAATGCATACAATTCTTTTTTCCCCTCATTAATCTACACATTATACCCCATAATGACGAAGCGAAAACAGGTTTTTAGAAGCTTTTGCAAATGTATAAAAAAAGTTATAACATAAGTATTTAGACCCTTTGCTATGAGCCTTGAAATGGAGCTCAGGTGCATTCTGTTTCCATTGATCATCCTTGAAATGTTTCTACAACTTAATTGGAGTCCACCTGTGGTAAATTCAATTCATTGGACATCATTTGGAAAGGCACACACCTGTCTATAAGGTCCCACAGTTGACAGTGCAAAAACCAAGCCATGAGGAATAAGGAATTGTGCATAGAGCTCCGAGACAGGATTGTGTGGAGGCACAGATCTGGGAAGGGTACCAAAAATGTCTGCAGCATTGAAGGTCCCCAAGAGCAATGGCCTTCATCATTCTTAAATGGAAGACGTTTAGAACCACAGACTCTTCATAGAGGTGGTCTCCCGGCATAAACTGAGCAATCGGGGGAGAAGGGCCTTGGTAAGGGAGGTGACCAAGAACCCAATGGTCACTCTGACAGAGATCCAAAGTTCCTCTGTGGAGATGAGAGAACCTTCCAGAAGGACAACCATCTCTGCAGCACTCCACCAATGGTAGAGTGGCCAGACGGAAGCCTCTCCTCAGTAAAAGGCATATGACAGCCCGCTTGGAGTTTTCCAAAAGCCACCTAAATGACTCTCAGACCAGGAGAAACAAGGTTCTCTGGTCTGATGAAACCAAGATTGAAGTCTTTGGCCTGAATGCCAAGAGTCATGTCTGGAGGAAACCAGTCACCACTCATCATCTGGCCAATACCATTCCTACGGTGAAGCATGGTGGTGGCAGCATCATGCTGTGGGGATGTTGTTCGGGGACTGGGAGACTAGTCAGGATCGAGGGAAAGATGAAGCGTGCAAAGTACAGAGAGATCCTTGATGAAAACCTGCTCCAGAGTACTCAGGACCTCAGACTGGGGCGAAGGTTCACCTTCCAACAGGACAACGACCCTAAACACACAGCCAAGACAACGCAGGAGTGGCTTCGGGGCCAAGTCTCTGAATGTCCCTGAGTGGCTCTGCCAGACTTCAACCTGATCGAACAGCTCTAGAGAGACCTGAAAATAGCTGTGCAGTGATGTTCCCCATCCAACCTGACAGAGCTTGAGGAGATCTGCAGAGAAGAATGGGAGAAACTCCCCCAAATACAGGTGTGCCAAGCTTGTAGGGTCATACTCAAGGCTGTAATCTCTGACCAAGGTAGATCAACAAAGTACTGAGTATAAGGCCTGAATAGTTATGTAAATGTGATATCAGTTTATTTTTAATACATTTTCAAAAATGTCAACTGTTTTTGCTTTGTCATTATGGGGTATTGTGTGTAGATTGAAGAGGGGAAAAAAACAATTACATCTATTTTAGAATAAGGCTGTAACAAAATGTGGAAAAGGTTAATGGGTCTGAACACTTTCCGAAGGCACTGTAAGTGAATGTGACAGGAGGAATAATACATATTCCATACTGCAATCTTCATTTTTCTTTATTTTCCTATTTCAATAAAAAATGTTTTATTTGATCATGCGTTCTTCATTGACATGAAGCTATAAGTGAATACGGATTGAAATGTGGCTGTAGAAATAATGTCTTTATAACGTCCGTGACATACGTATTTTCAACTTCTGTAAATGACGTCTTTTCAATATCCAGAAAATACATATTTTCGACTTTCATTCAAAACCCAAAATGAACCTAATTTCAACATAATTTTGTTCACTGGGTGGCCATTATCTACAACCCTCAAACTCAACTCTGGACCTGGAAGCCAGTTCCACTGCGTTTCTCCATTGTTCCCCAGGTGTGTGCAATTAATACCAGGTGTGTGCAATTAAATATGAGGTAGAACAGAAAACCAGCAGGATCCGGACCTCATAAGGTAAGAACTGAACACTCCTGGCCTGTAAGTCTTCACCTGTCCAATCCAGGAGCACCCCCCAAAAAAAAAAAAGATGACATTATTCTCATCTATTCTGTTGATCATCCATGCAAGGGATGAAGCAAAGCCTTTATTGCACACTGACTCACCATCATGTAGGGTTGGTCCAGCAGTAGGCTTGGCTTGAAAGCAAAACAGCGGAGGCAGCAAGTTGTGATATTGGAAAATTTTATTCTGGTCCTACAGATCGGGATAAGGATTTGGTCATCTAATCTGACCTTTAATCAGGATCAAATTTCGTTTTTGTGTTTTTCGAAAGTCAAAGGTAGTGATTATGAAGATTGTTTTTGTGATGAAAATGTGGATTATCTTTATCCCACTGGAAGGATGGATTCAGGGTGGATTTAGAAAAGTGAAACCAAGAAATGTCAATGCAACTAAAGTCAATCTGACAACCAAAGGTTTATTATGTTTCATTGATCCTAGCTATGTGGTCAGTTGTTACATTGCGACGTGTCAATTAAATGCTTCTACTTAATTATAAGTGATATGCAGGCTCTATTTTTTTTGTCTTTAATTAATGTATAGTTTCCTTATCTTTGTTCCCCTATGACAGTGTAGAAGTAGTAACACAACCTATCCAGTAGATAGCTGTGGAGGCCAGTTCAAAGCATCTGGATCAGAATGATCCTATCTGCTTATTCTTCACAGACAAACAGCTAAATAACAACCAGATCGATCGGATCCTGGATAGCAAAAAAGACGATTACAGAATCCAGATGATTCTGATCCAGATTAAAAGTTTTGTAAAAAAAAATGGGCCCAGGTTTATTAGGATATTCCCATATAGATGATCTACAGACGGTCATACTATCAACAAAAGGTCAGGCCATGATAACTATTCCAGCAGTACACAATTCCCTGATTGGTTATCTCCCTCTACCCACCTCTATGGTCACGTGATGACAGATGGCGTCCATGGCAGGAGCACTCTATGGTCAGGTATTTATTAAACGGGCAGATTTCCAATCTGAGTCCTTACAACTAAGAAGAAGAAGCCAGCCAGCCAGCCAGCCACTACTGAAGCTCTGGCTGTTTGCAGGTTCATTTCTGGCGTGAACGGTGGAACACTAGAACCGGACCTAAGTGTCTGAGTGGTTGGTGATGAGCTGAGACGCGGTAAGATGGTGGACAAGGAAAAAGGAAGAAAGTGGAACATATTCTGAATAAATAGGGAGTGGGAGATTGCACAAGACTTCTGGATGATCTGGTGAAGGAGAAGATGATAATAAAGATAATATAAAGGATGAAAAGTGGGAAATGGTTTGAGTGACTGAAAACTTGAGATATCTGTGGCATTGTGTTGTGTGACAAAACTGCACATTTTAGTGTGGTCTTATATTGTCCCTAGCACAAGGTGCACCTGTGGAATGAGTGTCTTGCCACACCTGTCAGGTGGATGAATTATCTTGGCAAAGGATAATTGCTCACTAACAGGGATGTAAACAAATATGTGGACAAAATTTGAGAGAAATAAGCTTTTTGTGCATTATGGGACATTTCTGGGATTTTTTTTTCAGCTCATGAAGCATGGGACCAATGTTGCATTTATATATTTGTTCAGTATACTTCCCGCAGCTATGGCTTTGAGACAACATTTTTGGTGTGTTACCTTGCGACTTTCCATTAGCTCAGGAAGTGTCATATTTCAGGGAAACGCACAAAGAACCCCCGTGGGAATCTGTTAAAACAGCGCTCTGTATCTTTGTATTTGTAAAATCATTTTGGGCTGATATGAAAGTAGTTTCTGAGGTTTCCAAACACATTTTGCATGCAACGATTATTGACAGTGTCAGGATTCGGGACAGTTGTAGGTGTACACATTGGCCTCGCTGTGGTCAATGGTTCTAATGAGATCCCGATGGCAGCACGGTCTTAGGATCTTGAGACCTACTCAATAAGCAACAGGAATTCCTCTCCTCATTCACACAAACGCACACACACTAGCACGCGCATACACATTTAACCTGCGATCAATATATATATATATAAATCAATGTGTCTGCTCTGACAGGAGACCGCTCTAGCCCAGTGAATCAGAATGAGAGCGAGAGTGTGAGAGACGTTATCGTTATCAGAGACATTATCCATACTATTAATGCTGAAGCTGAGTGGTGCTAAGAGATGATGTCACAGGGACCCAGAGTGGTTTGCTAAATGTTTAATGTAGCATTCGCCGCAGACCATCAGGTGTGTGTATGTCAGAGTGCTTCCTGAGTAGCATTGCTCTCTCAGCAGTCTCAATGGAGAGACCATAAACGCCAAAGAGTCATTCAGAGTAGAGATGACACAGTCCAGTTTAATGGAGAGCTTCAATTGAGGAACACAGAGAAAGAAGAAAAGGGGTCAGAGAGAGAGAAGCTGACAGACCCAGTTTACCTCAGAAACTCATACAAGTTGTACACTTATCATGTAGTGATGCGGCCAACACAGAGGTAGGTGTGTAGCACTGCGATATGACAGTTTCCTCCCCCTCCTTCAACTACTTGCCGACCCCTGCCCTCGCCTCCTCTTCCTCCTCCTACAATGTTTATGTAATAGTAACTCCTTTACCTCACCCCCCCCCCTACACACTCTGCAAGAAGGACAAAAGGAAGAGAGAGAGAAAAGAGACGAGGAAAGAGATTTCAGTTGGGTTCAGCAGAGAGGGGGAGAATGTCATACCGGTGGAGTTTGTTTGGAATGGCCCTGGGTGGGTGGAGATTTCACTTAAGGGCCAATGGAATGGTCTAAAATGAGCAAACTCCACCCACCCGGGGCACCGGGCCATGCAAAACTAACTCTAACACTGTTTTACCGTTTGACTTAAGGGCAAGCTGTAGTTGAAACAACAACAAAGCGGCCACATCGCCAACTGTTTTAGTACACAGCTATGGGGATGGAGAAATGTTACCACTCTCAAATTCATAGACAGAGCTATGGCTGCAAGGACTGACCATCCATGAGATCAAAACTATAGTTTAAACCCTACAGTGCTTGTTTACAATTACATTGTTTACAAACACAAGAGTAAAAAATATATATATTTCGGGGTGATGGGGTACGACAGTTGAACTAAGCTCATAAGGCATTCATTATTTACATTGTTCAACAATCAATGTTAATTTATGTACAAAAATGTATGTAGAAACTGCAGGTTACCCCTTTAATGCCACTGTCATGTTTTCATCACATCAATAATGCATCAGATAAGGTTATTAGACTGTGTGTGTGTGTGTGTGTGTGTGTGTGTCTCAATGTGTCATATTGAGTTGTCTTGCTTTAGGATAGGCTTTTGTCACTGTGGATCTTGTTCTCAATCACAGCCAAATAAAAGGGCTGGGGCTGGAGGATGCTGGACTGGGGCTGGAGGATGCTGGACTGGGGCTGGAGGATGCTGGACTGGGGCTGGAGGATGCTGGACTGGGGCTGGGGCTGGAGGATGCTGGACTGGGGCTGGAGAATGCTGGGCTGGAGGATGCTGGACTGGGGCTGGAGGATGCTGGGCTGGAGGATGCTGGACTGGGGCTGGAGGATGCTGGGCTGGAGGATGCTGGACTGGGACTGGAGGATGCTGGACTGGAGGATGCTGGGCTGGGGCTGGAGGATGCTGGGCTGGAGGATGCTGGACTGGGGCTGGAGGATGCTGGACTGGGGCTGGAGGATGCTGGACTGGGGCTGGAGAATGCTGGGCTGGAGGATGCTGGGCTGGAGGATGCTGGACTGGGGCTGGAGGATGCTGGGCTGGAGGATGCTGGACTGGGGCTGGATGATGCTGGACTGGGGCTGGAGGTTGCTGGACTGGGGCTGGAGAATGCTGGGCTGGAGGATGCTGGACTGGGGCTGGAGGATGCTGGGCTGGAGGATGCTGGACTGGGACTGGAGGATGCTGGGCTGGAGAATGCTGGGCTGGGGCTGGAGGATGCTGGACTGGGGCTGGAGCATGCTGGACTGGGGCTGGAGGATGCGGGGCTGGAGGATGCTGGGCTGGGGCTGGAGGATGCTGGACTGGTGGATGCTGGGCTGGGGCTGGAGGATGCTGGGCTGGGGCTGGAGGACGCTGGGCTGGGGCTGGAGGATGCTGGACTGGAGGATGCTGGGCTGGTTCTTTCCTCTCTCTTTCTCCTCATAGCTTACCCCACTTTCCTCCTCTCTCTCCGTAGCTTACCCCACTTTCCTCCTCTCTCTCCATAGCTTACCCCACTTTCCTCCTCTCTCTCCATAGCTTACCCCACTTTCCTCCTCTCTCTCCATAGCTTACTCCACTTTCCTCCTCTCTCTCCATAGCTTACCCCACTTTCCTCTCTCTCTCTCCATAGCTTACTCCACTTTCCTTCTCTCTCTCCATAGCTTACCCCCACTTTCCTCCTCTCTCTCCATAGCTTACTCCACTTTCCTTCTCTCTCTCCATAGCTTACTCCACTTTCCTCCTCTCTATCTCTTCCTCCCTAGTTTACCCCACTTTCAGCTTACCCCCCCCCTCTCTCTCCCTCCCACTAGCTTACCCCACTTTCCTCTCTCTCTCCTCTCTCTCTCTCTCTCACTAGCTTACCCCACTTTCCTCCCTCTCTCTCTCTCTCACTAGCTTACCCAACTTTCCTCCTCTCTCTCTCTCTCACTAGCTTACCCCACTTTCCTCTCTCTCTCTCTCTCACTAGCTTACCCAACTTCTCTCCTCTCTCTCTCTCTCTCTCTCTCTCTCTCTCTCTCTCACTAGCTTACCCCACTTTCCTCCTCTCTCTCTCTCTCTCCCTCCCCCTAGCTTACCCCACTTTCATCCTCTCTCTCTCTCCCCCCCTAGCTTACCCCACTTTCATCCTCTCTCTCTCTCTCTCTCACTAGCTTACCCCACTTTCCTCCTCTCGTTCTCTCCCCTAGTTTACCCCACTTTCCTCCTCTCCATTCTCTCTCCCTCCTCCTTCTTTTTTCCTAGGACATGGTGATCAATCAGCCTAGGGGCTCAGGGAGTGCAGTACCCCAACACAGGCGTGCACACACAACATAGAGGGGAATAGGACTGTGTGTGTGTGTGTGTGTGTGTGTGTGTGTGTGTGTGTGTGCGTGAAGTGACAGTTCATTACTGTGTGTCTAAGTCTATGCTACTATCTATAGTCCACACTCTGCTCTAAATACTGTGACCTACTACCTGCCCACATGCTGGTTGTGTGTGAGAGAGCATTCAAGAGTCTTTACCACCCTCTAGTGAGGAATGCTGTGTAAAGGCATACAGTATGGAGAGCTAAGGAGGGAGGTTGGACTCTGTGTGGGATAGATGAAAACAAGCTGCATGACTGCGTGTGCGGTGTATATGTGTGTGATGTATATGTGTGAGGTGTATATGTGTGTGTTGTATATGTGTGTATATGTGTGAGGTGTATATGTGTGTTTATGTGTGTGGTGTATATGTGTGAGGTGTATATGTGTGTGGTGTATATGTATGAGGTGTATATGTGTGAGGTGTATATGTGTGTATATGTGTGAGGTGTATATGTGTGTATATGTGTGAGGTGTATATGTGTGTATATGTGTGTGGTGTATATGTGTGTGTATATGTGTGTGGTGTATATGTGTGTATTTGTGTGAGGTGTATATGTGTGTATATGTGTGTGGTGTATATGTGTGTATTTGTGTGAGGTGTATATGTGTGTGTATATGTGTGTGGTGTATATGTGTGTGTTGTATATGTGTGTATTTGTGTGAGGTGTATATGTGTGTATATGTGTGAGGTGTATATGTGTGTATATGTGTGAGGTGTATATGTGTGTATATGTGTGAGGTGTATATGTGTGTGGTGTATATGTGTGTGGTGTATATGTGTGTATATGTGTGAGGTGTATATGTGTGTATATGTGTGAGGTGTATATGTGTGTATATGTGTGAGGTGTATATGTGTGTATATGTGTGTGGTGTATATGTGTGTGTTGTATATGTGTGTATATGTGTGTGGTGTATATGTGTGTAAATGTGTGAGGTGTATATGTGTGTGTATATGTGTGTGGTGTATATGTGTGTATTTGTGTGAGGTGTATATGTGTGTGTATATGTGTGTGGTGTATATGTGTGTGTTGTATATGTGTGTATTTGTGTGAGGTGTATATGTGTGTGGTGTATATGTGTGAGGTGTATATGTGTGTGGTGTATATGTGTGAGGTGTATATGTGTGTGGTGTGTATGTGTGACGTGTATATGTGTGAGGTGTATATGTGTGAGGTGTATATGTGTGTGGTGTATATGTGTGTGGTGTATATGTGTGAGGTGTATATGTGTGTGGTGTGTATGTGTGTGGTGTATATGTGTGTGGTGTATATGTGTGAGGTGTATATGTGTGTGGTGTATATGTGTGTATATGTGTGATGGTGTATATGTGTGAGGTGTATAGGTGTGAGGTGTATATGTGTGTATATGTGTATGGTGTATATGTGTGTGGTGTATATGTGTGTGGTGTATATGTGTGTATATGTGTGTGGTGTATATGTGTGTGGTGTATATGTTTGAGGTGTATATGTGTGTATATGTGTGAGGTGTATATGTGTGAGGTGTATATGTGTGTGGTGTATATTTGTGTGGTGTATATGTGTGTGGTGTATATGTGTGAGGTGTATATGTGTGTGGTGTATATGTGTGTGGTGTATATGTGTGCATATGTGTATGGTGTATATGTGTGAGGTGTATATGTGTGAGGTGTATATGTGTGTGGTGTATATGTGTGTGGTGTATATGTGTGTATATGTGTATGGTGTATATGTGTGTATATGTGTGTGGTGTATATGTGTGAGGTGTATATGTGTGAGGTGTATATGTGTGAGGTGTATATGTGTGAGGTGTATATGTGTGTATATGTGTATGGTGTATATGTCTGAGGTGTATATGTGTGTGGTGTATATGTGTGTGGTGTATATGTGTGTATATGTGTGTGGTGGATATGTGTGTGGTGTATATGTTTGAGGTGTATATGTGTGTAGGTGTATATGTGTGTATTTGTGTGAGGTGTATATGTGTGTATATGTGTATATGTGGATATGTGTGTGGTGTATATGTGTGAGGTGTATATGTGTGAGGTGTATATGTGTGTATTTTGTGAGGTGTATATGTGTGTGGTGTATATGTGTGTGGTGTATATGTGTGTGGTGTATATGTGTGTATTTGTGTGAGGTGTATATGTGTGAGGTGTATATGTGTGTATATGTGTGTGGTGTATACAGTATGTGTGAGGTGTATATGTGTGTGATGTATATGTGTGAGGTGTATATGTGTGTGGTGTATATGTGTGTGGTGTATATGTGTGAGGTGTATATGTGTGTATATGTGTGTGGTGTATATGTGTGTATATGTGTGTGGTGTATATGTGTGTGGTTAATATGCTACTTATGTGTTGTTAGCAGAACATGGCAGTGATGAGTCACATTTTCTTACAAAACATATTTACAGCCAATACCTTTGTTTGACAGTAAAAAACTAAAAAACAAGACGGCTAATCCTTGAGGGCTTTACTCAGTCAAAACAGGTTCAGGTATATGCTTCTCTTTTTGGTTTCGTTCTCTAAACATTGCTGTGTTTGGTGGAGCCTCAACTTGTATCCTTGACATTCCTACAGAAGGGTCTGAATGTGGCTGTCTCCATCTGAATAAAAGTGTATTAGTTATCCCCCCATAATCGTCATCACTTCATTTAAAATACAACATATCTACAAATCTTTGTGACGTGGCTCTAATCCTCTTATCTGTTAATTAGCAATGTGTTATCAGATATTGGGGCGATTCCATACAAGAATGGCCCAAAGATATGTAAGATGTTTTGGGACTGAAATCCATAGAAATGATGTGTGGCATACTGTTGAATACTGTTTAGAAAAATAACTGAATGAAGTTGGGAAATTTGTGACATTTTGGCCTTCCTAGGCCTTCTTTAGGACTCTACAAGTCGTCTGTCGATGCCGCTACAAAAAGTTGTGTTGTCATTTGAAACCTAGTGTTTAGATTAAGAACACAACATCTGTACATTCATTTATGGACAATTGAATATATAAAAGTGAATATCTTAAGTACCCTATGATTTGATTTGTTCTTGGACAACATACAATCAGAACAATCTACTCTACAGTGTCTGAGTGCCTGTGGGTTTCCTCTCCTCCCTTGTACTTGATGAATGAATTAAGATCAGTAATTCGTAAGAAACTCGCCATACCTAGTTTTCTAGGGTTTCATTGAAAGGAAAAAACTCAAATGTGCAGACACTAGGCCCTCCACCCTGCTCTACAAGTACAGAACATGTCCAGAGTGGGCTCCCTGATACTTTTGGAAATGTTGAAGAAGCCCATTGTTCGACTTCCTGTCCGATTTTAGATGTGCAGGCGTTGCATTGCATCATCCAATGGTTGTATGCAACGTCATCGACTGCAGGCGGGTATCAGATTGTTGTATCATATAATGGTATTAGTTGATACTGTATGTTAAATACCTATTCAGGATTGTTATATCATATAATAGTATTAGTTGATACTGTATGTTAAATACCTATTCAGGATTGTTATATCATATAATAGTATTAGTTGATACTGTATGTTAAATACCTATTCAGGATTGTTATATCATATAATGGTATTAGTTGATACTGTATGTTAAATACCTATTCAGGATTGTTATATCATATAATGGTATTAGTTGATACTGTATGTGAAATACCTATCCAGGCATTGTAAGATCTGAATGTGTCTGCGCTGTAGTCGGACAGGATCTCAACCATTGTCTCATTGCAGGAGGAACTCGAGGCAGCCCTGAGGCCCTTACAGGAGAAACGAAGTATTTCGCTGAATAAACACAGGCAGCCCAATTTTGATCTTTTGCCAATTATTGTTAAAAGAGCTGATCTGATTGGTCAAAGGACCAAAGAGGGGAGATTCAGGAGTATTGAGGCCAGGAGGTTCAGGAGCAAAGAGGGGAGGTTCAGGAGTATGGAGGGGAGGGGAGGTTCAGGAGCAAAGAGGGGAGGTTCAGGAGTATGGAGGGGAGGGAGGTTCAGGAGTATTGAGGGGAGGAGGTTCAGGAATATTGACGGGAAGATCAGGTGTATGGGGGAGGTCCAGGAGTATGTTAGGGAGGAGGTAAATGAGAAGTTTTGGAAACAGAAATGCGGAGGAGGAGAGGGGATAGAGGAGGGGAGGGGGATAGAGGAGGAGAGGGGAATAGAGGAGGGGGTGGGAGGAGAAGGGATAGAGGAGGAGAGGGGAATAGAGGAGGGGAGGGTGATACAGGAAGAGAGGGGAATACAGGAGGGGAGGGTGATACAGGAAGAGAGGGGAATACAGGAGGGGAGGGTGATACAGGAAGAGAGGGGAATACAGGAGGTGAGGGTGATACAGGAGGAGGAGGGGATAGAGGAGGGGAGGGTGATACAGGAGGAGGAGGGGATAGAGGAGGGAGGGTGATACAGGAGGAGGAGGGGAATAGAGGAGGGGAGGGGGATACAGGAGGAAAGGGGGAATAGAGGAGGGGAGGGTGATACAGGAGGAGAGGGGAATAGAGGAGGGGAGGGTGATACAGGAGGAGAGGGTGATACAGGAGGAGGAGGGGATAGAGGAGGGGAGGGTGATACAGGAGGAGAAGGGAATAGAGGAGGGGAGGGTGATACAGGAGGAGAGGGGGATAGAGGAGGGGAGGGGAATAGAGGAGGGAGGGTGATACAGGAGGAGAGGGTGATACAGGAGGAGAGGGTGATACAGGAGGAGAAGGGAATAGAGGAGGGGAGGGTGATACAGGAGGAGAGGGGGATAGAGGAGGGGAGGGTGATACAGGAGGAGGAGGGGATAGAGGAGGGGAGGGTGATACAGGAGGAGAGGGGAATAGTGGAGGAGAGGGGAATAGAGGAGGGGAGGGTGATACAGGAGGAGAGGGGAATAGAGGAGGTGAGGGTGATACAGGAGGAGAGGGGGATAGAGGAGGGAGGGGGATAGAGGAGGGGAGGGTGATAGAGGAGGAGAGGGGAATAGAGGAGGGGAGGGTGATACAGGAGGAGAGGGTGATACAGGAGGAGAGGGGAATAGAGGAGGGGAGGGTGATACAGGAGGAGGGGGATAGAGGAGGAGAGGGGAATAGATGAGGGGGGAGGGTGATACAGGAGGAGAGGGGGATAGAGGAGGAGAGGGTGATACAGGAGGAGAGGGGAATAGAGGAGGGGAGGGTGATACAGGAGGAGGGGGATAGAGGAGGGGAGGGTGATACAGGAGGAGAGGGGGATAGAGGAGGGGAGGGTGATACAGGAGGAGAGGGGGATAGAGGAGGAGAGGGGGAATAGATGAGGGGGGAGGAGAGGGGATAGAGGAGGTGAGGGGGATACAGGAGGTGAGGGGGATACAGGAGGAGAGGGTGATACAGGAGGAGAGGGTGATACAGGAGGAGAGGGGGATAGAGGAGGGGGGGTGATACAGGAGGAGAGGGGGATAGAGGAGGGGAGGGTGATACAGGAGGAGAGGGGGATAGAGGAGGGGAGGGTGATACAGGAGGAGAGGGGGATAGAGGAGGGGAGGGTGATACAGGAGGAGAGGGGGATAGAGGAGGAGAGGGGAACAGGAGATGAGGGGAGGGGGATGGAGGAGGTGAGGGGGATACAGGAGGAGAGGGGGATACAGGAGGTGAGGGGGATACAGGAGGAGAGGGTGATACAGGAGGAGAGGGTGATACAGGAGGAGAGGGGAATAGAGGAGGAGAGGGTGATACAGGAGGAGAGGATGATACAGGAGGAGAGGGTGATACAGGAGGAGAGGGTGATACAGGAGGAGAGGATGATACAGGAGGAGAGGGGAATAGAGGAGGAGAGGGTGATACAGGAGGAGAGGATGATACAGGAGGAGAGGGTGATACAGGAGGAGAGGGTGATACAGGAGGAGAGGATGATACAGGAGGAGAGGATGATACAGGAGGAGAGGATGATACAGGAGCGAGGATGATACAGGAGGAGAGGATGATACAGGAGGAGAGGGTGATACAGGAGGAGAGGGGGATACAGGAGGAGAATGGAATGGAGGTTGGTGAGGGGGATACAGGAGGTGAGGGGGATACAGGAGGAGAGGGTGATACAGGAGGAGAATGGAATGGAGGAGGTGAGGAGGTGGGATACAGGAGGTGAGGGGGGATACAGGAGGAGAGGGTGATACAGGAGGAGAGGGGGATACAGGAAGAGAGGGGGATACAGGAGAGGGGGAGAGGGGGATACAGGAGGAGAGGGTGATACAGGAGGAGAGGGGGATACAGGAGGAGAGGGTGATACAGGAGGAGGGAGAATCTGAATTGTGCTTGAGTTTCTTCTTCTGTAAACCGAGGGAAGGTTTAAAAAGAGGACTCATTTTTGTATCTGTGCCATTATGGTGTCTGTCACAACATGGGCAGTGCCATTCAGGCTATCTCCATTTTTATTTTTTGTTTGAAAAAAGCATTAAGTTACTATTGGGGATTCACCACCACCTACAATGGTGGTCCTGAAACAAATATTGTGTGAAATTCATTTTATTGTGGCCACTAGGTGGCGGTGATATAGTTTAAAGACATTTACAAACCAGAGAGCCCAATTTGAAGAAGAAGACGATGCTCTGCTCTTTGGCTGATCACTCCCAACCCATAGGAATCCCCACCCAGTTGACCACTTTAAAATGGTGGAAGGCCTCGATGGCAATGTCCATGCTAAAACTGGTTCTATCCATCTAGAACCCTCTGTCTTCCTGACAACCACCCTGTTATGCTGCAGGTTCACATCAGTACTGACAGTAGAGGGCAGCATAACTGCATAACTCTAGTGTTATTTTGCTCTCTGTCTCTAGCTCTGTTTCTCTTTCTATCTCACACACACACACACACACACAGGGTGTTTCCACACGTGTGTGGATGAACCATGTTAAGGTGTGTTTTGGGGCAGGATCCTAGAAAATTGACCTATCACGCGTTGGGGTTGTAGGGGCCAGTCACAAGTGGATAGTGGAGGAAACGACAGCTGTCTACCATCAGACCAGCCGAACGGAGCGGAATAATATATTTAGTCGATTTTATTAAACTTTTATTTTCATTTATCGATTGGTGTGAGTGAAAACTGTGTTACGAAATCTGGAGCAGAAGAGCAGAGAGCACCATCTCTACACAGCATGACCCCGGAGAGAGAGAGGAGGAGGTAGGATATCTAGCTTCACATCAGATCGTAGTGCAGAAAATACATTTAATATCATGACTAAAAATAGAGAATCAGTTTACAAATGTAAGTGTTTTTAAATGATACATTATCTTATTCATAGTGCATTTCACCTGCATATATTTGCTCGAGTAACTGCATTGTATATTTGAGACTACACTCAGGTCCAAAACTACTGGCACCTTGGTAAAGACGAGCAGAAAATACTTGTGTTTCCTTATTATTCAATCTTCAAGGAAACCTTTGACTCAGTCTTTCACGCCACAAGACAACCAGTCAGTCGACATGTGCCTAGTCAACACTTTTTAGGCATTAATGGGAACTCCATAGAAAGCGGGTGTTGTGGTGTGCCTTAGATGTAGGGTATGAAGAGTTTACCCACCATGCACCCCATCACACACACTGTCATTATCATTGTACTATTTATCTCTATCTTTCTCTCTGTCTCTCTTCCTTAGGATAATGAGTTGTGAAGCAGCGAGGGCTAGGCGGAGAGCAGAGTCTCAGGTGTTGATTGACATGTCTCAACTCCTCCCCCTCCCTTCCTCCCTCCGCCCACAGCTAGACAAACCCTCCATCATACGACTAACCATCAGCTACCTACGCATACACACACTGCTCTCTGGTACACACACACACACACACACTCACTTTCTCTCTCACTCACTCACAAACAAACAAACAAATACACACACCCAGTCATATTGTTTATGTCTCTTTATCCTAGGCTTTGCTGACCGACAGACGTGGGAGAGGAGGGACAAGGAGGGAGAGAGGGAAACGAGGGAGCAGGGAGAGAGGGAAACGAGGGAGAGGAGGGAGGAGGGAGCGAGAGAGAGGTGGGCGGAGGGAAATAAGGAGGCGGGAGACAGGGAGCTCGGGGAGAGGAGGGAGGAGCGAAAGAAGGAGATGGGGGAGACAGATCTATACCTGAGGATTCTGGGTGGCTTTGTCGTCGTGGTAACGACAGAAGGAGACATGATCTACCTGTCAGATAACATCAGAGAATACATGGGTTTAACTCAGGTACTTACACTTACACCCCCCACACACACACACACACACACACACACACACAAACTGAGTGATTTATATATGAATGTTTTTCTCCAGGTGGAGTTGATGGGGCATAGCATATATGATTTCACACACCCCTCTGACCATAAGGAAATCAGAGACAACCTTGACCTCACTGCAGGTGTGTAAACAGATGTAGGATCTTCATTTGATTACTCTTTTGTTGATGATAATTGTCCTGCAGTGTACTGGAGATGTAAAAACATTTATAAAGTTTGTAATTTCCATTTTAAAATGTCAGACTTAATTTGACGTAACGAAAAATGTATCAACCCCTACAAATAATGGCCATTAATTAGAATCCACATAATAATACACACTTCCTGTTGATGAACAATTTTTATCCTTCTGTAGCAAACTGGCTCAAATTAAGATCATACATCTGTACATATACAGTACCAGTCAGAAGTTTGGACACACCTACTCATTCAAGGGCTTTTCTTAATTTTTACAATTTCCTACATCATAGAATAATAGTGAAGACGTCAAAACTATGAAACAACACATATGGAGTCATGTAGTAACCAAAAAACTCTGAAACAAATCTGAATATATTTTAGATTTTAGATTCTTCAAAGCAGCCACTCTTTCCCTTGGTGACAACTTTGCACACTCTTGGCATTCTCTCAACCACTTTTTGAGGTAGTCACCTGGAATGCATTTTAATTAACAGGTGTGCCTTGTTACAAGTTCATTTGTGGAATTTCTTTCCTTCTTAATTAAAATAAAGGTTAAATAAATAATAAAAACGTGCTCAGCATATATGGGAACTCCTTCAAGACTGTTGGAAAAGCATTCCAGGTGAAGCTGGTTGAGAGAATGCCAAGAGTGTGCAAAGCAGTCATGAAGGCAACGGGAGGCTACTTTGAAGAATCTAACATATCAAATATATTTTGAGTTACTACATGATTCTATATGTGTTATTTCATAGTTTTGGTTTCTTCACTATTATTCTACAATGTAGAAAATTGTCAAAATAAAATAAAGTAGGTGTGTCCAAACTTTTGACTGGTACTGTATGTGTGTTAGTGGTGTGTTCTGCTTTTACTGACTAGGTATGGTATTTCCTTACAAAATAATTGATTCTGAAACGGTTCTGTGGTAGTTGTGAAATGGTTGTCTGATAGTTGTGAAATAGCTGTGTAATGTTTGTGAGACAGTTGCGTGATAGTTTTGAAAGGGTTTTGTCATAGTTGTGAAATGGTTGTGTGATAGTTGTGTGATGGTTGTGTTGTGTTTGTACTTCCAGGGCGGAGCGGGTGTGGAGGACTGAGGGACTTTCTGATGAGGATGAAGTGTACAGTGACTCACAGAGGAAGAACTGTCAACCTCAGATCAGCTGGCTGGAAGGTGAAGATTAACTTCCAATAAACCTTTAGTTACACTTTTTGTGCCAAATGGTCCCTGTCATCAGGATAGAGGTGACAAACAACATCTTTTTGGTGACAAGAAAAAGGTGTATTTACCATTTGTAAATTCCAGTTAAATGTGTGTGTTTATGTGTGTGTGTGTGTGTGTGTGTGTGTGTGTGTGTGTGTGTGTGTATGTGTGTGTGTGTGTTACTGTTGTTGTGTTAGGTGCTGCAGTGTCGAGGGTGTTTGAAGGTGTGTGTGTCAGGACCCTCTCTTACTTGTGTGCTCTTCACCTGCCAGCCCCTGTCCCTCACACACACACTCCTACACACACACACCTTCACCAGCCATCACAGCATGGACATGAGGTTCACTTACTGTGACCAAAGGTAACACACACACTCAGATTCGCACACAAACACACGCATGCACAAACATACAGATACATACGCACTCCCACAAACACACATAAAATATACACAAAACCATCATCTGTATGTGTGTGTGTGTGTGTTGTAGGGTGACTGGGTTGTTAAGTTATCGTCCAGAGGAGTTACTGGGTGTCTCTATGTATGATCTGTGTCACACTCTGGACTTACACACTCTGACCAAAAGCCACCTGAACCGTGAGTACACACACACACACACACGCACGCACGCACGCACGCACACACACACACACACACACACACACACACACACACACACACACACACACACACACACTCGTATGTCCTGTATTAGAGGCACTAACAAGATGCTCCCCCCCCAGTGTGTTCTAAGGGTCAGTCAGTGAGTGGGGTGTACAGGGTGTTGGTTAGAGGGGGAGGGTACATGTGGGCAGAGACTCACAGTGCTGTCATCTCCAAACCCCGCCCATCACAGCCACACCAATCTAGACCCTCACCGCCACTCTTCGTCGCTTGTGTCACATACATCCTCAGGTAGGAGGGGCCACAGAGTGTTCACGTTATGTATGCTGTAGCCATAGTATTGTTAAGAGTATTTTAGAGATAGCATTGTAGAGATAATATTTAAGAGATAGTATTGTAGAGATAATATGTGAGATACCATTGTAGAGATAATATTAAAGAGATAGCATTGCACAGATAATATTAAAGAGATAACATTGTAGAGATAATATTAGATATAGCATTGTAGAGATAATGTTTAAAGAGATAACCTTGTAGAGATAATATTAAAGAGATAGCATTGTAGAGATAATGTTTAAAGAGATATCATTGTAGAGATTATATTAAAGGGACAGCATTGTAGAGATAATATTAAAGAGATAACCTTGTAGAGATAATATTAAAGAGATAGCATTGTAGAGATAATGTTTAAAGAGATAGCATTGTAGAGATAATGTTTAAAGAGACAGCATTGTAGCTGTAGCATTGTTGCCACTATGTCACAACGTGTGATGTTGCTGTAAGCGTGTGTGTGTCTAAGGACAGCGTGTATGTGTGTGTGCGTGTGTGTTTCAGTGGTGTTGAAGAGCCAACTCAGCTTCTGTCTCTGGGCCAGATGAACTGAGGGGAGTAACCTCTAGCCCCTCCCTGGACCTCTTTGAGGAAGGACATTTTTCATTCTATATAACAATTCTGCATTTTCTACATAAAATCTTAGCTTTATTTAGCATAGCTGTAGCTACATATTGTGAAACAGACACTGTGAAGATATTAATGTGATTAAGACTGTTTGCTAATAAATAATCATATCCACTTCTGCAAATGCAGTGTACAATGCTTTTGTTGCCTTTGGCCTGTGGTTTGTGATTGATAAACTGTTGAGCGAAGGTTATAATCAAAGATGCAGGAAGTCTTGGGTTCAGACTAACGTTATACAACAGTTTTCCCCTTCTCATATCATCACGACCTCTCCCTGGCCTTTCTGAATTTATGCTGTGTTCAGGTGCTCGTCAGAGCTTCCTGTTTCCTAGTTGTGTTGTCGGGAAATGCGACTTTGTTTCATTCATGTGTTTTTTGGTCGAAACAATTTTTCAACCAATACGATTTTTGCTAGCTTGATAAGCTACATTATCCATATTGATAAGCTACATTATCCATATTGATAAGCTACATTATCCATATTGATAAGCTACATTATCCATATTGATAAGCGTCATCTTTTGGTTGAAAAGGTTATCCATATTGATAAACTTCCCAGTCGGAATTATCCATATTGATAAGCTACATTATCCATATTGATAAGCTACATTATCCATATTGATAAGCTACATTATCCATATTGATAAGCTACATTATCCATATTGTAGTTGTCAAAAACGGATTTGTCGTCATCTTTTGGTTGAAAAGGTCAAAGGTCAGTGTTGAAACAACATTTTCGATTTAGAGGGTCGTTCAAGAGAAACTTCCCAGTCGGAACTTCTGATACAAAGTCTGGATATCATGACAACCCTGGAACTACAGCATAGTCTCAACTAGGCTCAATACATCCTGTGACCCTGGTTTTCATCTAGAGTCTCATCATGACATATGATCACACATAACACACACACACACACACACACACACTCAATAATCACTGTAGACACCCCTGGTCTCAATAATCTACACAGCACGCATCGCACGCACGCATCTACACAGAACAAACAGACAGACACGACACACAATAATCACGCACGCAGACAGCCCTGGTCTCAATAATCTACACACAGACACACCCTGAGTATCAATAATCTACTGTAGACAGCCATTCTCTAGTGATCAATAATCCCTGTAGACACCCCTGGTCTCAATCTACTATAGACACACCAAGTCTCAATAATCTACCATAGAAGCCCCTAGTCTCAATAATCTACAATAGACACGCCTAGTCTCAATAATCTACTGTAGCGACCCCTTGTCTCAATAATCTATTGTGGCGTCTCTCTACAGAGACACCCCTCGTCTCAATCTACTATAGACACCACTGGTCTCAATAATCTACTGTAGTTTAGACACCCCTAGTCTCAATCTATATAGACACCCCTGGTCTCAATAATCTACCTTATACAACCCTGGTCTCAAAAATCTACTTTAGACACCCCTAGTCTCAATCTATATAGACAGCCCTGGTCTCAATAATCTACCTTAGACACCCCTGGTCTCAATAATCTACTGTAGACACCCCTGGTCTCAATAATCTACTGTAGACAGCCCTAGTCGCAATAATCTACTGTAGACAGCCCTGGTATCAATAATCGACTGTAGACAGCCCTGGTCTCAATAATCTACTGTAGACAGCCCTGGTCTCAATAATCTACTGTAGACAGCCCTGGTCTCAATAATCTACTGTAGACAGCCCTAGTCTCAATAACAGACAGCCCTGGTCTCAATAATCTAATCAATAATCTACTGTAGACAGCCCTAGTCTCAATAATCTACTGTAGACAGCCCTAGTCTCAATAATCTACTGTAGACAGCCCTAGTCTCAATAATCTACTGTAGACAGCCCTAGTCTCAATAATCTACTGTAGACAGCCCTAGTCTCAATAATCTACTGTAGACAGCCCTAGTCTCAATAATCTACTGTAGACAGCCCTGGTCTCAATAATCTACTGTAGACAGTCTCAATAATCTACTGTAGACAGCCCTGGTCTCAATAATCTCTCAGCCCTGGTCTCAATAATCTATAGACAGCCCTGGTCTCAATAATCTACTGTAGACAGTCTCAATAATCTACTATAGACAGTATCAATAATCTACTGTAGACAGCCCTAGTCTCAATAATCTACTGTAGACAGCCCTAGTCTCAATAATCTACTGTAGACAGCCCTAGTCTCAATAATCTACTGTAGACAGCCCTGGTCTCAATAATCTACTGTAGACAGTCTCAATAATCTACTGTAGACAGCCCTGGTCTCAGTCTCAATAATCTACTGTAGACAGCCCTGGTATCAGCCCTAGTCTCAATAATCTACTGTAGACAGTCTCAATAATCTACTAGACAGCCCTGGTATCAATAATCTCTAGACAGCCCTAGTCTCAATAATCTACTGTAGACAATCTACTGTAGACAGCCCTGGTCTCAATAATCTACTGTAGACAGCCTAGTCTCAATAATCTACTGTAGACAGCCCTAGTCTCAATAATCTACTGTAGACAGCCCTAGTCTGGTCTCAATAATCTACTGTAGACAGCCCTAGTCTCAATAATCTACTGTAGACAGCCCTAGTCAGCCCTAGTCTCAATAATCTACTGTAGACAGCCCTAGTCTCAATAATCTACTGTAGACAGCCCTAGTCTCAATAATCTACTGTAGACAGTCTCAATAATCCTGTAGACAGCCCTAGTCTCAATAATCTACTGTAGACAGCCCTAGTCTCAATAATCTACTGTAGACAGCCCTAGTCTCAATAATCTCTTGTAGACACCCCTAGTCTCAATAATCTACTGTAGACAGCCCTGGTCTCAATAATCTACTGTAGACAGCCCTGGTATCAATAATCTACTGTAGACAGCCCTGGTATCAATAATCTACTGTAGACAGCCCTAGTCTCAATAATCTACTGTAGACAGCCCTGGTATCAATAATCTACTGTAGACAGCCCTGGTCTCAATAATCTACTGTAGACAGCCCTAGTCTCAATAATCTACTGTAGACAGCCCTGGTATCAATAATCTACTGTAGACAGCCCTGGTCTCAATAATCTACTGTATTTTATTTTCTTCATCTACTTCCCTCAACCTGCACTGATGTGAAAAAACTGGACTAGACAAATGAAACATTGTAGTCATGCTCCATACTACTTTCCTCAGTTCTGATGTGTTGTCAGATCAGATGAATGGGATATATGGGTTATATGAGGAGAAGAGGGGATGTACCTCTAACCTGCACCTCCGCACACTGACTCGGTACCGGTACCCCCTGTATATAGCCTCTCTATTCTTATTTTATTGTGTTACTTTTTATTATTTAGTTTATTTGGTAAATATTTTCTTAACTCTTCTTGAACTGCACTGTTGGTTAAGGGCTTGTAAGTAAGCGTTTCACAGTAAGATCTACACCTGTGAAAAATAAAGTTAGCTTTGATATGATTTGATTAGAGGAAGACACTGTAGACTGTTGAGTCGGGGCGACAGGTATCCCAGCGGGTAACTGAAAGGTTGCTGGTTCGAATCCCCTAGATTAAAAATGTGTCGATGTGCCATTGAGCAAGGCACTCAACTGTAATTTCTCCTGTAAATCGCTCTGGATAAGAGTGTCTGCTAAATGACTGAAATCTAAAATGTAAACTGCGCTGAGAGCATCAGCAGGTGCTGGAGGGTTGCTGGAGCCATCTAGTGGCTAATAGGTGTCAATGCTCCTCTTATCAGCTGTTACTATTGTGTTTTTACAGGGCAGTGTAATACACTATGGTGGCCAGATGGAGGCAGCATAGTAGTCTGAATGATCTGCTGGGGGCAACCTAACCCCCCCACCCCCTCTCTGTCCACATGCACATTAACCTTCTGCATATCACATTTCTCTCAACCCTTGGAAGGCAGCTGTGGCTGGGCTAGGCTGATCAGGCAAGAGCCAGGCTCCTGGAGCTCCACCAGGCCCCAGGTCCCTCACACTCCACCGGGTCACCTTGACTATAAGCAGGGTCAAAACCAAGAAGTGTCACCCTGAAACAGCAACAGTCAGTCAGTGAGGGGTTACCCTGTGTGACTGGAACAGCCCTTTTTGACAAACAAGTGACTTAACTAAAGTAAGAGATTTAATCAAAGATTAAGATAATTGTATAGTTAACGCTTCTGTTCCCTCCCTCTTCTCTCTTCAATTCGCTCACTGTGAAGAGACAAGAGGGAGATGGAGAGGGACACTTTGACTTTACATAGGTCTATATTGAGACATTCTCATGAGAGAGTGGAGCAAGATAGAAAAAGAGAGGAGGGAGAGAGAGAGGGGGAGAATTCTCCTGGTAATTGAGTTTGGACTGGAACAGTTTCCATCTCACTCCTCTGACTCTCCTCAGTCCCAAGCTCAGCTCTTTTCTTTGGAAAAGTAAAAAGAACTAACGCATTCTTTATCATATTCTACGTGACATGAGTTACATGTTTGCTCTGCACAGTGTATTTATATCTGAACATTCGGTAACGTTGTCGCCCTCCTGAACAGACCCCTGTTTACAACCTCCTCATCCCCCTCCCCCCTCCTCAGCCAGTGGTCGGTGGGTGTTGTCCGGTCGTCAGCCAATGACGGGCCAGCATTCACCCTTTGACACATGACCATGATAAATCACTGACTGGCAGTGTAGAGCGGACAACAAGAGGGAGGAGAGGGGGGAGGAGGAGAGGGGGAGGGGGTGAGTGCGAAACATGTAATGTGGAGAGAGAAAGAGAAAAGGGGTAGAAAGAAAAGGAGAGAGAGGAAAGGGTATAGAGAAAGAGTTAAGAGAG
The DNA here is from genome assembly GCF_018296145.1 of Oncorhynchus tshawytscha. Classification (NCBI taxonomy): domain Eukaryota; kingdom Metazoa; phylum Chordata; class Actinopteri; order Salmoniformes; family Salmonidae; genus Oncorhynchus; species Oncorhynchus tshawytscha. The sequence continues at coordinate 22,208,306 of NC_056452.1, read as the reverse complement.
AGAGAGTTGAGAGAGAGAAAAAGAGAGAGTTATAAGAGAGAGTTGAGAGAGAAAAAGAGAGAGAGTTAAGAGAGCGAGAATAAAGAGAGAGAGTTAAGAGAGAGAGTTAAGAGAGAGAAAAAGAAAGAGTTATAAGAGAGAGTTAAGAAAGAGAGAGAAAAAGAGAGAGAGTTGAGAGAGCGAGTTAAGAGAGAGTTAAGAGAGAGAGAGTAGAGAGAGAGAGTTAAGAGAGAGAGTTAAGAGAGAGTTGAGAGAGAGAGTAAAGAGAGAGAGAGCTAAGAGAGAGTTAAGAGACAGAGAATAAAGAGAGAGAGAGTTGAGAGAGCGAGTTAAGAGAGAGTTAAGAGAGAGAGAGTTAAGAGAGAGAGAGTAAAGAGAGAGAGAGTTGAGAGAGCGAGTTAAGAGAGAGAGTAAAGAGAGCGAGTTAAGAGAGAGTTAAGAGAGAGAGTAAAGAGAGAGAGAGTTAAGAGAGAGAGAGTTAAGAGTGAGAGAGTTAAGAGTTAAGAGAGAGTTAAGAGAGAGAGAGAGAGAGAGTTGAGAGAGCAAGTTAAGAGAGAGTTAAGAGAGAGAGAGTTAAGAGAGAGAGAGTAAAGAGAGAGAGAGAGTTGAGAGAGCGAGTTAAGAGAGAGTTAAGAGAGAGAGTAAAGAGAGAGAGAGTTAAGAGAGAGAGAGTTAAGAGTGAGAGAGTTAAGAGTTGAGAGAGAGTTAAGAGAAAGTTGAGAAAGAGAGAGAATAAAGAGAGAGAGTTAAGAGAGAGTTAAGAGTGAGAGAGTAAAGCGAGAGAGAGTTAAGAGAGCGAGTTAAGAGAGAGAGAGTTAAGAGTGAGAGAGTTAAGAGTGAGAGAGAGTTGAGAGAGAGGTAAGAGAGAGAGTTAAGAGAGAGTTAAGAGAGCGAGAGAGAGAGTTAAGAGAGAGAATAAAGAAAGAGAGTTAAGAGAGAGAGAGTAAAGAGAGAGAGAGTTATTTAAGAGAGAGTTGAGAGAGTTAAGAGAGAGAGAGCGAGAGGGAGAGAGTTAAGAGCGAGAGAGAGTTGAGAGAGAGAGAGAGAAGGGTCAGGGTCCATCCCTCTCTAACCATTATTAGTATTAATAGAACACCTGTTATAATGGGACAGGGATTGTAGTCAGGAGACACACAGCTCTAGGACGGATGCATCATAGTGAAGTGATGTGTGACTGACTGGGTTTGAACCTGTATTGTCTCTGTGTTGAGGTGTTGAGGTGAACCACGCTCATGTGTTGAGTAACCTTTGATTGAGACGTGTGTGTGTGTGTGTGTGTGTGGTGTGTGTGTGTGTGTGTGTGTGTGTGTGTGTGTGTGTGATCCCAGATGGCCTCACCTTAAATCAAATAATAATGTGATGTTCCTGCTGTGTTTTTCTAAGTGTGTGTGTCAGTACCAGGACCCAGATTATCAGATGTTATCTGGTGTTCAGAGTCCAATAGGTGCAGGCTGGGGTCAGTGCCTCTATTCAGACAGACTCAACACAATTTGGTTGAATATCTGTAGATCTCCTACACAGAGCAACGTACAACCTCACACGACTACATACAGCTAGCTACACAACCAGTGGAAATACGGGACACTCGGACAGGTTTTTAGGAATTTGTCAAATGTACTAGACACACACACACACACACACACACACACACACACACACACACACACACACACACACATGCATACACACATGAGTGCGCACACATGCGTGTGTATTGTCGGAATTCCTAAAAACCTGTCTTTGTGTTCATATTTCCACGGGTGGGGTTGTGTGTAGTTGTGTGTATGCTATCCACAGGTAATGAACTGAACTCCAGTATGAACTTGATCTGATCAATCTACTCCCTGACTGTCCATCTAGTTTTGTGGACTATTTAACATGGAGCGTCTACGTTTTTCTGTCTTTTCAAAGCTACTTTTCGGAGTTCACACAGAGTGATTATTGATAGTCTTAAGCAAATCTACTTTGAAACAAAAGTATACACCTCACACACATGGTTATGGGCTTAAAGAAAGTAGGCACGTCACACACATGGTTATGGGCTTAAAGAAAGTAGACACCTCACACACATGGTTATGGGCTTAAAGAAAGTAGGCACCTCACACACATGGTTATGGGTTAAAAGAAAGTAGGCACCTCACACACATGGTTATGGGTTAAAGAAAGTAGGCACCTCACACACATGGTTATGGGTTTAAAGAAAGTAGGCACCTCACACACATGGTTATGGGTTAAAGAAAGTAGGCACCTCACACACATGGTTATGGGTTTAAAGAAAGTAGGCACCTCACACACATGGTTATGGGCTTAAAGAAAGTAGGCACCTCACACACATGGTTATGGGTTTAAAGAAAGTAGGCACCTCACACACATGGTTATGGGTTAAAAGAAAGTAGGCACCTCACACACATGGTTATGGGTTTAAAGAAAGTAGACACCTCACACACATGGTTATGGGTTAAAAGAAAGTAGACACCTCACACACATGGTTATGGGTTTAAAGAAAGTAGACACCTCACACACATGGTTATGGGCTTAAAGAAAGTAGACACCTCACACACATGGTTATGGGCTAAAAAGAAAGTAGGCACCTCACACACATGGTTATGGGCTTAAAGAAAGTAGACACCTCACACACATGGTTATGGGCTTAAAGAAAGTAGACACCTCACACACATGGTTATGGGCTAAAGAAAGTAGGCACCTCACACACATGGTTATGGGCTTAAAGAGTAGACACCTCACACACATGGTTATGGGCTTAAAGAAAGTAGACACCTCACACACATGGTTATGGGCTAAAAGAAAGTAGACACCTCACACACATGGTTATGGGCTAAAAGAAAGTAGGCACCTCACACACATGGTTATGGGCTTAAAGAAAGTAGGCACCTCACACACATGGTTATGGGCTAAAAGAAAGTAGGCACCTCACACACATGGTTATGGGTTTAAAGAAAGTAGACACCTCACACACATGGTTATGGGTTAAAAGAAAGTAGGCACCTCACACACATGGTTATGGGTTAAAAGAAAGTAGGCACCTCACACACATGGTTATGGGTTTAAAGAAAGTAGGCACCTCACACACATGGTTATGGGTTAAAAGAAAGTAGGCACCTCACACACATGGTTATGGGTTTAAAGAAAGTAGGCACCTCACACACATGGTTATGGGCTTAAAAGAAAGTAGACACCTCACACACATGGTTATGGGTTTCAAGAAAGTAGACACCTCACACACATGGTTATGGGCTTAAAGAAAGTAGACACGTCACACACATGGTTATGGGCTTAAAGAAAGTAGACACCTCACACACATGGTTATGGGCTTAAAGAAAGTAGGCACCTCACACACATGGTTATGGGCTTAAAGAAAGTAGACACCTCACACACATGGTTATGGGCTTAAAGAAAGTATACACCTCACACACATGGTTATGGGCTAAAAGAAAGTAGGCACCTCACACACATGGTTATGGGCTAAAAGAAAGTAGACACCTCACACACATGGTTATGGGTTTAAAGAAAGTAGCACCTCACACACATGGTTATGGGCTTAAAGAAAGTAGACACCTCACACACATGGTTATGGGCTTAAAGAAAGTGTCCACCTCACACACATGGTTATGGGCTTTAAAAAAGTAGGCACCTCACACACATGGTTATGGGCTTAAAGAAAGTAGGCACCTCACACACATGGTTATGGGTTAAAAGAAAGTAGGCACCTCACACACATGGTTATGGGCTTAAAGAAAGTAGGCACCTCACACACATGGTTATGGGCTTAAAGAAAGTAGACACCTCACACACATGGTTATGGGTTTAAAGAAAGTAGACACCTCACACACATGGTTATGGGCTAAAGGAAAGTGTCCACCTCACACACATGGTTATGGGCTTAAAGAAAGTAGGCACCTCACACACATGGTTATGGGCTTAAAGAAAATAGGCACCTCACACACATGGTTATGGGCTAAAAGAAAGTAGACACCTCACACACATGGTTATGGGCTTAAAGAAAGTAGGCACCTCACACACATGGTTATGGGCTTAAAGAAAGTAGGCACCTCACACACATGGTTATGGGTTAAAAGAAAGTAGGCACCTCACACACATGGTTATGGGCTAAAAGAAAGTAGGCACCTCACACACATGGTTATGGGCTTAAAGAAAGTAGGCACCTCACACACATGGTTATGGGCTTAAAGAAAGTAGGCACCTCACACACATGGTTATGGGCTTAAAGAAAGTAGGCACCTCACACACATGGTTATGGGCTTAAAGAAAGTAGGCACCTCACACACATGGTTATGGGCTTAAAGAAAGTAGGCACCTCACACACATGGTTATGGGCTTAAAGAAAGTGTCCACCTCACACACATGGTTATGGGCTTAAAGAAAGTAGGCACCTCACACACATGGTTATGGGCTTAAAGAAAGTAGACACCTCACACACATGGTTATGGGCTTAAAGAAAGTAGGCACCTCACACACATGGTTATGGGCTTAAAGAAAGTAGACACCTCACACACATGGTTATGGGTTTAAAGAAAGTAGACACCTGGACCATATCAGATATACAGTTGACATGTATTACATTTTGGAGTTTGCATCCAAATATTACACTTCATATACATCACAGAAGACTGAAGTTTAACAAAACCGTTTGACATAGAAACACCGGATTTTTGGTGAAAAAAAAGTGTATTAATTATGAAATTATGAAATATATGAATAACATTCCACCCATGAGGCCACTAGAGGGCAGTTTGGTCATTCGACTGCAGTAAAGGGCCTACTCTCTAGTATAGTTATTGACTTTCCACTCAAGGGTAGCTTCCCTACACAACATAATCAAATCAAATCACAAAATAATTTCAAACAACATGGGCAGGACTGGACTCGTCAGTTTCAGGGCTTATTCAGGAATGTCAGGAACTGTGTAGACGCAAGGTTCTGTCTTAAAGAGAGAACAGGAGTGGTCAGTGGTGAGGAACGGTGTAGACACAAGGCTCTGTCTTAAAGAGAGAACAGGAGTGGTCAGTGGTGAGGAACGGTGAGAGCAGTGAGAGTTGAGCTGTCAGAGAGAGAGCAGTGAGAGTTGAGCTGCCAGAGAGAGAGCAGTGAGAGTTGAGCTGCCAGAGAGAGAGCAGTGAGAGTTGAGCTGCCAGAGAGAGAGAGCAGTGAGAGTTGAGCTGCCAGAGAGAGAGAGCAGTGAGAGTTGAGCTGCCAGAGAGAGAGAGCAGTGAGAGTTGAGCTGCCAGAGAGAGAGCAGTGAGAGTTGAGCTGCCAGAGAGAGAGAGCAGTGAGAGTTGAGCTGCCAGAGAGGGAGCAGTGAGAGTTGAGCTGCCAGAGAGAGAGAGAGCAGTGAGAGTTGAGCTGCCAGAGAGAGAGCAGTGAGAGTTGAGCTGCTAGAGAGAGAGCAGTGAGAGTTGAGCTGCCAGAGAGAGAGCAGTGAGAGTTGAGCTGCCAGAGAGAGAGCAGTGAGAGTTGAGCTGCCAGAGAGAGAGCAGTGAGAGTTGAGCTGCCAGAGAGAGAGCAGTGAGAGTTGAGCTGCCAGGGACAGAGCAGTGAGAGTTGAGCTGCCAGAGAGAGCAGTGAGAGTTGAGAGACAGAGCACCAGATAGAACCTTCTGCCGGTGTGTGTGTCTTGATAAAGAAGGTCATCAGTGGACAAGAGAGGGGGCACGTCTCAAAATGGACCTCTGCCAGGGGCGAGAGGAGGGGAGCGCTAGGTATTAGACCACTACCCTTCATACTGTCTTGTCACTCCAGTAGATCTCTTCTACTCGTGGTGGTACAGAAGAGACCCACCCTGGACCCAGCAAAGGAAAAACAGGTTGGTCAGAGGGCCACATCCTGATTGGACGCTGTCTTATCTCTGGTTTATGATTGGCTCAGACCCCAGACCAGGCAGTAAATTAGTCCTACTGACAAACACAGCAATTGAGGACAGCCATAAATAATATAATCATTCAACAATAACTACAATAAAATGATATACGCACTCTTTGATCTCTCTCTCCCTCTACCTGAGCTGATCAAAGTGGGAAGGGAAAAAGGAGAGAGAGACAAAGTGCAGATCCGTATCTGCATGTCAGAACCACTGGCTCAGCTCATTCTCTACCTCAGCCAGTCTCTGCTGGGTGCAGATCTGTCTCTGCATGTCAGAACCACCGGCTCAGCTCATTCTCTACCTCAGCCAGTCTCCGCTGGGTGCACATCTGTCTCTCTGAGCAGACACTTCCTGTCACACTTCTACTTATACACCAGCGACTGATGAAGACATCAGCTTATACTGAATGATGTGCAATTCGTCTTTTTGATGCAAGACAGGGAGCATCCCTTCAATGTACCTTGTCTGTTATTCCTTTCTTAAGAGTGCTGGGAAACTATCAGTTATACATCTGATCTGTTATAACAGATGTTCTCACTACGTGATTTGACAGCGAACGAGAGAGCCATCTGTAACAGACAGGTGCTTTGATGATAGGATCTTGTCTTTCATTATATAGGGCTAACTTTGATGTCAAAGAGAAAAGAACCCTTTTTGGTTCTATATGGAACACTTTTTCATGGTTCTTTACAGAACCTTTATGGAGAATGGTTCTATAAATAACCGTTTTCAATCTCATAGGTTCTTTGTAGAACAATACAGGGTTTTCAATTCTGGTTTAACAGCCATATTATATACAAATTCCATCGGTTTTCTTACTATGTTTATTGACAAATTCAATTCAATTCAAATTCAATTCAAAAGAACCATTGAAGGACTCAAAGGGTTCTTTGGGGAAGTATGGTTCCACATAGAACCATCACCCTTACCAAAGAACCATTAAGGAACCCACATTCTTTTGTGTGTAGGCCTACGTTCTTTGGTCTTACTTTCTCATTAAAACAACTACCTCTTACAAAAAATAATTTTTTAAATTTCCATTATTTTCAGTCAGACTGTCATAGTACACAGGGAACTCTCCGGAGTGTTAAATCAACATTGAAAGTGTTGTCTGTGTGGAACCATAAAGACACCATAACAGTGCTAAATGTTTGAGAAGCCTACGCATAAAGAAATGTGGGTTCCTCAAGGGTTCTTTGGTAAGGGTCGTGGTTCTATGTGGAACCATACTGACCCCAAAAAACCCTTTGAGCACTTGAAAAGTTATTTGCAGTGTTAATGATGTATATTTGTTTACACTGGACATGTTTGTGAGCAGGCATAGGGACCTAGAATACCAGAAAATTAAATGCTCAGGATCGCATCAGATTAACTCCACAATTGTCTCATTAGAAGAATCAGAAGCTGGATTTATCTGTGAATATGTAAGCTATATATCGTACTTGCACAATAAACATTTGACATGGGCCACCTACAACTGCTTTCAAAGAGGGACACACACGGGATCGCGCTTTGTTTTCTGTCTCTTGCGGACGCGCGGCCCGAAATGAACCTCCTTCATAGAACTGTACCCGCCTCTTCCGCGTGCATCCCGGTCCCGGAGGCGTCCAAGCCTTGGTGGTCAGCGCAGACTTAAAGTGAACGGGCGCGCACTTCCAACGGCCATTCAGTCGGAAGAGGGGACACAGTGAAGGTGTGCTGCTGTGCCGTTTAGTCATCCCTCCCTCTGACCGGTTAATAGATAGATAGATACCCCCGTCGCTGTTGTTTTACCCCCCCCCGTTAAACGGTTAGATCGATCATGTACCGGTACTTCGGGGAGCTGTTATCCCGCGGGGCGGGCAGTGCCCTGGCCTCGGGCTGCGTGGAATCTGCTCTCCCAGCATCGGCCGCTCTGATGCGGGTCCGACAGTATAGTGAACAGCCCGATGACCCCAACTTCTTTCGCATGGTGGAGGGTTTCTTCGACCGCGGAGCCGCCATCGTTCAGGACAAGCTTGTGGAGGACCTGAAGAGCAGGGAGACCCCCGAGCAGAAGATGAAACGAGTGAAGGGGATTCTCCGCATCATCAAGCCCTGCAACCACGTCCTCAGCGTCTCTTTCCCCATCAAGAGGGACAACGGAGAGTGGGAGGTAGTGGAGGGCTACCGCGCCCAGCACAGCCAGCACAGGACGCCCTGCAAGGGGGGTAAGATACTGCCACGCGCCGCTTCCTGCTTCTCAACTGTCCTTCGGGTGGTTGTGCGGTTGCGAAATTAACTATCTAGCTAGGTAGCTCATTTGGCGATCACATTACTCAGCTGTGAGAGAACAGCTGCACTGACTCTGTTTAGCTACCGTTAGCTAGTTACTGTATAGATAGCTAGCTGCATCTCCTAGCTGCATCATCAGTAGGGTGTTAGAGGACAAAATGAAACTGTGGTTCTGGTGTTATATGTTGCTTTCCAAATTATAGAGCGCCTTGTCAGGAACACAGCACGCTTTATTTCATGAGGATAAGATTTACCATTGCTGAGATATCTTATTTTCAAGAGTTCAGAAAAGGTCGCGAACAGGTAGGTCAGTGTAACTATAATCTGTTGTCAATAAGGCACTAAATCACCTGTCCGGATTCCAACATTCGACACCAGATTTGATTTGCCACATGCGCCGAATTCAACAGGTGTAAACCTTACAGTGAAATGCTTACTTACTTTTGCCCAATAACTCAGAATATCTCAAGATAGGATGGTCATATTGTTTTGACATTTTCAAGGTTCACAGAGATGACTCAAATAAAATAAAAACATTACATTAAAATGCTGTATTATGCAAATGAACCATTTAATATGCAAATTAGGCATAATACATAATTTCAGTACTTTAAGCCCAATAATGTAAAGTAGGACTGAGAGTCTATAACAGTTTATGAAATGTGTATAAAACTTTTATATTGCTTTATGCGAATTAGTTACTTAATATGCTAATTCGTCTGTACAGCAGGCGTCACGCTCAGTCACTCTCCTTCTTGGTGAAATAGCCCTTACAAAGCCTGGAGGTGTGTTGGGTTATTGTCCTGTTGAAAACAAATGATAGTCCCACTAAGCGCAAACCAGATGGGATGGCGTATTGCTGTGGTAGCCATGCAGGTTTAGGTTTGCCTTAAATTCTAAATAAATCACTGACAGTGTCACCAGCAATATACCATCACACTCCTCCTCCATGCTTCACGGTGGGAACCACACATGCAGAGATCATCCGTTCACCTACTTTGCATCTTACAAAGACTCATCATACTAAAGGACCGATTTCCACTGGTCTAATGTCCATTGCTCGTGTTTCTTGGCCAAGCAAGTCTCTTCTTCTTATTGGTGTCCTTTTAGTAGTTGTTTTCTTTGCAGCAATGAAGGCCTGGTTCACGCGGTCTCTGAACAGTTGGTGTTGAGATGTCTGTTACTTGACTTCCGTGAAGCTTTTATTTGGGCTGCAATCTGAGGTGCAGTTACCTCTAATGAACTTATCCTCCTCAGCAGAGGTAACTCTGGGTCTTCCTTTCCTGTGGCGGTCCTCATAAGAGCCAGTTTCGTCATAGAGCTTGATGGTTTTTGAGACTGCACTTGAAGAAACTTTCAAAGTTCTTGACATTTTCCGTATTGACTGACCTTCATGTCTTAAAGTAATGATGGACTGTCGTTTCCCTTTGCTTATTTGAGCTGTTCTTGCCATAATATGGACTTTGTCTTTACCAAATAGCACTATCTTCTGTATATCACCCCTTCCTTGTCACAACACAACTGATTGGCTCAAATGCATTAAGGAAAGAAATTCCACAAATGAACTTTTGATAAGGCACACCTGTTAATTTCAATGCATTCCAGGTGACTACCTCATGAAGCTGGTTGAGAGAATGCCAAGATTGTGAAAAGCTGTCATCAAGGCAAAGGGTGGCTACTTTGAAGAATCCCAAATATAAAATATATTTTGATTTGTTTAAAATGTTTTTGGTTACTACATGATTCCATATGTGTTATTTCATAGTTTTGATGTCTTCACAAGTCTTCTACAATGTAGAAAATAGTAAAAATAAAGAAAACCACACACATAGTTATGGGCTTAGAAAAAAGAAGACACCTGTACCATGTCAGATATAGAGTTGACATGTATTACATTTGGAGTTTGCATACCAATATTACACTTTATCACAGAAGACGGAAATATAACAAAACCGTTTGACATAGAAACATTTTCGTCAGTTTAAAAAAAAAAGTTTATGACTGGTTTAATAAAATATAAATAACATTCGACCCATGAGGCCAAAGAGGTTACTTTTGGTAATTAACTACATGAAAGGGCTACGTCTGAACTGCAAGACAGAAGGCTACTAGTCTAATAACATGGCTTACTTCTGAGGTTGGCTTACTTCTGAGGTTGGCTTACTTCTGAGGTTGGCTTACTTCTGAGGTTGGCTTACTTCTGAGGTTGGCTTACTTCTGAGGTTGGCTTACTTCTGAGGTTGGCTTAGGTTGGCTTACTTCTGAGGTTGGCTTACTTCTGAGGTTGGCTTACTTCTGAGGTTGGCTTACTTCTGAGGTTGGCTTACTTCTGAGGTTGGCTTACTTCTGAGGTTGGCTTACTTCTGAGGTTGGCTTACTTCTGAGGTTGGCTTACTTCTGAGGTTGGCTTACTTCTGAGGTTGGCTTACTTCTGAGGTTGGCTTACTTCTGAGGTTGGCTTACTTCTGAGGTTGGCTTACTTCTGAGGTTGGCTTACTTCTGAGGTTGGCTTACTTCTGAGGTTGGCTTACTTCTGAGGTTGGCTTACTTCTGAGGTTGGCTTACTTCTGAGGTTGGCTTACTTCTGAGGTTGGCTTACTTCTGAGGTTGGCTTACTTCTGAGGTTGGCTTACTTGAGGTTGGCTTACTTCTGAGGTTGGCTTACTTCTGAGGTTGGCTTACTTCTGAGGTTGGCTTACTTCTGAGGTTGGCTTACTTCTGAGGTTGGCTTACTTCTGAGGTTGGCTTACTTCTGAGGTTGGCTTACTTCTGAGGTTGGCTTACTTCTGAGGTTGGCTTACTTCTGAGGTTGGCTTACTTCTGAGGTTGGCTTACTTCTGAGGTTGGCTTACTTCTGAGGTTGGCTTACTTCTGAGGTTGGCTTACTTCTGAGGTTGGCTTACTTCTGAGGTTGGCTTACTTCTGAGGTTGGCTTACTTCTGAGGTTGGCTTACTTCTGAGGTTGGCTTACTTCTGAGGTTGGCTTACTTCTGAGGTTGGCTTACATTGGAATGTTATTTTTGTTGTTGATGAGTTGCTCTGGTGATGGGAGGGTGAACGGCACTGGTTCTAGCAATTGATTAGCCTAGATTAGCCTAGATTAGCCTAGGCTCAGATCAGACAGTCAGTGAGCTGCCTGCCAGCTGCACAAGAAGGTGGATGGGACACATTTTCAATGAACTGGTATTTAGCTATGTTTTTAATGAATGTAGGGCTATAGCCACTGAATTTGTATAGCTTTTAGTTGAGAGAATAAAATGACGTCAGCCACTCCCACACAACTAGCAAGCTAGTACTCGTCATGGAAATGGGGGTGGCACATGGTGAATATGGATCGATCCATGACAACCCATACATCATAACCGTAACTACGAAGCTCTATGTGGTAACCTGCTATGTGATGTTCATGTCGCTGAGACCATCTGAATGACAGTTTTACCTCATTTTTCAGCAACGATGTCTGCTGACCCTGAACACCTTCAGGGTGACACACAACCCCGCTATGCTAGTAGCATAACCCCCAGTCAGCTTTTTAAAACTCTTCAGATATTGACTGAATTATGTCACATAAAACATTTTACTGGCACGAACAAATAATGAATGGAATACAGGGATTTTGATTGGAATTCAGGTAATTATTGTAAAACGTACACAACAAAACCAATTCTTAGAATGCACTCATACGTGCTGAATTTGCATAAATACACTTGGTGTATTTTTATCTATTAATAAATGAACATAAATGGTGCAACAGGGCTGTGACCACCAGAAACCGGTTCTACCTGCACTAGCCTTATTAATTACTGTTGTTGTCACGTTCTGTTGCATGGTTCAACAAGTGTGTCAATATCAGGATACCCTCAGATAAAAAAAATCAACAGGCTTTACAATGTTTAAGAGATCAGACATATCTATAATCTGACTGTTCCTTTTTGGGAAGTTACTTTCATTTCATTTCAAGTTTGTGTTGAACTTTTTAAAATTCCAACAAAAAGGAATGCCCATCCAAAATAAAGTGATCTTTCTTGTGATGTGTCGAGACGATGCGTTTAAATCCCCGACGAAGCTTTAACGTTCTTATAACTGCAATGGAAAGACAATGTGTTCCATTGAGCTCGTTTCAGCCATTACCGGGGTGTGTTTCACAGGCCATTACAAACATTTACGCGGCCGTAACGTTAATGGGGGGGAAACAACAGGCACAAGCAAGAGTATAAAAGGGTCGCAGCACTTAAAGGAAAGCAATCAAGCCAGCGATATTTAAGAGAAGTGGATTTACACCCCTCGAACACAGGAAATAGATAGATCCTCAGGTGGGTGGGGCATGCACGGTTGCTAAGGTAACTGCCAAACTTAAAGAAACACTTGAGTAAATGAGTAGATTCCACACAGGTGTGGGTCCTGAGTTAATTGTCTGTGTGTCTGGAGGAGGGTTTAGAGGGTGGGGTGGGGCCGCAGGGTGTGTCTGTTTTAGGAGGGGAGCTATGTGGTTCAAGGTTCAAGTCAAAGTTCAAGACTTGTTCAGCTCTGCATTGTGGGTGATTTGTGGGGTGAGGATCAGGATGTGACATATTTCCAGTGAGGGGGAGTGAGAGAGGAGGGAACAGTTGTTTGACGAGTGGAGTAGGGGAAGGGGTGGTAATGTACCCAAGCGTTCCTATTCGTCAGCATTTTGACAGGAGGCGGGAGGAGTGTTCACTAAGCGTAACTTTATTTGGCTCATCCAGTGAGTTTTCTCTTGTTTAACCAACTGGTCTTAAAGTGCAAAGTCTCACCACCTACCCATTGTGCTGAATCAGGTGCATGTTCTGACAGACTGACGGAGAGTATGAACACTGGAGGGGACATTGGTTGTGTGTTAATGTACATAGCCCCGCTATTGTTATTTTACTGCTGCTTTTTAATTATTTGATGTTCTTATCTCTTACTTTTTTGTTGGTATTTTCTTAACTGCATTGTTGGTTAAGGGCTTGTAAGTAAGCATTTCACTGTAACCTGTTGTATTCGGCACATGTGACACAACATTTGAGTAGACTTTCTGATTGGTGTGGCCTATAGGTGTTTAATTATGGCAAACGCATCATCATCGGGAGGTCAGAGGTCGTCACACGCCACCAGAGCAGATGCTTCCTTCAAACCCGTTTTAGAGAAGTGATCAAATCCCTCTTTTCACTTTCTGCAGCTTAGTCACACACTTTCCATTCCCCTCTTCTCTGACTACAGCTACACTTCTCATGGTTTCCATTCCCCTCTTCTCTGACTACATCTACACTTCTCATGGTTTCCATTCCCCTCTCTGACTACAGCTACTCTTCTCATGGTTTCCATTCCCCTCCCCTCTTCTCTGACTACAGCTACACTTCTCATGGTTTCCATTCCCCTCCCCTCTTCTCTGACTACAGCTACACTTCTCATGGTTTCCATTTCCCTCTTCTCTGTCTACACTACACTTCTCATGGTTTCCATTCCCCTCTTCTCTGACTACACTACACTTCTCATGGTTTCCATTCCCCTCTTCTCTGACTACACTACACTTCTCATGGTTTCCATTCCCCTCTTCTCTGACTACACTACACTTCTCATGGTTTCCATTCCCCTCTTCTCTGACTACACTACACTTCTCATGGTTTCCATTCCCTCTTCTCTGACTACAGCTACACTTCTCATGGTTTCCATTCCCCTCTTCTCTGACTACACTACATTTCTCATGGTTTCCATTCCCCTCCTCTCTGACTACAGCTACACTTCTCATGGTTTCCATTCCCCTCCTCTCTGACTACAGCTACACTTCTCATGGTTTCCATTCCCCTCTTCTCTGACTACAGCTACACTTCTCATGGTTTCCATTCCCCTCTTCTCTGACTACACTTCTCATGGTTTCCATTCCCCTCCTCTCTGACTACAGCTACACTTCTCATGGTTTCCATTCCCCTCCTCTCTGACTACACTACACTTCTCATGGTTTCCATTCCCCTCTTCTCTGACTACAGCTACACTTCTCATGGTTTCCATTCCCCTCCTCTCTGACTACAGCTACACTTCTCATGGTTTCCATTCCCCTCCTCTCTGACTACAGCTACACTTCTCATGGTTTCCATTCCCCTCCTCTCTGACTACAGCTACACTTCTCATGGTTTCCATTCCCCTCTTCTCTGACTACAGCTACACTTCTCATGGTTTCCATTCCCCTCTTCTCTGACTACAGCTACACTTCTCATGGTTTCCATTCCCTCTTCTCTGACTACAGCTACACTTCTCATGGTTTCCATTCCCCTCTTCTCTGACTACAGCTACACTTCTCATGGTTTCCATTCCCCTCTTCTCTGACTACACTACACTTCTCATGGTTTCCATTCCCCTCCTCTCTGACTACATCTACACTTCTCATGGTTTCCATTCCCCTCTTCTCTGACTACATCTACACTTCTCATGGTTTCCATTCCCCTCTCTGACTACAGCTACTCTTCTCATGGTTTCCATTCCCCTCTCTGACTACAGCTACACTTCTCATGGTTTCCATTCCCCTCCTCTCTGACTACAGCTACACTTCTCATGGTTTCCATTCCCCTCTTCTCTGACTACAGCTACTACAGTTAGCTCAGTGGAAAACACAGTTACTTGGGACACAGACGACGGTTAGGCTAGATGGGGTAAAGGCTGTTAGTCGGTGTACTAGTGGGGTAGAGACTAGAGGGTAAAGGCTGTTAGTCAGTGTACTAGTGGGGTAGAGACTAGAGGGTAAAGGCTGTTACCGTCTGTGCACTAGTGAGGTAGAGACTAGAGGGTAAAGGCTGTTACTGTCTGTACTAGTGAGGTAGAGACTAGAGGGTAAAGGCTGTTAGTCAGTGTACTAGTGAGGTAGAGACTAGAGGGTAAAGGCTGTTACTGTCTGTACTAGTGGGGTAGAGACTAGGGGTAATGGGCTGATACTGTCTGTGTAGACAAAGTACAAAGGCTGTTGCTGATATGACAGACAGACAGTCAGTCAGACCCACACTGCTCTATATAGAAATCCTGGTTCTGCTACAATACTGCAGAACCTCACATTCTCTAGCTGGACCACTGCAGAACTGTGTTTGTGCAGGCGTGACTCAGTGTTAGGGAGTGTCAGGAAGTGGCTCACTCTCAAAGAATGTTTAGTCTGCTAAAGGTCCAACATGTCCTTCTCCTTTCCAAGCAGAAGAGGAAGCCCGCGGCTTTTATTTCCACTGTGACTAACAACCCACTGCGGGCTCCCTTCCACATCAATGGACAGCTCTGTGGGCTCTTGGGCGGTCGGGTTTGCCTGTGTGGTTGTACAGTATGTTTGTTCGTGGGTATCTGTTTTCATACATTTTTCATGTATATACACAGCTTACACTCGTATGTGTATGTGTATATATGTGTGTGTGTGTGTATATGTGTGTGTGTGTGTATATGTGTGTATGTGTGTGTGTGTGTGTATGTGTGTGTGTGTGTGTGTGTGTGTTTCCTAGCCAACCCAGAGACTCATTCCATTGGAATGTTTCTCAACATGTTTTAGCTGCGGTAGTAGGGGATGGGAGAGGAGGAGAATCAAAGGGGGAGGGCTTAATGGTTGAAAGGTTACGGGTATAAAGAACATTCTTGTTCAGTGAATTGAATTAGCCTTCAGATGTAGGATCTTAATTTGATCACTCGGTTGCAGGAGAATGTCCATGTGAATTATAATCCACATAATAATTCACATTCCCTTGTTGCTGCTGTATCAAAAGTGAAGTGGCCCTACCTGAAGGTCCTACATCTGTCTCAGTCAGTGCTGTGTCTATATGTGTCTATAGTGTAGTTCAATGGTGGGTCCACGTTGTTAAGGTCATGCCTTCCAGCAGCTCTAGCTTAATATGGGTGACTTGTAGACTGCCTGGTCTCTAAAGGTCATGTTATGGAGGCGTTGCTAATGTGTGTCCTCCTGAACACCATCCTGCTAACACAGCAGGGGGCCAGTGGCTAGCTAGTGTTGGGGCTGTTTTCTGGACTGGGTCTCGGGACATGCCGTGGCGCTTTGAGATGATGTCACTCACACATGCACACCCTCTCTCTGTCCTCTATAGTGCGCTGGGCTGGCTGCAGTCTCCTGTCTGTGGTCGGTGCCACTGGCTCTCGGTAGTCGTCTGTCACAGTGACACTGTCCAATATAGGTCAGCCCAAGTCAGCACTCACACTCTGTCTCCCTGTGCTGCTGGTGTAGAGGAGGCACAGTGTAACCCCAGGTAGTGTCCCTGTGCTGCTGGTGTAGAGGAGGCACAGTGTAACCCCAGGTAGTGTCCCTGTGCTGCTGGTGTAGAGGAGGCACAGTGTAACCCCAGGTAGTGTCCCTGTGCTGCTGGTGTAGAGGAGGCACAGTGTAACCCCAGGTAGTGTCCCTGTGCTGCTGGTGTAGAGGAGGCACAGTGTAACCCCAGGTAGTGTCCCTGTGCTGCTGGTGTAGAGGAGGCACAGTGTAACCCCAGGTAGTGTCCCTGTGCTGCTGGTGTAGAGGAGGCACAGTGTAACCCCAGGTAGTGTCCCTGTGCTGCTGGTGTAGAGGAGGCACAGTGTAACCCCAGGTAGTGTCCCTGTGCTGCTGGTGTAGAGGAGACAGTGTAACCCCAGGTAGTGTCCCTGTGCTGCTGGTGTAGAGGAGACACAGTTTAACCCCAGGTAGTGTCCCTGTGCTGGACACAGTAGAATCAAAGCCAGCCTTCCTGTCAACTTTAGAGTGTGTGTGGTATTGTTGGGCTCCGTGTGTTGACTCCCTTTGTGTCTGTCTGTGTGCAGGGATCCGTTACAGTGAAGAGGTGTCTGTTGATGAGGTGAAGGCTCTGGCCTCTCTGATGACATACAAGTGTGCCGTGGTCGGTAAGTCTCTCTCCTCTCCTCTCCTCTCCTCTCCTCTCCTCTCCTCTCCTCTCCTCTCCTCTCCTCTCCTCTCCTCTCCTCTCCTCTCCTCT